>NC_057882.1:16872700-17182100 GCF_019740435.1 Gambusia affinis
TGTTCAGTTAGTTCAGCTGATATTATGAAGTCTCTTTGTGGCTCCGGGTGACTCAGAAGGCCACAGATTACATGGAGCTTGTTTTTCCTCCATTACGAAAAATATGTGATTTGATTTTCTTTTATGAATTAAAATTATTATACCATAAGAGAATATTCCATTTGCTAAAATCCATTTTTAAACAATAAATCAAAACATGGCACCAGATTTTTTTCTTCTGAGCAGCCATTTTCACTTACCACTTCAACATGGAAAGCAGTGACTTTATGGAACATTAGTACAGTCGACACATTACAATGGGACAGTCAAGAAGTAGGACTTGAGCACGTTGTCACATACCAATCTTCTCCATGGATGTAGCCGTGGACAGGAAGCCCTGCTGCAGTAGCTGCTGCTGGGTCTCCTCGTCCTCCACCTGGATCTCAGACACCATGTTACACGGAACGTAGCCCAGATGGCCCCCTGACTCCCCCCGGTAAAACCCGTCCGCGTCTTTCTCTCCGTAAACCTGGGATGAAGAGAGAGACAGAAGATCTGCTGCAACTTTCTACATCAGACTTTATTTAAAGGGGGAGTATTATGTGTTCTGCAGGTGCATAGTGCCATTATATAGCAAAATTAAGTAACTATGTTACATTCAGTTGTTATAGAAATGCTAACTATGTCAAATATGACTTCATAATTTGACGCCTTGAAATTGGGTATCTGCCTCTTTAAGAAACTCTTGTTCTTTCTGAAACGCCACCTTTGAGAAGTCATCACAAAGTGGCTCCTTTATTAACCCTTTAAAGTTTTATTCAGCGACGCACTGAGAAATAGCTCGTATAATCAGAACAGAGGAAGTGCAGTTCCGACAGGTGCTTGCTAAATGCTGCTGGCTAGTCTGAAGGAGCTTGGAGGGGGAGCTCCTTCAGCTTAGAAGCTCGGAAACTGCAGCTCAGCTAAATGGTTGCCATGGGAGATTAAAGTATTTCTCAAACATCAGAGTAACACATCAAGTATGTTTTTGATGAAGGAACAACATTATAACACAATATAAAGCTAAAAAAAGGTCAATCTTACATAACACTGCCCCTTTAAAAGTACAGGAGGGACTGAGGAAGATGCACACTTACTTTGATGATCTGTCCCTCGCTAAAGGGCAGCTCCTCCTCTGCAGCATCAGGATTAGGAGACATGGTGATGGGATCATATGGGAAAAGCGCCACAAAGATGCGTACGCCGGCATCTCCTTTTATCTTTGGAGATTCACCTGCAGGAACACAGTCATCACGGGCTAAATTACGAATTACCAACATTAAGAATGTGATCTGCACATAAAGTCAGTTTCAATTCACTGCTGTACCTCCCCTCAGTTAAACATAGACATATCTAATAATAACATGTTATGTTCCATCCTCATTTGCTCTAACACATTAGCAGATGCTGTGATACTTACGCTTCTGATGGATTCTCTTAAGTCTAGGTTGTGTTATTTTAAACTCGTACTTCGGAAAACCCTGTGTGGTTTATAAAAAGCTAATAATTTTTGTACAGGATCCATAATGCAATCTTACAAACATTTCAAAGCCTATATAAAATGTGCATCTAAGCACATAAGAATATAAACATAAAGTGAAATTCCTTTAGGGAAATGTATAGACTCATTTATTTCAATCATTTACCTCTGCCTGCTGACTTGAATAAAGGAAAGTCGTTACACGAACATCAGCAGATTCAAGTTCAGTGTTGAAAACCCAAAGAGACATAAAAAACAGGATACCAGAGCAAAGAAGGTGCATTCATATTCAGGATCTGCATAATTCAACAGCAGCCCACATTAAGGAGGCAAGCCATAGTTTCTTCAGTGGGATATATTGGAATCAAACTGCTACTGCATTGACACTGCAGAGCCTGACACCAAAAGGTCTTCATCAAGAATATTTCATCAAACACTTTCTGTAAATATGCACCACTGATTCGAGGGTATGTTTAACTTCAAACAAAATTTTAAGGTTTATTTTCACATTTATAAACGATTACAAAAATACACTTTTGTACAAAAACAAGTCAAAGATTGACAAAATAATAATAAAAAAATATCTCAGTTAAAGCTAATCTAAGGGCTTATTTAACGTTGTGGTTTTTCTTTATTGGTCCAGTTAAAGTATTTTTCTTGTTGCTACTTGTGTCTTCCTCGTTTTGTATTTTGGGGTACCTCACTTGTTCAGTAAAGTCCGCACTTCATTTAGACATCAAGATCCACAATCAGTGATGATTCTGATCTTCTGCTTTCTGTCTACTGTTTTTATAGAGTTCAGCTGTGAATCGTTGGATCACTTTATGCTTCCCTCTGCTGAAGAACTTCATGGAAGTGCTGGAAAAAAAAAAAGAAATTCTGCAGCTGGTAAAATCTCACGCCACTCCGTTTTTGTTTGCATTTCGTGAAGAAGGAAGTTAGGCTCGTGTCTTCTTCAGAGGCTTTTAAGTTATTTCCTTCAGTGGTTCTTGTTGCAGCGCCACCGCAGGCGAGGAGGAGGAACAGGTTTCTCAAAGTGTTAGGGTCGTTTGAGACAGTGCAGTGTGGAAGCGAACCGTAGCAGCTGAAAAATGCAATAGATGTGATTTTGGTCCCCCATCGAACAAAGTCTTCCGGATCATCAGGTGAGAAAACACCCTATTTGTGTCAAAATTTAAATGCAATAAATTCTATGTAATTAATTCATCAAAATGAAAATCTTGACCCTAGTTAGAATAAATGTGTAACAAATTAATACACAATACATTATTGATGATATTCTAAGTTACTGAGAAGCCCCTGCATATTGACATTGCTTAGTTTCACTGAGCGTTTGTGCACCTCCTCCACCGGCTAACCGCGGCGCTGCTACGAGCCAACTTGGCCCAGCACTTGTCCTTAAAAAAGGTAATCAAGCTAAACCACTGATCCTAAGCTGTGTGAGCCTTTCAACAAACGTGCATTTGTTCCTGATCTGCAGCCGCGCACAGAGCAAACAGTGTTTGAGCCAAACCAAAAGTCAATTATTCACAATGTGGCATGCACTGTAAAATAATAATAATAATAATAATAATAATAATAATAATAATAATAATAATAATAATAATAATAATAATAATAAAAAAAACACATCCGCAGACGAACGCTTGTTGCACAAGACACCACAGATGATGCAAAAAAAAAGCTGCTTTTTTTATACTGAGTCTAAAAAGGAGCGCAAGACATCAGGGTGGCGGTGAAAGAGAAATTTTGAAGAGCTCTAAGCTGAACCCATCTCATTATTGAGGCAAGAACCACAGGCAGACTACTCGCACACTTTCACATCCTTACTGATCTCTGAGCTACAAGGGCAGAACTTCTCTCTGATCTCTTCCTCTATCTGTACATGTGTAAAATATACATGAACCAGAAAAGGTCAGGTTTCAGATGGATTGAGAAGAGAGTGAAGGAAATGCAGTGGAGGGGAAAAGGAGTGGAGGGGAGGAGAGGGGTGTTGTACATTTCTAATACAGGCAGCTTCTTTGCTGGTTAATCGAGGTTACTATTTTAATGTCTGTCACTTCCTCCTGTCATGACAAGCCACTTTGGCTTAAGCTGGTTCTCAGTTTAGCAATCTCCACAGCACCTTCTTCTCTGTAACACCACCCTCCCTCCTCTCAGCCCTCCCTTAATGCACAAGGTACTAATCCGACAACCTTCATGTGAGAGAGGGGGAGGCTTGCCAGCTGAAACCACTAGCATGTCAGGATCTCTCCATACACTTCCACTGAACCCAGAAAGGAGGGAGGAGCTGCTGACCTTTGTGCTGCCCGGTGTGCGAGGTCATTGGTCTAGAAGAGAGTTCTGCCTGGCCACCTCTGGATGGGCCCGCCACAGCTGGAGGGAACTGACCGGGCTCCTGTTCAAAACAGGAAAAAAAAAACAGACAAAAAAAAAAACAAATTTAAGGAAGCAAAATTCAACACACAAACCTGTCTTTTGTTTTAAGTCAGCACTAGGGACGGGTTGGTTACTGGTACAGGGTCCGTACGATTTTCTCACTGTAATATTCAAGCACTTTTCAAGCATTTTCAAACATTTCCAGCACCACACTTTGAAGATAAAAAAAACCCTAGATAAAAATGAACAAAACAGGCAGTTTCAATTCACTATTACATGACATCATTTACTACAGTTATTAATAATGCCTTGCAACATTATTAATAACTTTGTTATATCTTTTAATGTTAAATTAATTGAAATATTAAAATTAAATTTTTCTGTTTTTAAATTCCCCCCTCACACCAGACTGATCCAAGAACAAAACGATAATTTAACACAACAATCCAATGCAGTAATGTTGTTTAATATTTAATAAATATTCATGATGCTGAAACAATGTGAACAATTCGTGTTACCTTCCTGCTGATGATTAAACACAAGAAGAAAGTTAAAACATCAATCAAGAAGAGTTTAGTCTGATTTAACTTCAGACAGTGAGAAAATTGCATCTGTCTTTTGTGTTTTAGGTGTATAAAAATATCTGGTTTAAACTGAGAACAAAGTTGTCCATATTTAGATTTTAAATCAAATTTTCCACTTTATTAGAAAACTGTGCAGTTTGAATACCAAGCACTTTCCAAACCACCTAGTTCAAATTCAAGTATTTTCATATAAGATTTTAAGCACTAGCATACAAACTCTGTTGGTACCACAATGTGCAGAGCTTGTAATGAGTTACAGCTAAGAATGAAAAAAAATAAGCCCAACTTGACTTTAGCTGATAAAGAAATTGAATAGATTAAGAATCTTTTAGCAGAAAGACACATTAAAGCAAAGCATATAAAGAAAATAACTTTTTTTAGGTAGTTTTTGGACAAAGCCTGAGTGTTAATGTGCTGGAAAGTTGCACAAATTAAGAGATATTCCACAACAATGCTAGTAAAGAAGTGAGAGGTGAGGTTATCCTCTGAGGATCTACACAGCCACAGGGAGAGACCAGGGTTCGGTCAACACAAGGACTACATCCACTGCAGTTACCGCTGCTTCAGCCTTCAGTCCTCTGTGGTGAGGCGGTTTGCCGTGCTCCGCTGGAGAACCCTCGACCCACCACTCGGAGCTCATCTGCTCCAGCACCACCTCCCCACGCCCGTACTCGGCGGGCTCTTCGTTGTCCGTGCCGTACTCCACGTCGATCTCCGTCCTGCGGCCGACCGGCGACCTCACAGTCCGCACCGTCTTGCTGACTGGGTAGGGTCTTGGCGGGGTAGGGCCATGGTCGGGGCTCTCCACGGCGGCGGTGGCGGCAGCCATCTGACTCCTGAGCATGGCCTCCCTTCTAAGGCGGTCCCCTAGCCCTTTGAGCAACGCTCTCTCTTTGATAGTGGGGGTGAGTTTGGGCGGACAGCGAGCTGAGACTCGCCTGCTAGCGGGACTCGGATACAAGCTTTCGTCTTCGGGATAATTTACAGTGTCGACCGTGTCAGCGTAGCGCACCCTGTGCTGTGTCTTCGGCTTAACCTGCAGGGGTTCTTGTCGGACAGAAGGCTCTTTGGCAAGGGATCTGGGATCCCTGTTGAAGTGGTGGTGGTGGTGCTGGATGTGTGGGTCCGGGGGATGTGGGTAATGGCGATGCTCAAAGTCTCTAGGAAGAATGGACCTGGGCCGAGGCTTGCTGGGGTGGAGTAAAGGCTCTTCCTGACTGCTATCCTCCTCCTCCGTCACCTCGGCGATGCTGAACAGCTGTTTGCACTGCGGGACCTGAGGAGGCAACTTAAGGATCCGTTCAAGAACGTCCTCGTCACTGTCCGGCGTCTCCAGTTTGCGTGACTGCAGCGGTCGTAGTTGGATTGAGTCAAACACGGAGAGGTAAAGGTGTGGGGTCAAATAATTACCATTATCCAAGGAAAAATAATTTAATAAAGACGTTCAGGCATGCAAAGAGAAAAGAAAGAAAAGGGAAAAACAACAAAAAGGATTACAAACAGACAAATACGCAACAGTAATTAAACGTGAACATAAAAGGAATCTAGTATGCATAATTCACATTTTGCACATTTTTATGCTTCCCTTTCGGTGTCAACGTCTTATAAAATCGGCCCAAGCATTAAAAAAAATTCCCAGTTGGTCTTTGGCAATAAGTTTAAATCTTTCTGGATAACGAGCTGTTTCAAAAACCTCCAGATTGTTAAGTCACATTCAACGGACAGTGTGTGTTAACATAGCAAACCCAGCGCGTTTGGTTAGATGGTTTCACCTGTGTGCACGCTGATCAATGTTTTGTTGTTGACTTACAATCCGGTAACCACTTGCTATATTCTTGTTGGTTGGGCAGGAGGCTCCCCTTTTGCTTTTCAAAGATGAACGGTTATATAAACGCTCATCTGTTCGCAGTCATTTTCACATGAGAGTGCAAAAATTGAGTTCGGAGGGGGGGAGGGGACGTGGCCAGGAGAGGCTTATTTGGATTTAAAGTGACAAGAGGTCCTAAAACATCTCGTTCTGAACTGACCAGGCTAAAATCTCAGAATGCTTTTATCCAAAAAAAAAAAAAAGTAACCTATCCTAACCTTTTCAAGGAAGCATAAGAGGTCAGCTTTAACAAAAAGAAGCAAAGTCACTCTACAAAAAAGACAGGCATTGTAGAGCCTATGCAATAGAGGATACACTAGTAATTAATTTCTTTACCCTGTTGGCTCCCACTGTGTAACCCCTGGCCTGTACTTCTCCAAGGTGGTCCGAGTAAAGGTCTTCCTCCTCCTCCTCCAGGATATCCGACAGATCTGAATGGCTGTTGTCTGCATGGTAGTCGCTGTGAGGCTCCATCAGGCTGTAACTCTGAAGGAAAACAGCAGCACATCAGCCAATCTAATGAAAATTATCTGTCGTGAATTCTGCTGCTTCATGAAAGATGTAACTATTTTAGCTGTAATACTTTTAAATCACTCTGCTGTAGCTCTGGCTACATTTAAACACTTAGTATGTATTTTTTACTAAATTTTAGGAGTAAAAACTGTTGAAAATCATGAGCTCAGAGGTGTATATATATATATATATATATATATGTATATATATATATATATATATATATATCTTTCTGTAAAACAAATAATCAGAGCGTACCTGCTGCCTACTACAGTAAGCCGGCTCCTGGTCTTGCCTCAAGAACTCCTCAATGGACACCAGCCGAGTGTTCTCCAGTTCCTCCTCCACCTCCGACTCCAGTGGCGAAGTGCTGGGTGGTCGCAGAACATTAGTGCTCTGCGGGTTCAAGAGGTCAACAATCGGGGCTTTAGGCGGACTTGCGACGCGCTCAGGGGTCCCAAGCTTGGCACAGGGGTCCTCGATGAACTCTGTGATGGATGGGAAAGGACGTATTGTCCCGGGGCTGTCGGTGTCTCTGCGGAGATCCAACACTGCCGCTGGCGCCGCAATCTCCACTTGAGCAGGCGGAGGTGGCGTCGCTGCTGCTGGAGACGGCTGAGGTGCTGTGTTGATGGGTGAGGCCACATTAACCTGAGGAGAAGAAACGGAGCGTTTTATCATAACGTCTGTTCATAAGGAGTGCCAATTTTAAGTTTCAGTGGCTGTTTGTCAATCATATGCTTCCCACCGGTATTTTACTCTAATTAGATTTTTATATGCTTGACAGTCAAGGTTCATACACTTTTTCCACAGTAAAATTCAAGCATGTAAGTTTTCGAAGCTTTCCAGCGTCTCATTTTGGAGATAAAAGCAATACAGATGAACTAAAAAAGATTCACTATTATGTAATTGATTATTGTTATTAGCAATGTCTTGTGATTGTATATACATTCAACAGGAGGAACAATGGAAACTAAAATGTATCAAAATGTTGTTTTGAAACGTCGCTCTCACACAACCTACACACCTGATTGATCAGAAAACAGAAAATAACCCCCCAATTTCAATAACGTTGTGTAGCGCATAAAAATAAGCTGACCTTTATTTCAATGATAGAGATCAATAAGTCATTGAGCAATTAGGAAGTAATAAATATTCAAAAATAAAATAAAAGATTTGCTCAAGTTTCCTGGTATTGCTAATTCAACTGATGTAAAACAAGTCTATTGAAAGAGTCTTCTGATTATTTTTAAATGGCTGGTTTCAACTGTAAATAACATTTTCCAATTGTAGACTTTTAATCAAACATTAGATTTCACTTATTACAAAACTGTGCAGTCTGAATGTCAAGTCTTTTCAAGAACATTACACAAAAATCAAGCACTTTCCAAACCTTGAAAATTGACATTCAAGCAATTTCCACAATTTCAAACCCTGGACATCAGATTTTCATTCCTATTCTATTGATCAAAAGTCGCCAGAGCATTACCACTGGAGGAACGGCGGAGGCCACGGGTAAGGCGGCCTCACACACAGTCAAGGCAGCAGCAGAAGTCGGCTCGGCCCAGGCTTTCACATAGGAGGCAGATAACAGACGATCTTGTGAGTGGAGAGCATGAGGCAGGTTGGCAGCAACCTCCACTGCGGGGCCTGATGGCAGAGTGTTGGGCAGCACAGAGACTTTGGCAGCAGAGTTTCCATAAGACGGAAGTGGGGATAAGTTACTGGGGGCTACTGAGGTGCAGGGGAGGTGTGGCACAACTGGGGCGGTCGGAGTCGGGCCTGCCATGACGGCGGCCAGTTTGGAGGGCACGTTTACTGGAAAAGAGTCGCAGGATTCCCCGTGGGCAGACATGGTGCGGACAGTGAGCTCCTGAGCCGCCTGGAGGGCCTGGATCTGAGAGGGGCCCAGCAGAGCACTTCCAGCTGTCGGCGACGCCACTTCCAAGACCTTTGACAGCAAGAATAAATTTCAGACTTCCACAGTAAAATTCAAGCGCTTTGCAAGCATTCTCAAGGTAAGTTTTCAAACTTTTCCAGCACCAGCCTTTGGCGATAAACACAATACAAAAGAACTAAAAAAAGACATTTCCAGTTCACCTTTACATTATATAATTTATTACTGCTATTAATATCTTGTGATAGTATTCTATATTCTACAGCAGCGACAAGTAAAGTAAAATATAACATAATTTTATGTTTTGAAACGTCTCTCTTAGCCACACTATATACCTGACTGGCCTGAGAATAAAAACCCTAAATTAACAAAAAACAAATCCACTAATTTCAATGAAATTGTTTAACGTAAGATATATAGGCTGACTTTTACTTCAATTTCACAGATCAAAAAGTCAATGAGCCATTAGGGAGTAAGGAGTATTCATTATGTTGAAGCAATCCAAACATATTGTGTTAAAGCTCAAATTAAGTGCTTAAACACAATATACAAAAAATGTTAAATAAACGAAAAAAACTGTTCTCACTACATTTTCTGGCCTTTAGCAAATAGAAATAATTATAAACAATTTAAACTCACCAAAAACTTGAAAAGTTCAGTCTGATTTAAGTTCAAGTAGTGAGAAATAAAACGTGTTTTTTATTAGGTGCATGAAAATATCTCATGTAAATAATGTTCTCCAAACCAAGTTTACACAAACACTTTCCAAACCTTGAAAATACTTATATTCAAGGATTTCAAGCACCTGTGTGAACGATTAGCACATGTAATCATTCACACTCATTACATGATGATTGAACATCCTTGCCTTCTTCTTGTCCGCATATATGGTGTATCCAGTGACCCGGACTCCGTTAGAGGTACCGGCAGCATCTATGGTGACCGGCAGCCAGCTGATGAGAGCGATCCCGGGAGAGGGGCCGGGCTCCAGCTGTACGTCCAGCGGAGCGTCAGGGGGACCTGCAGCGATTAAACGCATTACACCCCAGGCAACAGCAAACGTAGCATCAAGACTCATGTTTCTGTACTAAAAGCAGGACAAAACAGAGAAGCGATTCTTTTAACAGTAGGTATACGACACTAGTAAGCAGCAAGCTAGCAAGCTAAATGCACAAGAAGGATCCAGATACCTGAATTCCCAGAGTGTGGGCGTGGAACTTAAGCAAATTTGACAGATTGTTTAGAGAAATGTGACTCAAACTGTTGATCACAGTTCAAGAGCTGGCAGAACACAAGAGGAATGTGGCACCAAACACAAACTGACTTCAACAACAAAACAGCAGCAGAGACAAAGCTATGAGATAATAAAAATCTGCTTTTTAAAACCCATTTTCTCAGACTCTTACATCAAACAGCTGATATCTTGAGACATGTGAAACAGGCTTTGTTAAAATCATATTAATCTTATGGAATAAAACCATCAGTCTCAATTTTATCAAAAGTCTGTCTTAAGGTGAAAAGGTATTTTCAGGGAACTTAACCTGTGTGAAAACAGCATCTATTCTCAGATTCTTAACATTAAAACTCCAAATTTAAACTGTATGGTTTTGTTGGATGCAGAGGTCGCTCTACATCTTCTTGTTCTCAATCATCTGGACCGTAAAAAATCGGTCACGTACTATTTTTACCCGTCAAATTATAATCATATTATCGGCTATTAAGCCGCATTTTTATGGGGTTTAGTTAATATTCACCTATTTGAACCGCGAATCCAGACTCCATCACACATAAAGCAGGCAAACGCATCCAACGTTAAAACCACTGACTGAGGCCCCAATAACTTAAATAGGAGAAATTCTATGAATTATAATTTGTGTCCCTCAGCTATTGTGGACATCATTTAAAGAAATGAAGGAGCTTGAAGAAAAGCAATAAAGTAAGTCTGTGTGGTATTTATCATATCATATCTCCTTTGAATTCAGCAGAATATCAATATTGCAAAATGAAAGAGTAAATGTTGCTCTAAGTAACTGGCAATTGCTGCCTAAAATGATCAGTTATGTGAGCTGAATGTATGGTGGCTATAAAATGAGTCTTTTTTTAGTGATGCATCCAACTGCACATACAAACAGAGGCAGTAATCTTGTCTAAAAATCAACAGCAACTGAATCTTTAACTTCTGAGTGAGTTCTTTCAGCTCTTCCATGAACGCTCCCCGCCTACAGATGATAGATAAATTATTGGATGTACACCAGAGGCTTGTGTCACCACTGATGCGTTGGAATCTGAATTACGTAATTACTTCACAGTGGGATTATTGTAAAAAAAAAAAAAAAAAAAAAAGCAGTATAAATTCTTAATCTGGATCAAATGTTTGAGCTAGACGAAAAATACAGAGGCTTCCATGTGACCAGTGTTGCATTATTTTGACTTGAATGCTGAATGGGGGGAGGAAACAAATTTAAACAGTGTGATGCATTTGGTCCTGACCTGCCATCAGCGTGCTGAAGCTGATGGTGGCGCTCCTGTGTTCCCGCCGCTCCACAGGGAGCTCCCACGGCGTTCTGTGGGGCCGCGCCTCCACTTTGACTGTGTACTGCAGGCTGGGCGAGAGGTTATTGAGGCACAGCGAGTAGCAGCCAGCCTTCACCAGCTCACGCTCCTCATCGTTCAAGGACACAATGTGCACATAGTTACTGTTGCTGGGCAGCCAGGTCAGGTTGGCGGACGTGGCGGTAACTCTGTCCACGTGCAGCTGCGTGGGCGCCACGCAGACGTCCCGGCCGACCAGCATGCTGCAGCGGAGCTGGTCTGACAGGCCCTTCTCTGTCAGGCTTTGGACCGAAACCCGGTAGGCTTTGAGGTTGACGTCAAGCCGCTCCAGCACCGCTTTGGTCTGAGCGCCAAAGGGCACGTTCAGCCGCAGCTCCTGGTCGACGTACACGTTGTAGCTCCACACGTTGCCCCACCCGGCCGGCACCAACGGGGGGTCCCAGCCGATGATGATGCTCTTGGCAAGCTGCTTGATGAGGGTAAGTTTCCGTGGGTAAGGCACGACGTCCACTCCCACCTCCTCCAAATCCAGGTCCAGGCCGTTGGTGAGGGGGGCCGGAACGGACGAGGCCGACACCGAATCTATTTCTGAGGCGCCGACGCCCAGGTGGTGGTGGTGCTGCTGGTGGCTGGCACTGTGCAGGCTGCTGTCTAGCAGGGAGTTGTGCGACACGTCCCCGGTCTCTGGGTGCTGCGCGCTCATTACGTCATCGTCTGACACACGTTCCACGAAGTTGGAGGGGACCAGCCCTCTCCGTCCGTCCATCAGCTCACCTGGACAACGGCAACGATTAAATATTAAACATCAAGTAAAATCAGGAACATCAAAGGGGCAGTCTTAAATATTTCTCAGGCACACGCTGCCATTTTACAACACGGTCAAGTAACTGTGTTACCCTCAGTTGTTACTAAAAATGCCATTGATATCAATTATGACTTGACAGAAATTAGATTTTGTAATTTAACCCCTTGACATTCGGCTTCTGTTTCTTTAAAAACTATTGATCTTTCTAAAACTCCACCTTTAGGAAGTCATTACAGCACTGCTCCTCTATGAATTCTCTAACAATGTTTTTACCAGCGTTGCACAGAGAAGTAGCTTGTACAATGAGTTCAGTGGATGCTCAGTTCTTCTAAGTGTTTGCTAATTGCTACTGGCTAGTGTGAAGGAGCTGAGGGTGGTGTCGCAGACAAGGGGTGCTCTTTGAGGTGGAAACACTGAGGCTTGGAAGTTTTCACATTAGAATGAACTTATTACCAGTAGCATGACTTTTAAACAGTTGAGCAAACAACATATTGGCCAGCCCTATTAAGAAGCTATAACAGACAGAGTTACCTTCATAGAAACCATCGTCATCCATGTCGCCGTAAACGTAGATGTATTCCCCAGCGGTCAAAGGCAGCTCCACCTCAGGATTATCATTCGGCCCATCATAAGGATTATAACTGTTACCGATAAAAACATCTTAATCTTCAACATTTATCTCAACAAGCTGTTGATGCAGTAAATTTTGTTGAATTATTACTTACCTATATCTGGCAATAAAAACCTGAAGCTTTGCTGCTCCCCTGCTGGCTGTGTAGGGTGCCGGGGCCACATCGATGTCCAACTCCTCAACTTCACTGGCTGTGTCCACCTGAGGGAAACAAGTAATGCTTAAAATGGGTAAAAGTATAGGGAATCAGTAATTGACGCCTTCAAGGTGGGCTAATATGTATTTTCCAGTGCAATTTTATAATACATCAGTTGTTATAAAAATGCTATTTGTATCAAAAAGAATTTAAAAGACATTTGACATCGTAACCATATCTGACCGATTGAAATTGGTCTCTGTCTCTTTAAAAACCTCCTACTCTTTCTGACACTTCACGTGTAGCACGTCGTGTCGGCGGTGCTTCTCTCCATGCTGTCGTCCTTTGAAGCTGTTTACAACCGTTTTTAGGAGCTCAGCAGATGTGCATTTCCACAAGGTGTTTGGTAATTACTGCTGCTGCTAGTCTGAAGGAGCTTAGTGAGGGAGGTGCAGAGATGGAGGTTTAAGGACATAGACGGCACATTGAATTAGCAGGGGTTTAGGCACCCCGAAATGGTTGCCACGGGAGAGTCAAGGGTTTGCATAAATGAGCCAAAGCCAGATGTTTTTACATATATTTTTGATGTTGGAATAAAAAATAAAAAGTTAATTTTGTATAATGCTGCCTTTATTTGGCGAATCACACTACTACATTTTATATAAGACGACTGCAAATTAGTTATATATGTGAGTTATCTAGAAATAACAACCTGGCTGTTTAGAGTTGACTGTAAAGGAAACCACCGTCTCAACTGCGAGTAAGTACAGGAAGTGAAGCAAAGACAAAAAACAGGACGAAACGTAACTCAAGTTTACTTCCAAGGTCCGCAAGCATATCAACAGACTGAAAAATAATAATCTTATTGGATTGAGTTTGCCTATACCACTTTATCTGACATTTAGAAAATGTGTTTTGCCAGGCTCAGCAGGAAGAGCTTTGATTTTAAATTAGTCACTAACCAACTGGATACCTGACATCTTATTTTAAATAGTGGCAGCAGTAAAAGATGCTGTATTTGTAGTTTTGTGGGAGATAATCACCCACAACTACTACTGTATAACCTTCATAATCCACAGTGCAGAGAGTGGATTATCTCACTAAATATAAGCTTTGGGGGCTGACGGGTGACTAGATAAGCAGACCACCAATATGTAGGAACTGACTGTAGAGCCTAAGCAGCAATCCCTAAATATCTATTGGATGTGAGTGAGCAGAAGTAGGACTTGCATAATCAGCCGCAGCCGTGCTTGCATCAGATGACAGCCGGGTTCTGGCCGGAACCTTTGTATTTGCACGTTTCTGGAACATCAGTAAATCTGATGCACAAGCGACATCTGCAAATAACAACGATGGCCGACAAAGCTGCTATTCTTGGCCCACAGGGGGTTAATTTTTGCTTCAAAATATTATCTGATGGGATGCTGAGGAAGACTATTGCAGAGTACGTTGTGCTAAAGTAGCATTTTTCCAAAAAAGTTCCATGGATGATCAGGAGTTCCTTAAGCGCTTGAAAGCTGAATGCGTATGATAGGACTCTGCACTAATCTGATGGCTGAATACCTACAGGTTAAAAACAATACATATCTTTATTGTTGGGCTCATATGACTATCTATACAATACTTTAGCAATAATAAAGGTTTTTAAATTGAAATGTCAAAATATGGTTTCATTAAAATGCAATTAATTGCAGATTAATTAATTACCAACCCTTCAATGAGTCCCACCACTGGTTTTAATTTAATTTCACAATTCAATTTTTAATTCAAAAGATTATCAATGAAAAAGTAACTGAGATGGAACATGTACAGGACAACACATTTTCATAAATATATTTACTTTTCAAATGAAGTACAAATGACAGATATTTTAAAGTTGATGAGCTGCAGCCTGAATAATCATAAATATGTATATATATTGCACTTTTTTAGTCATACTTAAAGTGCTTTCACACTTGCGGGGAAACTGGGAATAACTGCCTTGCTCAAATGTACATCAATAAGTGGCAGAGGAAAGAGCTGAAGTCAAACTCACAACTTTCTAAAGGAAAGCCCTGGCGACTTACAACCAGTTATTGCAGGTGGAATAAAAAATAAATCCTTGCAGCTTACTGGTATCATATTAGAAACATTTAATGGTCTGATCCAGATTTACTTCATGCAGTTTCCGTTAATAAATCTACAAGACGTTACAACATCAAAATTGAAAACAACGTGCCGGGTACCTCATGCGTCGGGCTCGATTTGTGCGGACTGAGGTGGGTGTCAGATTTGGGGGTGAGGTGCGTGGTTTCCGACTTGGAGGAAGACCCCGACTTGCTGACGCTGATGGTGGGCAGCTCTCGGTGCTTGGTTACGGGCGAGCGCTCCACCCTGGAGAGTCCTGCTGCGTGCGGCGTGGACCCCCTGCGCAAAGCGGCGGCCACATCTAGCAGGAGAGAGAGGGAGAGGATAAAACATGTCCTTGCACGTTAACCCGGTTGTCTGCGACCTGCCAGGTGGGTGAGATCACTGTACGGCATGCAGGCAGCTCAAGGTTGAACATGGCTGATTAAAACGGTGCAGGGGGTGGGGGAGAAAAAAAAAATCCGTTCTCCATCTGTCTGAGGTTGGAGGTCATGCTACCTTGTGTCGCCGTGTATCACACCAACGGTGTTAAGGGGCTTAACAGGTTCTAGGCTCCACAGACGTTTAAAACGCAGAGCGGCGACTCTTGCCGACATGTGATGATGGGAAACAAGAGCAGGCCCGGTAAACGATGACGGTGCGGGTGAGATGACGGATCGGAGCGTGCCGTGCTTTAAGTGACAGCGTCACGAACAGAGACAAGAGAGCGTACCGAGTGGATCGTTACCCTCCGGGCAGGAGAGAGTGTCACCTCCCTCCAGACTCCAGAAGGCTATTTCACCCAGAGACACCATGTCCAGTGTGCCACCAGTGCAGTCTAAAACACATAGAGAGCACAGAGCAGCGTGAAGACACCGGGCAACGTGGCGGGATCCAGAGAGACGAAAGGAGCGGCGCAGATAAGCAGTGTTGTTACATTTCAAGGCAGCTGAGGCTGGAAGTAACATTAGAAATACACAGACACACACAGAGAGATCGATAAGAGATTATAAGGATACACATTACTGACAGCAGCAGCCATCGCAACAGTAGTGGGTGCCTAAAATAGAAGTCAAACAAAAGTAAAAGACGCAAAAATCTTAATTTGGTAAACAGAATCCACTTGTTTCTGGTTTATTCTCAGCATGATTGCAGCTGGTCTGTGAAGGAAAATCATCAAGAACACAGCAGAGAAGTTAGGGAGAAAATTAAAGCTTCATAAAGGGTGTTGTTGATTCAATATCGATCCAAACATGGTGGTATACATCACCATCATGATAGCACAGGAACAGCAACAGTTGTGCTCAATATGGAGCATAAAGGTTAAAATATGAAAATTGAAGTGTATTTACACTTAATTCTCCTTTTTCTTGTGGAAACTGAGATAATTCACATCACTGTTGAAACATCAATGTTAAGCATGTTTGAGCGACCTCACCAGTTGGTGATAACGCACAGCAAAAAGCTGTTTGTCAACCACCAAAGAACTTAAGATGAAGACTACTTCACATCAACCTGTTTACATGCGACACCGAGCTGACACAGTAATGAGGTAGTGAGGACGTGCAGCGTCTCGGCCTGCAGGTCTGCAATGGATGCTTGTCGGTAAAAAGACAAAAAAAAAAAAAAAAAAGGCCCTAGCTGCTCATCTAGCTCATCAAGCTTATTCAGCGCTGTTCTTCGTGTGGGAAATGGAGGATGTGGTAGGCTTTACCGTAAAACATTAAAACGTCCCCAGATCTCACAAAAGTGTTTCTCACCATGGCACAAACACACCAAATCGATATCGAGTTGGAAAACGTTAATCGCAACGCATTGATGAATCGATATTTCTACCCACCCATACTTGTCAACCAACACATGGCTGTCCGCCTTAATCATAGAAGCAGCCAAGAGGCCCATGGCAGTTCTGGAGAAGCTGTAGAGATGTACACCTCTGAGGGGGAACCTGTTGGCGGATTAGTTAGTTGCATCCCTCCACAGATCTGTCCTTTCAGAAAGAGCGACATTAAAAAGCAAGACATTGTTGGACAAAAGTTATCAGAAGTCTTGTTTACAGTTTGCCACGAGTCGACAAACGCGTGGAAGAAGGAGTAAAGTTCAAAATGCTACATATGACCAAACCTTGTCTTCGACAATAAAATAGAGTGGTGGTAGCATCATGCTGTAGGATTGCTCTTCTTCAGGGAACAGGGAATCTGCTCAGTGTTTGTGGGGAGATGGATGCAAGGTGATCCAGTAAAGCTGTTACTTAAACATCTATCCTCCAACCAGAGATACAATGAAATGATTTAGATCACATAGCAATAAAGTCATTGAGGCGGCAAAATCTTAAAAGTCCATTAATGATTAAAGCAGGAAGAAACAGACAGTAAAGGACGACGTTTTGCAGCTCACCTCGTTCGGTAGTCAGGCCCACCCCGTTGGTCAGAACTGAGAGGCTGGGATTGTTGAGGAGGGTGGAACTGGCCAGGTCCACTTTGGAGGCCTGCAGCCGGAACTTCTCCAACTCCTGGGACAGCAGGCCGAACTGCTCACTCTGACTGCGACATTTCTCCTCCAGCTCTCGTACCTTCGACTGAACGCAACACAGAAACACTTAGGAGACGCTACAGTAAAAATAACAACCGGCCACATCCACGTTTCAGCATGTTTGGTTACCATTTAGTTGCTCCGTAACAGCAAACTTCAATATACTTTGTTATGAAACAGATCAACACAATGTAATGCTTGTATAATAAAATAAAAGGAAAATGGTACGTAGATTGATTCATTTTGTTGTACAAATAAAACTCTAAAACGTGTGGAGTGCACTTATGTTCTGCCTAGAATCAATGAGTTGAAAAAAAAAATCTATTTGCAATCACAGCAGCAGGTATTTTTACTACTTGCTTTACACATCTAGAGACTGAATTGTTGGCAAAATAGTTCAGTCAGATGGAATGGTGAGCATCTTTGAAAAGCAGTTTTAAAGTCCTGCAGACTGTAAGTTTACATCTCTACTTTGACTAGGCCATTCAAACATATGAACATGGTTTGTTCTAAAACCATTGCATTACAGCGCTGTCTGTATGTTCAGTTCAGACTCAAATATTCAGCATCAACCATCAACCCAGCTCAGAAAAAATAAATCCCCACAGTATGATGCTGCCACCACTATTTTTCCATGTTAAGTATTTTCCATTTAAGCTGATTACCTCTGCAGCTCTCCCAGAGCTCTTTTATTTAGGAGCGTCAGTGGAAAAATATAAAATAAACAAATAAATGCAAAACCTTTTAGATTTCTTTTTGTTGAAAAAAATTATAATTTTCCTTCCCCTTTGCAATTACTCTCTACTTAGTGTTATTACATCAAACAGAATTCCAACAAAATACAATTAAGTTTATGGTTTTAACAGTGACAAAGTCTGAAGTATCTGCAAGGTTGTGAATACTTTAACAAGCCACTGTATATGTCAGCGCAAAACCCTTTTGTATAATCAAAGTCCACATTTTGGACGTGGCAAATTTCACACAACTGAGCAATAAATACGTTAATAGCCAGATAAACTGAAACAAACTCAATCATTTCAAATGGCACGGTTTAGTTCTTCACGTGTCTCGCTTTCTGCCAAAGACCGGATGACAAAAGGCTTTTGCAAAGACTTTAGTTTCCATTTTATTTGTTGTTTTCGGGTGTTTTGTTTGTTTATTTTTTATATTTAAAATGTCTTCTAGTTCAAGTTTAAAATTTTCATCAAAACTTAAAAGTTTATTGATCTTTGAGAGGATTAACTTGCATTATTATTTTCTGTTAACATCATATTACTTGAAAAATAGTCTCAAAACAACAATATTATCGTTTATCGCAATAATAGAAATTGTTTTTTTTTACTTCTTCCTAAACCTTTTCAAGCATGTTAAGATTATTGTGGTACAAAAATATGTGTCTTTTGCATTCCTTGTTTATGTGTGTGATATTGTACTTCTATCACGTTCGAAACAAATAAAATAAATAAACTTCTGGGACGATTTATCCCCCTGCAAAATTTGTTTTTGTGACAGGCCTAAACAAACTCAATGAAACCTACAGGCGTTTTGGTGACTAGACAAATGACTTCAAAATAAAAAAATAAAAAAACACTCTAAGTCACAAACACACGAGACACGACAAACACACACGACAAACATTTTAAGGATCAATGGGGGGAAAAAAAGAGAGGTGAATAAGAGGAATGGGACGGTAATGATAGAAAATGTAAGGGAATCTTTGAGAGAGCACAAAGCGAGACATGTTGCTTCAGTCTCACACCCACTTACACAGAGTCACTGAACAGCGAGGTTTGGTGTAGCTTTGCAAGGAGGGTTTGGGGGTAGGGAGGTAGAAGGGGTTTCACACAGCTCAGCTCAAGTTTCTATATGCGGCTGATTTCACTTCCGGCTGTGGTGGGAGTTTTCAAGCGGGCTTGGTCTGACAAAAGCTGCAGGCTGAAACTGTCTGAACAACATTTCCTGTTAGCTCTCACCTACACATATCAGTGGTTACCTAAAGCCCGGGCACAAATCATCTTTTAAGCCCCGAGCGAAAATGATGACAAACAACAATCTGTTTTGTTACATGTAGCAAAGATGAACAAACACGATAAATGTTCTGGGAAACTCTGTCACAGATCTGTTTCTGACCTCAGGTGATTGGCCTGATTTGAACTAAGAGTTTAGTAACTTGACACTGTTGAACACAAAAGGCGGTAGGACTGTGTGCAGGATTGTGAGGGGGTTAAACTAAAAGCAGCTGAGGTGTGTTTTCCCAAGTCAGTGAGGGACGTGGGAAGTTAGGGTTGGCGGCTCATTGGTTTGAGGCCAGGAAGTACCTGCATGCAGTCCAGCGTACTCTGGTTAGCAAGAAAAGGAAGCAAAGGACAAACAGAGGTTTACAAACACAAAACACATGCTTGAGAAAAAAAGGGGATTCTGGAAGGAACAAAATATATTTTAGTTGGGTAGAAAAAGCAGAAGTTTGAGTCCATGTTGTTGGAAGCCAGAATCACTAGAATGTCTCTTGGCCCTCAGCAGTTAAGATCTGGCATTCGAAAGAGATCGGTATTCTCTCCTAAACACGTTTTCAGCAGACTGGGAACGGCTGCGTTTTGAGTTGGTGACAAAGCATGTGCTCTCTGCAGGGGACAGAGACTTTCTCCTACGATTGTCTTGGGTTTAAAAAAACAACAACAAAAAAACGAGAGAGAGAGAGAAAGTGAGAGGAGCCGAGAAGGAAGGAAGGAAGCGAGGAGCAAATAATACTCTACCAGCTCCCTCTGGAACACGAGCTGAGTCAAGTCCTAAAATAAAACACACACTTTCTTTAAGGAACAAACTCACAAAGCAAAATGAGCAGCTCTGATGACAAAACGTGTACGTTGCTCAAATTTGGACGATGATGACCTTTTGCCTTTCAGTGAGTCACATCGCGATACAACAAGGACGCAAGAATTTTTCTTTTTTAAATTCAAAATTAGCCGCCAATCAGACGGGGTTTCTAACTGCCTGACGGCTGGCTTGAGTTATTTTTATACAAACTGTATTGCAGTGAAGTTCACAGCGAGTAAGAAAGTCACTAAGCGACAGAGAAGCCATCTGTTCAATTCAAACCGCATTGGAGTATTCAAGAGGAGATCTCTTGTAAAACCGTGGGCTCAGCTCTTTTACGTCATTTCACTGCCTTTGTTATTATCATTTTTACAAAAACCTAACTTCTCATAAGCACCTCAGGGGTTTGCAGTGGGAACAGAAGTGCTGCATGGTGTAAAATAAATGTGCTTATTTGGTTACATACTGTGTGCAGGAATCACAGTGGCGTTAAACAAACTCACCTCCAGCATCTGAACCACTCCTTCATGCTCCCTCTTGGCAAATAACTGAGCCTAATAAGTAAACAGATGTTAAAGTTAGCTGTTAATATGTAAAAAAATTAAAAATAACTCGCAACACAGTAGGCTATGTTGATTAAAAGGTTTTTATATGCCCTAAGGTTGCCTCCTGCTGGACAAAACACCACATTTTCTTATAAAACAACGTTTATCAAGAGAAACTTTTGTGAAACACGCAGTGTTCATGATGGTGTGTTTCTTACCCGCTGTAACCTTTTGATCTCATCCTGTTTGAACTTAAGGATAGCCAGTGCCTGCTCATGTTCCAATTCCAGCTGCTGCCTTCGCTCGGCGACCTCTCGCATGTGCTTTAAGGGGAAAAAAAAGACACAACAGCCACAATAATAAGCAAATCCACTTCAAACATTTAAATCGTCTTGGTTAAGATTCAAACTGAAATCACACGACACTGCAAAAACAGTGTCTAGTCTCTAATGCAAATATCGTACTCCACTTGAAATAAGAATGCTAATTTATAAGTAACTTCTTCTGCAAGATGTAGGAGTTTATTTTAAGTTAATAATTCCTTAATAGCGGTTTTAAAAAAGTACTAGTTCCATTGGCAAATTGTTCCATATATAACATTTCTGGATTGTTTCACTTATAAAAAGACATTTTCCTTTTGTTATAAGTGAAATAATTGGCCAATGGCACTAGTACTTTTTAAAATAACATTAAGGAATTAACTCCGATATCATGGTAGAAAGGTACCTTAAAGTTAGTTTTGCCTAATTTCAAATGTATTAAGACAATTGCACAAGAAATCAGACCAAAAATACTTGGTAAGATTTTGTGTTTTTGCAGTGAAGAAGTATGAGACGTGCAATGGGATACCTTTAGGACCTGCTCTAGGTTCTCCAGTTTGGCACGGAGTCTCTGGTTCTCTTCGAGAACTGAATTGTGTTGAGCGGTCACTTCAGAGAGATCTTCCCTCAGCTCCTCATTCTCAGCCCGAGTCTAAGAGACAGCAACGCGTTAACTGACCAGTTCCCAGTGAATTCACTGCATCAACTTGACTGGGACAGAACTGGTTGAACAGCGACCTGGTCGAGCAGCTGCACCTTCCTCCTGAGGAGTTCTGCCTCCTCCTTTAGTTGCTCATTTTTGCCTTGCTCATCCTCAAGCTGGCTCTCCTGTTGGACACACAAGCCCAGTCTTCAGAGTCACCTCGTCTTTAAAATAAAAAGCAGCGGCTGACGGGAGAACCAAAGGATGTTTTCTCACCAAATCCAGACATCGCTTCTGTCGCTTCTTTACTTCATGCTCAAGATTTTCACATTCTTTTCTCTTCCTGCTCAGCTCCCGTTCCTGGACCAAAAATTATGACAGTTATTGATAATCAGTCCAAAAATTATCTCTGAAAGGTGTAATAAAAAAAAACAAACAATAAGTATAACATATAATGCAAGTAAAATAAATCATATAAACAAACAAGTGTCTTGAAAAAGTCATGTTCTTTGGATTTTGTCACTTCAGACCAACATACAGTGGCTAATAAGTGTGAAGTGCAAAGAAAATTATAGTTTTATTTATTTGTTTGTTTAGACATTAAAATCTTAAAAGTGTGGCATGCATTTGTATCCAGTCTCCCCTGAACCAATACACTGCAGAATCATTTTTCTCTTAAAGCAGCAACTTGTTTAGAATTTTTCTTTGCAAAGGTCCAGGCAGAGTGCAAAAGCATCAATTTTCAAATTTTATCGTACATTAAAAATTTGATTTAGGCATGGATTTGATTAGGCCACCCTGACACTATATGTGGGCATTATCGTTTATAATTTATCATTAATTTTTGTTAATCATGGCGAGAATTTCTACTTTATTACCGTCTTGATAAATGACAGTTGTTGATGTTAAACAATAAAAAAAAACTAAGTAATACTTCTTTTTGCAAGTTATAATTTTTATTGTTATCACAATATTAAAATTGTGCTCCCTCTGACAGGTTTTCTTTTATCATTCAGTTCCTTTATTCTTCCGTCGACTCTGACCAGCTTCCCTCTCCCTGCTGAAGAAAAGCAACATGACAAACTTTCAGATTTGTTTATTTTATAAGATGAAACTCAGTTCACTTTAAATGATTCAACGTCTCTGTTGGTCTGTCGCGAATAAACCTGATAACATGAGGAAGCGGATGAGGGATATGAATACTTTTACAGCGCACGGTCATACTGTCATAATTTTATGCAAAACAGAATATATTGACTTTACTTTCCATGTTGACCTCTGGTACAACACTGCAGAGGCATTACAAAGCTTACCATCCTCTAATTATTCTAAATGCAGCTTACATGCAGGAGAAGCAGAGCAGAAATCAGCTTATTTCAGCATGGCCACAGGGTCTGAATGAAGCATTACCTATCGACTGCATAGGGGGGGAAAGCTACAGAGCACACTGGCTAATTGCTGACCACAAGCAGCTGACTGGAAGAAATACTGTACTGTTACCAGCGATGACGCGGCGAGACAATAAAGATAATTAAAACACAATCTGTGGTCTGATTTGGTTGATTGTGCGTCAGTCGCAGCACTGAGGACAAGAATGGTGTGTACCGAGTCAGGATGTCCTGTTGCATATAGAGCAGCTATCCTTAAAGCATACGCCAAAGTGTTCTGCTCTTCCTTTAACTAGTCCAATGGCCGTCCATTAGGTTACCTGTGTTTACACGGTTTCCGCAGGTTTCAAATTTAAGACTTCCTAAAGACCGCTGTGATTGAAATTTAAGACCTGCATCATGACGGAAAAGTATAAAGGAAAATCAGATATTTTGCTATGCTCTCTACAGACTTATCACCCGTAGAGACAAGCTTTTGGCACAGAATGCATCTACCACTGTATGGTTGGCAACCATGCAAGCTAGCAGGGGTTTATTAGCTGCAGCCTCAATCACCTTGAATCACAGAACGCAATTAAGATGTCTGCATACCACTCAAACTTTTCACTGACAGAACAGTCCTGCAGAAAAAAAATTTAAGACCTAGGATTAATGTGTTTAACGCGAACTTAATTCTTTTTAAATTAATTTAAGACATTTTAAGGCCTTAATATTAGATGCAGGAAGACTTTTAAAGGATGTCCGCACACCCTGGTTTACAGGAATCGTCACCACTGGCAGCAAATGTTTCAGAGCAGCTGCCTGATGTTCAGCTGTGGCCGGCAATCAGAGCTGCTCAAATTTGATCTTTTTTTTCCAGTCAGAACACAGCAAACCCAGACACTAAAAGGTTCTGCTGACAATACTCTTCAGTGCGGATGCTGTTACTGAGTGAAGACAGGTCAAAGTTAGCTACTTGCAGTATAGAAGTTGGAAGCTGAGGAAGCCGTTTAGAACTGTATTTTATACAGTACACATGCTATTCAAAGAGAGAGCATAACTTTGAGAAATTAATAGGAAGGCTGAGCAGAGGAAAGCAAAGCGGCTCATTTCTATTTATTTGAGCTTCCAGCCTTTGCAGGGGAAAAAAGACTGATTTTAAAATCTAATATCATCTTATGGTAAAGATTTATACTACCAATTAGTATTTTAAAATATGATAAAGCCACTTTAAAATGTCAATCCAGTTTGTTTTTGCTTAAAACAATGAAAATATAATACAAAACAGCAAAACCTTATTTTACAGCAAAACCTCTCGCAGAGACTGTGCGACATGCAAATTCACTCACCATAAAGGGTAAAGAAAAGATTTCGAATAATCTGTGCGGTTTTGGTATTAAAAACTAAAGCATGAGGTCAGAGGAAATGTCCGGTGGCACAAACGTCTGTGGTTTTAATCACTCCATCACTTAATAGGTAAACTTCTGTTAACATATTAAGTATATGGGCGTGCTGTGGTGGCGTAGCGGATAACTGGGCCCACATTTGGAGGCCTTCAGTCCTCGACGTCTGGGCCGGATTTTAGCAGGGGCTTACCGGGGCTGCAGCCCGGGGCCCCGGCATTTCGGGGGCCCCGAAGGATGTTTTATATTTTTGTGAATGGATAGTGTCAGAATTTAATCAATGACTACCATGATTTTGAGAGCACCGATGAAAAATGTTCCAATTTGTTCTGGCAAACGTCCATCTTGAATGCTTGCTTGTTATTGGTCCACTTTTGACGCATCTTACGCATTGGGGAGGAGGAGCGTCAAGGGAATATTATTTTGCAATGGCGGACAACAGGAAATATGACAGCGGAGCGCAGAAAAGAAGGAAGAGAAAAGAAAATGAGCATCGCGCCAAAGAGGCGACAAACAAAATGCCTAAACTGGCAGGCTTTTTTAAACCTGTTAGCGGAGATGGCGCAGAAACATTATTATCCCCCGCTCCTCAAACCCTTAGCTATGCTAACACCGGCACTAAGATCCCGCCAGAACCTATAACCGTGACTGAGTCGGTGGCTGGACTGGCGTCTGTGGAGTCAGAGTTGGTGGAAGCGGGATCTTCTTCCGCAGATGGAAAGACGACTGTGGATCCGTACAGTACCGATCCGGCGCATTGGGGGGAAATTGACGAGTCCGTGCGAGCTTACTGGGCAGAGCGAGGACCGGAGAGCTGTCAAAATATGAATGTTGGCTTTCAAGCATCAGAACGGTTGTACAAGCATCAAAAGCGTCACTTCTCCAAATCTCACTTTAAACGCAAGATGTTAAATGGTGAGTACATCGAAAGATCGTGGCTGCTCTACTCTCCATCCACCGGAGCTGCATTTTGTTTTGCATGCCGCATTTTCAGCAATGCTAATACTCAGTCAAACTTTGAAACTGGTTTCAGTGACTGGAAGCACGCAACTGAACGCAAATGCCTAAACTTTAAAAAATCCTTCAGAGGGCAGCACTTTGGACTTACCTGGGTCAGGATATTTTCTGAAAACTACAGTATGCCTGATCTCTTTTTTCCAGAAGATATTGTTTATATCCATGTTCTGTCTGACTGGCAGAGAAGCACTTTTTTGACATTTATTTCCTCCACTATTTACCAAGAACTTTAAAACCAAAGAAAAAGTTTGAGTTTTGATATATTCCACTTGTACTTATATGAACTTGTAAATGCTGGGGATATTTGTATAAATATTGTTTTACTCGCTTTGCTTTGTAAAAGTATATTTGAGCATTGCACTTTCTTGCACTCAATCTGTTTTATAGTTTGTGTTGAAGTCCAGGCAACAATAACTATTCAGTGATTTTATTTTGTGATGCAAGCATCATATTCTAGTTTCAACCCCAACATGTGGTTTAGTCTTTCTAGAAAAGAGTTCAGAGTTGTTTGTAGTTTGTGACAACTGGCTTATTAAAGTTGTAAGTTGTCAAAACTTACTGTTCGGTCATTTTCTGTTCATCCTCTAAAACAAAACAAACACATACAAATATATATATATATATACTCTAGCCCAGGGGCCCCCATCCTGACTCCAGCCCAGGGGCCCCCATCCTCCTAAATCCGGCCCTGCTCGACGTGGGTTCGATTCCTGGACTCGGCAACATTTGCCGCATGTCTTCCCCCCCCTCTCTCTCCCCTTTCCTGTCAGCCTACTGTCATATAAGGGACACTAGAGCCCACAAAAGACCCCCTGGTGGGGAAAAAACAACAACAAAAAAAAAACCCAAAAAAAAAAAAAAACTATTGAGTAAATAGGTAAACACTTAATAGGAAGCTGTTTAAAAGCACTAGTTCAATACCTGGAAACTAAGAACATGATTGATACAATAAATATAACCATCCACCTCCTTCAGTCTGTGAACAGACCAACAAACATCATGTATGTAGATTATTTAGTTTGGCTTAAGAAAAGAGCAGATCAAGGTTTGTGACATATGTGTGTGGAATGTGGTATTTAAAGAGATAATATGGTAATCCCTTCATTTTCTTTCGAATTCAGACAAATACAAAGAGCAAACACATCTTTCTATGGGAGTACATCTTTCAAAGTAGAGTATAGGTGAGATTTATGGAACACACTCTTTAAACCTGGTCTCAGGAGCATATTCGCATTCCCAAAGCATTTCTGCTGCAGTATGTAACTTTTACAAAAATATGTTTTTTAACGCATCTGTTAAAACCATCATCATGTCATGACAGCATA
This sequence comes from Gambusia affinis, assembly GCF_019740435.1. Taxonomy (NCBI): domain Eukaryota; kingdom Metazoa; phylum Chordata; class Actinopteri; order Cyprinodontiformes; family Poeciliidae; genus Gambusia; species Gambusia affinis. The sequence continues at coordinate 16,899,636 of NC_057882.1, forward strand.
GTATCAGACAGACAATATGTGAAAAGATTGAGCTCCTCTGCCTTCTCCCAGTACTACTATTGCAATCTAAACAAAATTCACTGTTGTTAAAAACAGCCAATCAGAGCCAGGAGGAAAGTCTTGGCACTGTCAATTACCCTCGCAAAAGCGCTGCTCAATTTGGTAACCACTAGAAACAACTTAGGAAACCAATTATGCGCTAGTTATTGGTGGCCCTGCTAACTAGCCTTAGCATTTGTGGCAGGCTTTGCTGTAGTGTACTAGCTCATTGTTTCCCAACCCTGGTCCTCAAGGCACACTGTCCTACATGTTTTAGAGGTTTCCCTGCTTTAATGTGCCTGATTCAACTGATTGCAGTTCAACAAACGCCTGTTAATCAGTCATCAATTGAAATCAGCTGCACTGAAGCAAGGAAATACCTAAAACATGCAGGGCAGTGTGCCTTGAGGACCAGGGTTGGGAAACACTGTACTAGCTGAAGCGTAGCGAGAGCAAGCAAGAGGATGTGGATGGTGTGTACACAGGAGTGATTGACAGCCTTGCTGTGATTGGTTGTTTCTGACCAGGAGTGGTGTATTTGTTAAAATGACAGCAGCTTCATAGGTGGAAGGCAGAGGAGCTTGATCTTTTCCATAAATGATCTTGTATTATACAGTCATGACATAGTAATAATTTTAACAAATATGAAAAATACATATTTTTCGTTAAAAATAACATACTGTAACTTTAAACTTGCACAGGAAAAACAAGATCTAAATGATCAAAATGGTGTTTGTCAGCTGCAATACATCTCAACCTTTATTTATAAAAGTTGATGTTTTTGTTGATGAGAACAAAAACAAAATGATCTTACCAGAAACTGTAGTCGCTGCTCCTCTGTGGGTTCCTCCTGGTGGGAGGAGGTCGGGCTAAGGCCCGGTGGGGGCGTCACTTGCAGCCACGACTCCCCCGCCTCTGCCGGAGTCTTCTCACACCTGGATGGAGCTTCATCTAATGCCACACACGGGGGCTCTCCTAAAACCTAGCACCAAAAAACAGCAATTGTATAGTCACTTGGATGTAGCGACAAGACAGAGCAGTGAAACCTAACTCTGCAACAGGGGCTGGCGGGTGGGATTAGATCTGAACCTCCTTCCAAGTGGTCCAACTACAATCAAAGAATAATCCAGGGGAATCCCTTGAGCCTCCAACATGACAGTAAGACTGTCCTCTTTAATTAGCCAAAGTGTAGTGACTTGCATGTTTCTCTGAGGATAGTTTAGCCAGCTTTGTTGCTTAAAAAAAAACAAAAAACCCTGATATTATTCCACAGCCAGAGGTGCAGCTGAAGAAAATATTTGTACTGGTCAAGGATCGGGAATCAGTATCTAATTTTAGAACAAACTGACTAATACTCTGAGTAAAACTGTGCTAGTGCAGCCAAGGCCGCGACCCAATAACAGGATCTAAGATGCTCTGCCACGTGCAGAAAGAGAGGCCTATCATTGCTTTACTCTTTTATTTTATACAAACGGTCTTCCAGTGTGTTGGGTACCGTTTCACTTGAAGCTGATAAGTGATTTTGACTTTTCAGAACCTAATCGGTGATCTGTCTATGCAGTTAGGCGAGGGTATCTCAGGTTTATCTTTTGGACAGAAGACCAGATGGTTTAGAGGCGAATGGCGAAAGGCTGCAGTAAATCCACCGGCGCATGAACACGAGTCTCCTGCAGAAAGAACAGCTACGTTTTGTAATTTGTCCATTCCTGGCTTTGGTGATTGTTGCAGATTCCATCACATCGCGGATGACGGTGCGGCAGAGATCGCTGCATCCTGGCAAATCTCCCATCTTGTATTTGGTCAGACATTCTTACCCCAGTCAATCCTCAAGGGATTCCTAATAAGCTTGTAGCACTTCATACTGTACACACTGATTAGGCAAGTTTAAGTTGGTGCAATTAGATGCTATGCTCTTGCTTGTGTTTTCGGTGTAAGATTACCGCAACATTTTGATTCTCAGTAATAAGCACATTTTTTGCCAGCTCTTTATTACATTATGAACTGCTATTTTAAGTTAAAATAAGTCGGAAATAGGCATGGGCTGGTTACCAGTACTCAGGTATACTAAAGTTTTAAAAACTACAAAACCCTCTAATGCTCTTTTAATGAGATGGCAGAGAAAATGATAGAGTGATGGAATTTTCTCTGGCTGCATGGAGGCGCACTTTGGAGAAGCTGTTAAAGTTAAAGTTACATGGAGTCTGCATGTCCGCTCCTTGCAGGCACGGGTTCTGCCTGCATGGAGAACCCGTGCCAGGAGAAAGCCTGGGTACTCCGGCGTTCTCCCAAAAACATGACTTTTTGTTTAATTGATCAAAATTTCCCTCTTTTATGAGCGTGTGTGTTTGTTTGTTTATTTTTGTCTATTTGTGTTACCCTGTGATGGACAGACACAACCCCCATCCTGTGCACTGCAGGTGAGCTGGCTGAAACCCCCCCCCCCCCAAAAACAGCAGACTTTTTTCTTAGTTAAATGAAGGACACATTCAGCTGTATTTCTAGTATTATAAAAAACATTAATAGTCATGAGATAAAAATTAAATAAGCACCATGTCACTCTTACTAAGTCAATTCTCTTTGTAGTAGATTTGAGACTTTTCTCTTTTAAATAAAAAAATACTATAAAAGAAATTAGATTATGTTATATAGTGTTGTTAAAGTGTTTCCTTAAGTAAAACTGTGGTACTTTCCCCTCAAGGTTATGATAAAGTGAGAATCTCATGCTGATCCTTTCCTGTTCTGCTACGCTGGATGTTTACAAGGAACACCGTTTATAAATATATCATATTCTGTAATCCTCACGTTGTTCCCTGCAAAAAGAGCAACTGTTTTTCTGAAATGATAGGTTCGAAGCGGATAGAATCAGTGTTCGGGCACCATGAGATATAAACCTAACATGATTTAGGTGAATAACCTCAGAGAGCTGAATATTATGTAAGCTCTTGTTTATACAGTGGTGAGGGGGGGAAAAAGAGCCCGTCTGATCAAAGCTTCTGTCATAAATGTACATTTGTAGGCACACTAACCTCACTAAGATTTTGAGTAGATGTAGCTGTAATTTCGGGAATTTTCTTTACTGATGCACACAGCACAATGTCAGCGTCGAGTTTGTTTACTTTTTAATAGTTTCAACTCGAGTCCCGGGAGTTTACCTTAAAAAAAAAAAAGAAAAACATCCAAATCTCACTCTGAAGTCAAATTGAAATGAGCCTTCAGATTCACTTGGACCAGAACAAAGGGACTACAAATAGTTTCATCTGGAATGTATTTTGAGAAAAATAATAATAAAAAAGAAGAGAAGTCTTATGTTAGCATTATTCACATATGTGTACATTTGAATTAAAAGTCATGCATGGTAATGTTACCATTTTGATTTTATGGGAGAATATGTAATTTTTACTATTTATCCATTTACCAAATGTATATCTCCTTATTTTTCTGCTCAATGATCAATAGAAAAATAATTAGTCAATCAATAAATACTGTCTCACAGTAGAAAATTCCCTTCTTTTTTTTTTTTTTTTTTTAGCGATGCACTCAATTATTTGACAATTTGAAACTGGCCATAAAGAAGTCTAAGAGTGTGGAAAATAGTTTACATTACTTTTGAAATATGCGCAGAGACTTCTGTTTTATTAATCTTGGCAGTGACTGTCATATTTATATATGATCAATATGTTAATAATTTTGTCATAACTTTAAGACGAACTTAGAAACTAAAACTTAAAACTGCTTTACAGCGGCTGTTCTCCTGCACAAGCAGCAGGGTATCAAATCCACTTGGAATGTAAATATTTATGGAAAGCCAGAAAAAATATTTAAATGCTTCACTTTATTATTAAACAAAAATTGGCTTAAAAAAGGAATAAACGCGTATTGACAGGTCCAATCTTTATAAAAATAGGACAATCCTCAGCATTTTCATGCTTCTTGCATGCCTATCTGTAACTTTGGGATTTTTATGGATTTTGGCCGATGCAACAATAAAACTGGATAAGAGTTATGTTTGCCTTTCAAGCTGAGCTGTGATTATTTTTTGTATCATTCTATACAAGAACTAAAATAATTTAGAGATTTTGCTTACAATTACTAGAAGCCCGATGAGTGAATCTTCTTTAACCAGCTTGAAACTTATCTACCGAATGTAGAGTTGGAAATAGTGAAACACTTCTACATAAAGCTATTTTTACTTCTGGGATCTTGGAAAAATGTCAAAAGAGATCCCAGAACCAGAGAAGCACTGATCCGATCTTTCTTGTTGGGTGAAATTTCTAGTTTTCCTTCAGGCCAATTCTGATTTTGAAAGCATCCCCAGTTATGTATTAACATAGTATATGTTGCTATTCATGTGTCTGACTTGCTGATCGCCATTCAGAGGCGATAAAGTGAAAATGTTCCAATTCCAGCATCTGGCTCATTGACTGGTGCACAAAGTGAGCACTGCATTCTTTAGTTTACAATACCAAATGTAATAAAACTATAATTAAAATGAACTCAGGTCGCTTGCCAATAAAAATGTCACTTAATGAAGAGGAATAAAGAAATGATGAGTCTCCATTGTAATGCAGAGACCAAAGCAAGTCCCTCTAAACCTGGTTGAGGTTTAGGTTCTGTTTGTCCACTCAGTCACACCGATGTGCTCCACGGATACTGCAGAATCGGGTACAACCTGGGCCCATGCGTACTAAAGCAGGGCCAGATCCCATTCAGCAGGCCCTGAATGCCATAAGCACATTGGTGTAATCCCTACAGACTACTGAAACGGGTAACTGGATCACTTCTTTTAAAAGCACCTTAATGGATTGGCCTGGCCGTTGATTTTCTTTTTAATGCGGAGCATATCGATGTCCACCTATCAAACGCTCTGTCGCGACGTTTTGGGTTTGTTCTGTATAAATTCTGCATCTGGAGGCTCCACATTAAGACAGTTACAAAACCCCAGTACCTGTCAGGCTTCCCTTCACTAGGCCTCATGCTTTCTGATTTGGAAGAAACTGGAAGCTAGTCAGAAAAAAAGGTAAGCGGGTTTTTTTTTGCACACATTTACAAAAACAGCTAGGACATTTCAATAAAAACCTGCTAAGATGCAAGTTGAAGAAATACTCAGACTTGCTCAAATGTGTTAGAAATAATATTAAGGAAAAAGATAATGATTTTAAGCATAAATCTAACATCTTGCATCTTAAACCCTTTTTGCACAAACCTTTTTCATAATGACGCTTATTTAGCTTCCCCCCCCCACTTTTAGTCCTGCACAGTTTCGCATTCACACCGAATAGACCCAGTTGGAGTTAGCCAAACAGAACCAGAATAAAACAGCTGATAACTACAAAGAAAGAGATGAGGACTCAAGAGGAAAAAAAAGAAAAAAAAAAGGCAAACCTACCCCTTCAGTGTGATCTGTGGCAACGTCAAGGTTTCCCTTGGCCCGCTAGTTATCCAGAGCAGGGCAAGATGGAAAAGTCTTTAGCGCGGCTGCAGTCTTACCTACCATCCAAAACCCTCTCACCGCTGCTACAGCAACAGAGAGCGGATTACTGGACTGTACCATTCTGTTGTTGGAGGGGATTAGAGTTCACACAACATGGCCCCTTTCTGGGTGTGCGCGTGGCATTGGGAGTGCATGTGTGCGTCCCACAGATGAGAGATTACCACAAACGGCATTCTCACTCGAGCTTCACAGGCAGAGTATTTATTTCATGGGCAGAGGAGAAATTTCTAATAACATTATCTGTAAATCAAATGAATGTCTTTAATGTTATGTAAAGTGATTTACATCCAAAGGGAGACTCCGCCTTTAAAACACGTCCCTCAAAAGGACAGCAGAACTAAAAACTTTGAAAACTGACGCGTGTGTTCATGCTTTATATACCAACATTTTTATTAACAGATAGGAAGCAGATTGCACTAATGAGAAGCATTAATGCAATCTGACACCGGAGTGTGCTGTGTGACAGAAGTGAGTACAGAGAAGATCAGCATCACACGCAGAGAGGATCAGAGTATATGACTTTGGTAGCTTTGATCAGACCCAAGTTAAAGACAGGGAATCGCCTCATTATGGCTTGTGGGAGATTAGTATCAAGTCCAACGACAAGCCATTACATAACACTGAAAAAAAAAACGGCGTCCGTGCCAATGTAAACAATGTTTTTGGAAAACCTCAGAGAGTGGCATTTTCCATCACCGACAACAACTTCAACCCCGACTGCGCTGCAGAAACGACTGTTCTGATCTGCTCTGTTTGCAAGCGACAGCAATCCAAACCAGCGTCCAATTAGGACCGGACATTTACCGTGAGTACTCGTAGCTCCCCTGCAAGGAGGGGTCAGCGTGGAATTGGCTGTGTGTCATTATTATTTTTTTTACCTTCTCTTGCCCTGCCTCTTTGGCGTTTTCCTCACACTCGTCTGTGCCATCGCCGTCAGGCCTGAGGCCGGGCCTTTGCCTGGACGAAGTGACAGACAGCTGCCTCTGAAGCCGCAGCACCTCCTTCTGAGACTCTCTGAGGAGTTTCTCATATTCCACCCAAGACGACTGAACAGAGGAATCCTGCAGAGGCACAGGAAGCAACATCTGAAATAATGTCAGAAAAATGGAACTAAATATGAATTATTCATTTCAATCTGTATCCTAAACACTCAGCCGATTTAAAGAAAACTAGTGAGGTTCATTATGGTCAAATCTTTGTTGCTTTAATAGTTTAAGATGAATTAAAATAGTGTTCTAACCTGAGAAACAAATGTAGATATAAAAAGTTAAGATCAACTTAATTTCAGTTAGACAAATGTCAAATTTGAGTGTTTTTTGATTTGTTTTACTAGACATTCATAGACGTCCTGTCGTCACTGTGCTGTATTTGTTCCCTGAAAACCTTTTTTGTTTTATAACCAACAGATGCTCAGATTAGGAAGAATCGGCTCCCTTTTCCAAACAGGCACTGAGACAGGCAGCCTGTTCCTGCACTGTCATCTATCTGTCCTCAGCAGTGACGCAGCCTCTGTAATACAGGCTTAGGCTGGATGGCGCAGTACCCAAACTGTCCAGCAGAGGGCAGCCTTGTGGTAGAGATGACAACTGAGGCTGGATGGAGAGGAGTTTGAAAACTTTGGTGTTTTAGCTCATTCTAGACCAAATAATTTGATTCGGATTACTATGAAACAAAATGTATGTACCTTAGCTGGTCCGAGTCGTGCCTCCAGCTGTCTGCACTCCTGCTGCAGGGCAGCAATCTCTTTGTCTTTGGAGAGCAGTGCATCAGCATGCTGGGCCAGGTCACGAGCTCGTTGGCGGGCAAAAGCTCTTTTGTACTGCTCCACAGCAGCAGGTCTGATGAGCGAAGGAGGATTCACCTAGATTAGGAAAAGAGAACTTAGTGATAAAGTATTGAATACAATAAAAAAACTAATGAAACATATATATATATATATATATACTTTTAAATCACAAAAAAAATTTATATTAGAAGACATGTACATTCGAAATGATTGGATCAGCCAACACTGGCAAAATTTAGCCCCCAAATAAGTTTGCTGGATTACTGTCACAACACCTTTTCATTTACAATCACTACCAATATTTAAGTGCGTAGCAAGAAAAAAAAAGAAATAACATAGTTAATGCTAATTATTTTATTGATCAACTCTGGGTTTTCCTCTAATCATTTAGGGTTAAATTGTAAAATGAAGTTCACATTGGGAGAAAGGCTACATTGCCTCTGTGCCTGCTCTGTTAAAAACTTCACACAGTGGCTGAAGCATAAAATTTTTTATTTTATGGTGTTTAAAATCACGTGGTAATTTTCTTAAGCAGAATTCATTCTTTTGCAAGTTTTGTCCGGTTACACAATTAACTGGAACCTTGTGAAAACATATTATTGAGCCGACTTATCAACAAGTTATATCAAAAAAGAAACATTAGCCTAGCACAAAAAAAACAAACTGTTCAACATGAAAACATCATCAGCAGGAGCAAAACGGCGGGACAGTTTTGAAGAATGTAGCCATATGTGATGAGTCAGATAAGTAACTAAACAAGAGAGTGTGTGTGTTTTAGAAAATAAACCATCAACACTTGAGGATCCAACATTTGGTGCAAAATTGAACCATTACTTTGGAATAAGCAGTTGGTGTCTGTGGTAGATGGACATCATCACCACAGACAGACAGATGAAAATGCCAGAGAACTGAGAAATCCAACCAAAGACTGAATCTATCAAGTTTGCATTAGATCAGGTGCTCAGCACAAGAGCCAGACTGATTGTCTGTGATCTACCACAACACAGGTTATGTATCACGAAGACAGTCCATCATATAAAAGTATGCTGACAGGCAAAGCGCTGATATATTGCCATTACCAGGTGGCTGAACTAAAATGGGAGAATCTGTAGAGAAAGAGGCTGGAAAAACTATAGTCAAATGGGATTAAGACTTTGTGGTACTCTAAGATCCAGCCTGGCAAATTCTGATGACTAATCAACTAGTTACTGGGACCAGTAGTCATCAGAGCCTTTTGGGAGTGTGGCCTTTAAACTGGGAGAATTGTTAAAACAGATTCCTGGAACATCATCATGGCTAAGCCAAGCTAACTCTATTATAAGAACTTATAAATATAAGAACTTTTAAAACAGCAAAACTGACCGAAGTGTTAATTACAGAATGGCACAGCTAAAATATCAAGAAAGATTCTCAAGCACCCACATAAAACACAGCATGTAAGTTCTGGTTGGCTGGTTTGACTGGTTTTTGTGATGAATAATTTATTTCTTTCAAGTTAGAAGCAGCTTTTTTTTTTTTTAGCTTTTGGTGAGGCATTGTGATAACAGTAAGCTGCATTCAATTTTCTTTTTTAAGTAAGTAGTAGAAAACGAACTCCCAGCAAAAGAAAGTGTTGATATCTGTCAGTGTGGTGTACCACTTTGAGGTTGGCCTCCTGTAGTTTGCGAGCTCTCTCTTCCAGTCTCTTAGCGAGAACAGTCAGCTCGGTGTTCTTTCTCCTCAACCGCCTGACCTTCTCCTCAGTCTCTGGGGCGCTGCTCTTTCGCTAAAAACACCAAAAACAAATATCATTATCACAAAGAGTCTGCAGTGAGTGGTCCACCAGCCAAACCAACAGGTTTTAAGTCGTATGAGCCGAGGAGGGGTTTAATATATGGTGTACTGCTCCCACAGTACACCATAAAGACATCAGGCTAAAATATTTGACTGAATAAATTCCTGTAAAAAAAGAAACAAAAAGTGTCGGAATATCTCTTTAAAGTGTTTTGTGGACCTGACCTAGATTCTACAAAGCTTTTCATCAAGGGTACACACACACACACACACACACACACACACACACACAGTTATTTTTAGTCCTACCAGCAGGCCGTTCTCTTCCCTCAGTGTGTTGCAAGTCTTCTCCAGCTCGTCGAGGGCTCGCAGGAGTTCTGAGTTCTGACGCACCAGCAATCCGTAGTCTGTCCCATTCTGAGAAAGAACCACAACAAAAATATTCATTTTAGCATCTACAGACTCCAGTTTTTGTTATAAGATACCAGAGTACAAAACATTCTCAGGGAGAAACCAATTAGATTGTGCACTGTGGTACTGTATTGTTAAAATATTTCACAGGTTTTTGCTTCTTTGTCATACCTAAATGTTTCAAGACATCAAACAGGGGCAATCCAACTATTGACATTACAATCAAGCGTATCCGAAATATCTGTGGGATCGTCTCATTGTCCTCTAAAGTAAAGAAACTGTTATCAATCATTATTGACTAGTACCGCAGTTGAACAGTTGCACCAATGCAGAAAACGTAAGGCAGGAATTTCCTTAAGCAACAAATATTACAGTAAGAACAACAACATTTACATTGCATTTTCTAATTCACCTTTAATTTTTTTTAGTTCAATAACAATTATTTCCAAGGCTGCTATTGTGTGTTGACAAAGGTACATAACCTAGATGAGTGAGAGTTGCTAATCTGTTAGTAACTCAGGATGAAAACAAGGCCGCCGAAGAGAACAATGGTCACTGTGCCGTAACATCCCACTTGTAACTGAGACTGCACTAAGAAGTTTATCAGGCATGTAGGGTAAGGTTCACGCTAGACTTTCAGCTCCCCTACCTCTCTTTTAATGAGACTCAGATGGACAGGTTGGAAATGAAAACAGTGTCTGAGGTAAACGATGATGAGTAAAAGCAGGAAAAAGGACATGCTCAAAGGAAAAGAGTAACGGACACATTTAAAATGTTTGAAGAACGTAGTCTTTATGTTGCCCATCATTGGCAGCTGCAAACCACCAATTGATTAAAAACAGGAGAACTTCTGTGTGACAGACTGAATTTTACACAGGACAAGAGCATGCTGATTTCTTCTGGTATAAACCAGCAGCAGATGAGCTGTGTTCATGTGAACATTACAGTTTTAATCTTAGCCTACAAACTTGTATGTATTCTAGAAATCAGTAGCATACAGTCAATACCTTGCCCAATTCATTAAGGCAAAAATCTTGATTAAAAAAGTCACTGGATTGTACATCATTGGAGATTTTGCCACAAGAACCCAAAGGGGCTGACATTTAATGATGTTGTCATAGTAACTGGATATGTGGTGTTTTGACACAAAATGTACAACACAATCTGCTATCGCTTCAGTCAGAAAGGAAATGTGATCTTATTTCCTCCAAAAATAAGAATGTGCTATTATAGCTATGACAATGACACCAATTGCTTATATCTTGTTGACATAAACAAAATTTAACAATTATCGGAATCCTGACCAGAAATACTTCCAAACACCAGCCGCCTCTGGAGTTGCAACTTTTAGCCAGCTGACATAGAGCTGGAGAAAACTCTATAGTCACTTGGATACTTTTGATGGCAGTTCATAGAAGAAAAAGACTGTAACCACAGGAATTATAAGTTGTCATGTAAGTTCTGCAGTACTTTCAGCGACTGGCCCAGTGTGCCTACTGTGAACATCTTGTTAGCAGACTTATGATATAAAACAGTTCTAGAAAGTCAACCTCTCATATTCCAGTCAATGTTTGACTGATTCGTTATGGAAAAATCTTGATGCAGTTTCCTGATCATGTATTAATAGACTCCCTATACTGTCTAAATTAGGTGCAAACAGCATGCAGCCACAGCAAAGACAGTCTGTCACTACAGGCAGCAGACAAGCCTTCCTTACAACCTTTAAAATCCATACAGACACAAAGTCGGCAGGTTTACCTTTGCACTCCAAAGCTCGGCTCAGATATCTCCAAAGTTTCACTCATTCTGTTAAAATGTGAACAACCTCACATATTTAACAGTTTGATTTTGCACAGCATGTCCTTTCACATTTACATCTTGGAGGAGCACTGCTCGAGAATGGCAGCATTTGTAGGAGGTTTCAGCACCACAGATCCTCCTATTGCATTAGGAATACACACCAAAATAAGGCCGAGGTTTGTCTGTGGGTTAGCCACTCTAATTCTTTAGTACTCTTGATGCTGCAGAAAGTATAACAGCAAACATTCTGTGCTTTTGGTTTGACCACACTATTGAGCACACAGAAAACCTTACAACTGTGATCTAGAGGAGGAAAAAAAAAAAGAGCTCGCGATGTATCTTCAGTATATCATTACAATGATCGATTAGGACATGAGAAGAAACTACGCAGAGCATTGCAAAGCCTTGAAAAACTCCAGCAAGCAGCATCTTATTATAGGACTATTTGCTTTGCTGATGAGCTATGCATTTTTTTTTTTTTTTCAGGGACCCAAGAATAACCCTTATTCAACTTTACTCAGTTCATTTATCACTGGGGCAAGCTACATAGTAACAATACACACATAGACAGATACTATTAAAACTAAACATTAAACTCAGTATGTTAGAATTATTTGATTACTAAAAGGGCATAAAAACAAATCCCAACCTAATGGATGAACCAGTCTTAACACAGAGACATATTATATGCTTTTTTTCTAAATTTAACATTAGCAAAAATTTAAAAGAAAGTTTCCTGAAGATATTTGATTTTATTTCATAAGCACAACACTAATGTGGTGCCAAGTAATCATAAATTGAAGCAACAGTGATTTAAACTACCGAAACTCTAAACAACTTCCTGTTACTTGTGACAGCTGTTATAATAATATCCCAGCCTTATTTTGACATAACATAATCAAGTAAGTGGTGTTTAAAACTGTAATTAGACTAAATCAAATGGTCCAGAAACTCGCTTTAATTCCTTTCAGTCTGACTTATTTTTTGTTGTTGTTGTCAAACTGTTTTTAAATTAGCTAGATACCCCCTGACTATTTTATGGCTTGAGAATTGGTAACAAGATTTTACAAGGTGTTAAAAAATAACCAGTAAACACTGTTTATACTGAAATTCAAGTCAGATTTACTAAGCTGCAGAATTTAATGAAAATACACAGTCAATTTTAACCACCAAATTGTTGATAGTTAAGAAGATCAACATAATAAAAATGTATTTTGTAAGTTAGAAGAAGCCCATGTCTAAGATGAGCGGAGTTTTCTATCCATTTGGAGAAAGTTGTGCCAACATGACTTCTAGCTCTTCTGTTTTGATTTTAATGACTCTGGAGTCCATCCATGTCGATTTTCTGTTTCCTGCGAATCATAATGAAATACCCAGGGGCTTTTCCTCAGGCAAGTTACACCACTGCTTCACAGAAGCAGGAAGAAAAGGGCTGCAGGTGGTGGGGTCTGTCCAAGGCCAGCATACATATTAGTATTCAGCCAATTCTCTCCCACAACCATGCTGGTTTTTTTTTTTTTACTTCTTTATATATATATATAGTTTTTTTACATGGACCTGGCTCAGTAAAGCTGGGCAGATGTAACTTAGCAGCAGGAGGGCAGGGGTCTCCCCACAAATGTCTGCCAGGAGATTGAGCCGGAAGCATGGTAGGAAAAACAGGCTGTAATATTTGGGTCTGTCTGCTGTAGCATTGCACAGTCAGAATATGCAAACTGCTCTGACACCAGAAGCAATGGTATCTGCTGAGGACCCCAAATAATCCGATGAGCAGTGTCAGTTTTTAAATGTTTTAAATACCCATCTCTCTAAGGCCTTAGCATTCGTAGTATATGTAAAAGGGGAAAAATTATAGACTGTTATGTCTTTGAAGGAGGCGTCTCACCTGGCTTAGCTGGAGATGCTGGGCTGTTTTTCACCCAAGGAAGCTAAAATGCAAGGCAGATACAAAACAGTGCACTGAGAGTATTAATAATAATACGGTGGCATAAGAGGAAATGTTTCATTTTATCATGCATTTTTGGTCCATGTAAATGACTACATAAAACTTATACATCACGATGCAGAAACGCACAGAGCTACAGTCACAAATAGCTGTTTTCTGTCATCATGACTGGTTTCTATTTATAGCGATTGTACTTTGTGTTGTAGGAAAACATTTATAACATCTGAGCTTTTCATTGAGACTATAAAGCTTTATCACGGAGAAAATATGGACCTCTTCAAAATCTATGAGTCCATAAGCTGTTTTATGTGCATCTTATAGTCTCACTCCAGCTTTGGGATTTTCTGTTATGCTCCTGTTTTGTCTTGGCTATGAAGAAGAACAAAAGCTCAAAAAAGCAGGTGGACATCCATTTTACCCAATATTAGCTATAAGATTCTTAATCTTATTATAAAGACTCCTTTTATGAAGGGACACGAATTAAGATAAAAAATATTCAGATTTCATGACCTGCAGGTACTGGTAAAATATATTGAAGAAAGTTAAAACAACAGCATACCTGATTCTTTCACACAGAATAATAGAAGAATTATAGCCCTTTTAGTAATCATTTTAGCACTAATTGCAAAAATTATTTGGGTCAAAAGGAAGTTTTGCATACATTCTGTGCATTATTGTCTTCTTTATAAATGTTTTAAAGCATCAACATAAAAACAGTGACAATATTTTATCTATTTATTATTGCCTGGAAGAAAACAGTGAACTCTGGAGATGCAACAAGCAAAAACAAACAAAAAAGAGTAACAAATAGTTTTTTGTGAATATTACGTCCAGGGTACATTTCCAGATTGTTCCGTTGCTTTAGATCCAAGGAAAGCTTTTGCACGGGATACAGAAATTCACTCTTTTACAGAAATGCTAACATCAGCATCTTTTAGTCTGACAGCTAGAAATCCCCTGCTGGAACCCTCTGAGGAGTCTGGCAACAAGACAAAAGACAGAGACAGGCAAATAAGCACTCATGCATTGCCATGTGCGCTTCTTTGTTAGACATGATAGCTGAAGCAGCAAGAAGCGAACGTCAGCTGTAATTGTTGAATAGTAACCATGTAGCTGAAGGGTAAAGATGCGCTGCATATTAAATTACAGTGTCTGGTCTAACTGTGGCTTTCTGGTTCAATTTCATTGACATGTTCAAGAGATTAAATAATTAAATTAATTTCTTCTCACATTTGTTGTTTAATACAGCGATGTTGATCTCTCAGTTAATTAGTTAAGATGGAGAAAGATCTTTTCAATAGGTGTTTAATGTCTTCTTATGATACTAGCATCATAGCAACAATACCTACTTATTAAAACACAAACAATAACAATAAATACTGGGGCTGAGTAAAACTCCAGGAAGATCGACCCCTCTGAAAAAATACAGAGAAAAGAACTACAAAGCTGTCTGTGGTCTGTTTCATTACTACCAGAAGCCTCCCAATACTCATATATAAGTCATGAGGAATCCCTCTTAAGTGTCCTCTCAAATCCCACCCCCTGCATTTATTACATCTCATCTCTGCAGGGTAGCTGAGGCTGACAGATATGGGGGGGTTCTCATATGGAGAGAACAAAGAGCCAACGTGGGAGTCCCCATTTCTTCCCCCAGGTGTTCTACCTCCAACCTTCCTCGTACGTATCAAGCATCAAATGAACGTCCCCTGATTAAGCTTTAACAGAAATGAGCATTGCTTTTGGAAATGTAGTTTTCTTGTGCCAAAACTGGAGTATATAAGAAGCATACAGAACACACACAAAACAAATAAGAGTTATGCGAATTTACATTTGGAGAATATTGTGTAAATCCCAAAGTCCAACATGTTAATTCAGATTTTAATGTATATCAATCTAATCCAGTTTTCTGGTGAATGTACCAGTGTTGTTTCTGAATTACAGCCTTCTTGGTCTTCCCTTCTCAAAGCAATTATAACAGTGCCTCTTCAATTCAATAATTAAAACCCATTTAAGCATGTCTTCCCCTTCATCTCACACTCAACATATTAAACTGCCACAGCCTCCTGAACCTCCAAGAGCCTAATAAAGTGCTGAAAGTGTATAAAACGTCTGGGTTGTTGAAAGAGACGATTAGAGAAGTGACGGAAGGGTCTCCCAAACGGCTTAATTCACACAAACCCTCCATAAGCGTCACAAGAAGACAAACCTTGATTTGTTAAGAAAATTACATATGCAAAAGAGCAAGAGAAACACCATCCCCCAACATAAAACAGCAACATTTACCCTGGTGTGGAAAAACAGCTTTGCAGAATCGACTTTAATATTTAAAATTCCCACTGATCATCACAACTCAAATATAAGTGCCTGTGAATCACAGCATATTTCATAGCAAAGAGATTGGATGAATCTTTTTAAAATAATACAATGTTTTCATCTAAACCTAAACTCTGTAATGTGCTTTTTCCAAGTCAATGCAGGTTCTCTAGGAAACGCATAAAAAGATTACATTTAGAAAACCCTCCTCCTAGCTCTGATTGGTTGTTTCTGTTTCTATAACTATTATTTGTGCATCTCGTATCGAATAAACTACAAACTGTGGTTTGTAGAGCCAATCTAAGGTCTAAGTTCCAAAGGCTGCAGACCCCAGGTCTAGATCACATGTACCAAATTTGGCCTGTAAGAAAATTATGTATGCCAACTAGACCTGGCTTGCCATTAAACACTTCAAAAATGACAAATCCCAAGATGTTTATTTATTTATTTATTTTAAACAGGCAATCAACGGTAAAAACAGGAAATAAATATATAAGAAATACTCACGCCAACTGACATGAAATTTTACACAATTTGTTCAAAAAGGAACAGGTAGAAGATTCAAGGTCTTATGATTTCCTGCCTCTCTATCCTGCTCTGCATCAGCTTTTCAGTTAGGATTCATAAGCCCTCCTTATCTGTTGATATTCATTAGCATCAGTCAAGCAAGGCCACCAAAATAGCCAAATGATAAGTGGAAAGTTGAAGGTTTCTGGGTAGGTGTGACCCAGATTATCTGTCCACAGAGGTAAAGGGCAGACCTGTTGGTCTATTGTCATTTCACTAGAAGCTGAGTGCAACAAAATCCCACTGGTGAGTTTTCAGTAAATAAACCTGAATGGCAGAAGCAACTAAAACAGTGCACTGTGTTCTTTCTATTAACAAAATATTGACTGGGCCATCCTTCACACTTATTGCTCGCTCCACAGAATGAGAACTGAGGCTTAGCAGCAGTTCTTTGAAATGCAATGGTCAAAAAAAAAAAAAAAAGAAATAGCAGGTAAAATGAACTCTATATCACAATTGCTTCAGATATGTTGGGTTGATGCAACATCCTAAACTTTGAGACTTCGATATGGGAATAATGTAATTTTAATACAAACTGCAAGAACATGAAGTAGAATGGGAACGTGATGAGCTTCGTTTTCAATCTTCTGGTCGAAAAGCAATTACACTCATGAGCAAAACGCAAGCAAACATCAATTTAACTATTGACAGAAGCCTGAGAGGAGGATCAAATTATATGGAAATGTCACTGAAAGGACTGAGCTCTGGGGATGTGGCTTAACAAGCACTTCTTTTATGTACAAAACATCTTCATATCAAAATATTTCTTCCTAACGTGTGAACTGAAAGTGGATTCTGTAAAAGATGATTAGAAACATCAACATATGTCACGTCCTTTGCATTCTCCATTAGGATAACAGCTGTCATCTTTAAGACAGTGATTGCCTGTCCATCTTGGGCTCTTTGGTCACTGTTCAACTTTAATTGTTACACTGAACCAAAAAGAGAAAAGGACTTCAACATCCTTTAAATTTCTGATACAGTTTTACAGTGTACAAGTAATAGCCAGTGACAGCTGAACAACGCTTGTAACCTCTGTTTCACAAAGACTAAGCGCCTCATTGCAGCCAGACGGCAGCCAGACACTCAGGCATGCTGCAGCTGGAATATGGGGAGGAACCATTACCCCAGAGATTCTCTTTGCACTCCACAATCAATTATTTACACCACATAACATGGATGGCCAATAAAACACACACACACAGACAGCCGCAAAGACATGTAAGTAAACGTGCCCACAAACACATATGGTATGAAACCACTTAGCAAAGATCAGAAACAGAGATCGATCTTGTACACATATTAACCTTTTATGGACTTGTCACAAAAAATGCAAAGGTAAGTCTAAAAATAAATCTACGTCATCTCCGGGTTCTAATGCAAGAATTGTTGCTTTTCTTTTGTATCCTATGATTGTTACCTAAATATTTTGGGATTTTCTAGAAGAAAAACTATCTGTATATAATAACTTCAACAACCACGTGGCTGAAGACAAAACAGATGAACTGGCTCACTCTTCAAGTCATGTCATAAATGTTCAAAATAACAGAAATACGCATATATATACACATTTCATACGAACCTAATTTAAATTATGTATGGTAAACACGTTTCAGAACAGCAACCATGCCCGAGTATCCCAGATTCTATTTACCTTTTCAAGACTTACCGTGTTTATGCAGAGGAATGATAAAAATAGCTTTCAAGACAATTTCTTAACTCTGCCGCACTAGTCATGAAAACAGCATGACCTGATGCAGCTTTTACAGATTTTCTGCTGAACATCCAGTTATGTCATTTCACTCACAGCAGGGCTAAGAGATGTCGACAAGGTGAAGGTTGTAGATACCAGGCGTAGAGCCACAGATAACAAACCAGCATGCCTGTTTAGTTTGGCTTCTTTATGTAAACAGCCCTTTGAAAAACAATAGTTGACCAAGTGTCGAAGCTCATCAGCTTATCACAGTTAAAATTATTACCAAAGGTCACACTGATGTTCTTAACAGAAGAACCTAGAGGCTACCATTGTACATTATGATCAAACAAAAATAAACAGTCTCGCCGTCATCGAGATTTTTAAAACTTCTGTTCATGCAGGACTTTTTTCTTTTCCATTTTAGGGCTAGACATGCCCCTACAACATCAAATAAAAAAAATTTAATAAAAATGAAAAACCATGGTATAGTTTGCAGCCCCAGTGGCAATAAATATATTAAAAACAGAGCTACACCTACGGTGGAGCCCTGTGGGACACCAGAAATAAAGGAAGTGGATAATAAATGTATTTTCCATGACCTGTAGCCCTTCACGTGTGAAGGGACCTGCTTCAATGTGTTGTCTGAGTTAAAATGTATGTATAATGCAAAGTCAAAACCTGACCAATGCCGACATAAATAACAAAAACAAAAATATACAGCATGATGTGATTGCATCACGTTGTAAAAGTAACATCTATTGCCACTTTTGCTGGAATAACATTAGAATTAAAATCTTATATATGTACTATTGTCTTGAGTTTGACTCAAACTAAAACAAAAAAAGAACATTGTATTGTAGAGTTATTTAATATATAGTTTGTAAACTGTTGTGTTAAGATATTAGTAAAAAAAAAAAGAAAAAGCCCAGACTGTTACAGTCACCTTAGCACCATCATTACAGTTGGCTGGGTTGCTTACCTGGGTTAGGTGAACAGACAGAAAATCACAGGGTGTAGAAATAATTTCCCAAATAAAACCCCCACTGTGAAAACACAGCGAGATGTAAGGAAGCCTTATGGTGCAAAGTAGGTGTTAACGAGAGCAGACAGACAACCTGACAGGTAGTTAATGACTATTCACATTTAGTGGAGTTGTGCATCTTTGTTCCAACAGATAGAAACACATATTTATACAGAAACTTTCTCTACTGGTCGACAACATCTGCACCTATGTGCTACATCTAGGAATGATTGTCTTTAAGGATCCCTTTTAACTGTATTGCAAAACAAGAAAAAACTTCTTGCGCTTCTAACGCAAACATGTGGTTGGTCGTTATCGTAAAGTGTTCTGAACGCCTGATAGACAAGTTCTCGTATGTAATCCCAGCAATCTTTTACTCGCATAAAAGATCGCTTTTTCAATTTTAGACTGAAAATGTGTCAAATCAAGGCTAGTTGTGTTAAATTCACAGCTAATCCTGAAGAGTAATCTGAATGTGACAACCTCCTGCTGAGGAGCCAACAAATTGCAGACCCTTGCTGTGAAATGACCAAATAGTCTTTCCTAATGTGTCATTTAATGCTTCATCTCACCGGCTGCGGCCGGGTTTATTAGGAAGCTTTTGTTTAGCTGCGATTACGTTGACAGGGTAATAAAGAGATGGAGATGGGGAACACAGCAGGGAATATTGCAATCAAATTACTAGCTTGATGAGGAAAGCTAGTAAGACTAAGGATACAATGAAATGGCCAAAAAGCAAAAGTGGAAAAGCATGAAGAAAATGCTGTTCATATGGCTGATTGTAATGCTAGGAAAGTATTTACACCCATCACATTTTGTCTCGCTACAAACACAAACTTCAATTTATTTTATTGGGATCTTATGTTTACATAAAGCAGTGTTTCTCAATTCCGGTCCTCACGCCCCCCTGCCCTGCATGTTTTAGGTGTTTCCCTTCTGCTACACAAGTGCTACCCTTCTGCAGTGGGTGTGGGTGATTAACAGGCTTCTGCAGCACTTGATGGTCCTGCAATCATTTGAATCAGCTGCTCTGGAGTAGAGGTACATCAAAAACATGCAGAGCAGGGGGGGCCTGAGGACTGGAATTGAGAAGTGCTGACATAAAGTAATGCATAACTGTGGAGTGGAAGGAAATTTCTTTACAAATAAAATCAAATGGAAATCTGAAAAATATGATGCCCTTGTGTGTATTGTAAAAAGGAGTCATCGTTAAAGTTTTATCCTTCAACATTGACGTGACGGCTGCTCCATGTTGATGGGAATTCTGAAAGTAAGAATCCTGTTAGAGGTTACAAAAGATGTGAAAGTCGGGGAGAGGTCTACGCTCCCGCAAGACGACTCTAAACATACAACCAAAACTACAGTGGTTTAAATCAAAGCATATTCATGTGTCAGAATGACATAGTCAAGGTTTAGATCTAAATCCAAGCTTTCAGAACTGATTTTTACAAATAGTTTCAGTTTAATGTGACTGGCTTTGAGCTGCTTTAAACAAAAGTTCAAAGTGTATGAATACTTTCACAATACCGTATATCGCACAGTATTTCTCTATATTGCACTGAATTTCCCCAGTGAGGGAGAACAAAGGGAATTATATTCTATTCTTCTATTCCACAACTCGCAGATATATAAAAAGTGACTCCACTGGATTCTTCTTAGTCTAGAATGACTAAACTGTGTAATTCTACAACAAAAGAACATTTAGTAAAAAAATTAAAAGGGTTTTCCCTGCCAACGTTAGCATCCAGTCTGAGTTGTGCCTTTTTTAGGGACACCCATACGAGAGAAAATAGCTACCAGGTCATCCTCAGTCAGAATAATTCATGCCAAGCACAACTTTGCTCCAGATAACTTATCTGCACAACTATACTGTTCACACTACTTCAGTGTAAACCTCATTCAAAGGGTTCCTGAATGCACATTCCTACAACCTTCAGGCATTCAGATCTTATTTAGTGTCAACCATTGGTGGACATGATTAGTTGGCAATGCTAACTATGTTGCTGGCATAAAAGTAAGAGGTAAACTCCCCATCTGTGATGGAGTGAAAAGACACAAATGCTGCTTACCTTTCGTAATCCTTCCATTTCAAACCCATGGAGGTTTGCATAAAGTGAATGGTGCCTCTTTCCTAACAGTGACGTCTTTAAATGAGCAGGAGCTGGGATGTCCTTGTCCAAAAGCCCATGTTTCTTATCACCCTGCTCCCGAGACTCCCCGTGTTCCTGCTCGCCGGGCCGGCATCCGAGAGCTTGCGTCTCTTCGGGACTCTCCATCTCTGTGCGTGTCGGTGCAGGTTCGGTCTGCTCAGGCTTAGCCCACAGGTCATACATCCCTCTATTTAAGCAAAAAGCATCAGAGGGAATCTGCGAGACCAAATGAGGTCCACAGCTAAGTCTGACCCTTTTTCCCTACATGCTCTCTTCAGGTTGACAAGGATCACGGTTGTCCTGTTGTGCTGAAGTTTCAGAGGAAGTGCATTTTTCACAGCAAAGGTAGAATGTCTCAAATCAAGTAAAGTTCATTTCTTAGCATTCTTGTCCTTTACTAAACAATATGTCTAATAAATGTAATAAATGTATTGATGAGTTTATGTAGTGGAGACAGATTTAAGGCAGTTCCAAATGAAGCAGGAGCTTTAAGCAACATGCAGGCAATTTGGAGAACGTGCGGTGACGTTCTCCAAATTGAAGACGTTCAGTTCCATGTTTCTCGACTTGGCCGTTGAAAGCTAGCAACTGATTGTCGTGGCGCTGTAGCAATCTTTTGCATCTTACTTCAAACATTTATGACGAAGCGGAATA
The DNA here is from genome assembly GCF_019740435.1 of Gambusia affinis. Classification (NCBI taxonomy): domain Eukaryota; kingdom Metazoa; phylum Chordata; class Actinopteri; order Cyprinodontiformes; family Poeciliidae; genus Gambusia; species Gambusia affinis. Next base: position 16,921,282 of record NC_057882.1, read on the forward strand.
CAACCGTGGCTTGTTTTGCTTCTTCTCGTTGCTGTCATCTCGGAGGTTCGGTGGGGACAAGATGAGGAGCACACGCAGGCTCGCTTTCTCACTGTGCATAATTTCCAAACCACACATGCAGGCTCAAATGGAGCAAGGCTACATTTACACTGGAAAACATAAAATGAGTCCAACTAACAGGTCTCCATTCCTGGTCTCCATTCTTGCAGCAAGATTGGGAGGTGGTTGGCACGGTGACTCCTCATCACTGTCGTCATAGACGAGGCGGCTGTGTCACAAAGCGTTTTAATCCAAATTCCACAAGACTCGAAAGGGCTGCTTAATCCCATCTTATTTATATCGCAATAAAAGGTAAAGAATGAGGACGGAGGGAAAAGCCAGGGAGTCTAAGACGGCAAGTGCCGATGAGAGGAGGGGGCAGGGAGTACTGCTACCCTCGTCCTATCACAAAAAGGCAAGCTTTGAGATGGGACCCAATCATCACAGCAGCTACGGCTCGTTTCCATGGAGATGATGCTGGAATGATGGTGGCTGCCTATTGATTGTGGAGAAGGCAGTGGGCACTGCAACAGAGGGAGGCAGGCAAAAGAACAAGTGTGCCCTGTCCAAACTGATAATTTACTGCAGCTCTTCAAAAAGACAAGTGAATGTTTGTAAAGGTGCCGCAAGTCAGTGTTTAAATTACAGCAACCACTCTGCTGTTTAGTCTTGTAGTTTTAGAACAACCATTTAAGGTATTCCAGCACAATAAAACTAAGTTAGAATAGTGATTTATTCCTGAACATCATAGCATCTTCATTTACCTTTGTGTGAATATTCATCCTCAAAGTTTATCTTTAACTTGCTGTTGTCACATCTGAATTTCCCCACTGTGGGACAATACATTTCTATTCTATTATTTTCTAATCTAATGAAGGTAATAACCTGCAGAATTAATGCTACCAGAACTTGTTTATAATTTTATTACCACCAATATATTGATTTTGAGTACCGTAATTCTACTGATCATTAGTACTTATGAAACCTTTTATTCTTACAATCATTTGCCATCATCTAACTTTAACTTAATTTGATGGCAGATGCATAATAGCAGAAAGTACAGGAGCTGCCACTTCTCAACTAACCAGTTTACTGTTGTATATTTATTTATTTAAAAGTGATTTACCATTTCTCTAAGAAAATCAAAGCAACACATTCAAAGCAATGTGAGATTGTTGCAACAAAGTACTGGAAAAATGTATAAAACAAATATATATATCAAATACCTCAAATCATGTGAGCTTGAGTGACAGAGGCAGGAATACAATTAGGCAGAAATGTAAATACAATAACTATGAAAAGGTGGAGTAGAAAGTTTAAATCTACATACACTCACTTGTGACGCACAAGTCCTTCGTTTTGCTCAGAGAACATCTTTTTTAAAATTTTGCTGCAGACTAGTTTATTATTCATAACAGTTTACCCACAATAATGAGGTTTTCCACCCTCATAGCAGAAAACAAGCCTGCTGTAAACACTTTCAGCTCCTCTTTGGCATTTTCACAACTTAAATTTACTGCCTGACTGGTAGCAGCCTCCACAGCGGCAACTCCACCAGCAGAGAATAACATTTTCCAAGATAACTGCAGCAGCACTCATGCAGGTTCATATCCACAATGTTTTTTATTGTCAGTTTACAGACTATTCAAACTAGTTAATACGCACAACGGAAAGTATTCCACTCAGCTTATTCCTGAGAGCATCAAACCACAGACACTGCATAGTTGGACAGAAAGAAGCTATATTCAGGTCCGTCAAGATCAGCGGCATTGGCATCCTGTCACTCAGACGTATTTTCACAAAGCCGCCTTGACAGACTAATAAGGCAGGTGTCTGTCAAATTCAGACATTTTATGGTGAATGGCTTTCTGCTGAGCGCCAGAACACATGCTATATTTATTTATATTTCTTTGTAAAAGGCAAATCAGAGGCTGTAAATGATAGTGGCTTCATTTGGATAGTTTTTTTTTTTCTTAGAAGTGGTTCAAGCTTTGATGAAATGCTGAATTTTCTCTTTTCAAATCTCACCCAAAGCAGGCCGACCCACTTCTGCCACTCAAACAGTCCCATAAAACCTCCACCCACTTCCCTGCTCTCTGCACATGCATACAGATATTAATAATTGCTACATCAGACATCTTCCAATTAACTGAATCAGAGTGATTCGTGTATTTCTAAAGAATAAGTAAAAACTTGGGACCAAAAAGAAATGTCTGAAGTAACAAACATAAACTTCAATGTGTTTTGTTTGCATTTAATGTGACAAAGTGATACAACCATGAAGTGGAAGGAACATTAAATATGCTAATTAGTGGTGCACCGATTGCGGTTTTCTGGCCGATCGCCGATTACAGATGTTTTAAAAAGCATAACTAACCTATTCCGATTACGGCTGATACCATTTTTTGTCTGAAATGTTGCTCAACATATCAAGACAACAATGGGGTGACTATTGTTAACTGTAAATGTGCAGACATGACCTGGTCGGCCAGTTTGTCAGTCAAACTTCTCTCATGGGAGAAAAGAAGAGCACAGTGGTTGATTTTTAGTCCATTGCAGAGGTTGACATCATCGGTGGATCAGATCGGCTTCACATGTAAAAATTGGCCAATCACCAATCTTCCAAAATTAAGGAAATCGGCACCAATAAATAGACTGGCCGATTAATCGGTGCACCTCTAATGCTAATCATTAATTGTACAGTTGCCATACGGAGTAGTCAGGCCTTGTTACTCTGATACTCAACACAATCCAACCAACTGCTTTAAACCAGGGTAACACAAAATACCCTACAAAATCTATCTCAGGAACACAATAAGGCCATTACTTAAAACAAAGCTTAAAACAGCAGCATAAGTGTTTCAATGCTCCAAACTAACACAATCATGATATCTAGTTTGCCACTCTAAATTACCATCCAACAGCTTGTGGAGAGGCATGCACCTTCCTGTGCAATTTAATCTAGCCATTCTTGTCGATCTGTAATTTAGGAATCACAGAATCAACACAGCAAAACTCCAAATAATTCATATTTCCTGTTTATTCCTTGCTTTGGTTACACCTCAACAATGGATACGTAAGGATTTCCACATGAGAGACTGTTACGACTGGCTCAAGGTCATAACAAAAACGGGAGACCATGCAGTGGTTAAAGTGCTTAACAAAGAATATTTATTAACAAAAACAACAATGGATTGTGAATGTCGGTATCAGTGGTGTAATGCAAATGCTTGGATGTGGTGTATGAGTGCATATGGAAGTGTTGAAGTGCAAAAACAAAGACAAACTCAAATGTGCAGAAGGAGGGGAGCTGAGGCCTGGCACCAAAACACAACAAGCGTCAAGCAGCAGAGCGGCCTGAGCGGCAGAAGGTGGAGACGGCCAGGTTTAAATGATCTGTGCTCCAAATGAACAAATCAGCAGCACCTGTAAAGGGGAGGAGCACAAAGACCGACAACAAGGCACCTGCAACTCAGCCCATAAGGCCCAGGGCCGTAACAGAGACGCACATTTGTGCCAATTATTTTACACTACTGTCTTAATTTACAGACCCACATTCCAGTGAAGACCAAGAAGCAGCTTTCAGCTATACAAGAAACAACAAAAGCTTTTCTGAGAAAGGAACCCTAGCCAAAACATTTATTCCAATTTTAAAGAATCCTGTAATGAATTATCAAAAGAGCTGTCAACTTGAACACCTACGATTAATCTAAAATTAAATTGCACCTATTTTGACCTAAATGTCTCTGTCACACAGAGAATTACTTAGTTCAAAGCAGTGAATTACGAGGTCTTGTACTGCGGTCAACAATGCGGAGTCTCAAACGCTAGCAAAGAGGTGAGCCAGAAAAGTTAGACTGGTGTGCTCAGTGGCAAATTGCACTTTAATAAAAACACTGCGATGGACGTTTGGATAAAACCAAGGTAGTATGAAACCTACCAACTGAAATTGTCTATTATACTTTCACCAAAGCAAGGGCAGTTTTTAGTTAACATTTCTAAATTATGTTCGAAACCTTCCTTTATGAAAACTTGGAAAACTGGGACATTTAGTCTGAAACAATAAAACATTTCCTTCTTTTAAAAACTTGCATTTTTACGTTTCAAGTTTACAAGATTAAGCATGGTGATTGTGATTAATCGCAGCACTACTCAGATTAATTTTTTTAATCGACTGACGGCACTAATTTTCAATGAGCTGCTGAAGTCCGCTTTGGCTTGTGGTTCAGGGATCTTTGGCGTGAGAATTAACATTATTAATTCAAAGAACTGCATTAAGGTGAAATCTACTCGTCAAATCTAACTAGTTAAAGGAACATTAGATGACGTGGTTTGTGTAGAATGGTTTCTCTTTATTGTATGGCAGACAACTAGAAGTGTAAACTCACCTCCATGTTCCTTCTTGAGCATTTGGTCGATGACGACCTGTCTGATGAAGAAGACTCCGCCCACAGGGACGGATGGTTATCCTGAACTGCACGGATGGTGTTGTTGGTGTGATGCATTTCCAGAGAGTTTATCTGACCCACACCTCTGACCTCGGTGGAGGTCCATGGCCCAGCAGTCTGTAACCCGCCGCTTGAGAACAACTTCTTCTGATCAGGTTTGCACTTTTTGTTGTGTGAGGGCAAATCTCTGAGGGATGTTGTTTCCAGCTGTGCTCTGGAGCTGGTTGGGAGTGGTGTTGACTGACGGGGATTACAGCTGTTATCCCAGACCAGCTTCTTTGAGGATTTTTTGGCTACATAGTTGGGTGGTCTTGACCTTGGAGTCCCCTGCAACAGCCTCCCATGGGCCTCTAGAAGGCGGCAGAGGAAGATGGCTTTCTCTAGCTCGAACTCTCGCCTGTGGTGAAATTTATAACCTGCCCGTTTCCCATTTATCTTTTCATACAGTGTGAGCAGCAACTGCTCCAGCTTTGATTGTTCACTGCCGAGATGAAAGCCGTCTTCCCCTGAGGACTGCACCTTGTTTTTTATTTGTCCCTCTTTAGCCAGAAGATGTCTGCTTTGGTTTCGGTCCCTTAGGCAAAAACGTCTGGCTGACAGCTCCCTCACGGTCCTCTTATGTTCCCGCTCTGCCTCTCTTCGCAGGCTCCGGAGCTCCACGCCGAGCTGCCCGCAGGCCCACAGCGTTTGGATCTTCTCTGCCTCCAAGTCGGCCTGCAGCCTCTCCAGCTCTTGTCTGTAGTCTGTCTGGTTCTGGCATGACCTCTTGGACAACAGGGCCAGAGGGTTATCCCTATCTTCTCTCATGCTGCCTCATTCACAGCACAACATGCAAGTAGGGAACGAATAGCTCTATATGTTTTTATTTCTAGACAAGAGGGCATGTATTGAAGAAGGAGAGAGCAGCAGGTGAGGGATGGCTGGTTGGTTAGCAAACATGCAGCATGCATTTTTTTTTTTTTAAACACTGGACCAGTGGAAAGATGAGACTGTAGAAAATGTGGGAGAAATGGAAAAGTGATGCAGAATAATTTGTAAAAAAAAAAAAAAAAATCTAAAGAAATCAAATGAAGAATTTTAGTATTATGATAGCTCAGATAGCTTAGGAATTTCTTCATGCCGTGGCGAGTTACGCAAAAATGAACACAAATAAATATCAAATAAGAAAAGTCTGTAAAAACTCCTGCTCTAGATGAAAAATCTCCTCTTAGAACCAGCAATCCTAGTTGGATTGTTTAGTACTGCCATTGCCAGCTGCAGCCTATTATAATCTCTGTATTACTTTATAGACAGCAGAAAAAATAAATAAATAAATACACAATTTAGCAGAAGTCTATTAAATATTAGTATTTTCAGTCTGTGTATAACTGTATTAATTATTATGTTACTTTTTTTAGTATTTTAGCAGTGAGGATATATATTGTATTACTGTTTTTAAAAAGGGAATAATACCAGTTTTCATTCATTTTTTTAGCCAAAGCCATAATTTTATTTGTCTAAGCCATCTTGAAATAAGAATCTTATACCAGCCTTTGCTAACTATCAGCTATGGAAAAAGTTATTTATTATCATTTTTAAGCAAAATAAATAAATAAATATCATACTACATTGTTAAAAGCAATTGAAAACATAATTTTTTGTTTGGTATATGCCTCATCATACATTATCATATATGATACGCTTTTAAGTAATATTTTACAGCTTATTGTGAGGAATTTCTAGAGTTGCTATAGCTCAAATTATTTTTATTCCAATAAAATGCACCAAATACAATATCCTTACAAAACTGCCAAACAATTGACCATGCTTTTACTTGATATATTCTTTGGTGGAGTCTCATTCCCTGTAATTGGACTGCGTATTTATTCTCAAATTTAAAATGTAGCAGGTGAGCACGTAGGTGTATTTTCTGACGAAGCAACAAGTTAATAGGCGAACTTTCCTTTAACGGTGCAATAAATCGTGCTAGTGATGCTTCAGTGGGTGCTGCTGGACGCTTTATGCTGCTGAGATGGAAACTTCGCTAACAGGCTAATTAACAAGCTTAACTTTGCAATGCCAGACGGAGGCATTTTGTCAATTAGCTCAATTGTTTAATGTTACGCAGTAAAATAAAATAAAGTTTGTAGTATTTTAGGGTTGACCCGGCTAAATGCTAATACGTTTGGTTAGCAACAGTTAGCTAAGTTTTCTAGCTAGAACTTGTATGAAACTCACCTCTTAGCGGACACTACTGTTACAGTTAACTTTCGCCAATGGGGACATCTCCTTTTAACCACGGCTCTTATATCGACATAAAAAGTTCATGCACAAACCCTGTCTCTCAAAATTAGTGTTTAAAGGTCCACAGAGTCATGCACTAAGAGGTTTGTTTATCTGCCTCAGTCCAACACACTGTCTCTGTCCACCGTTATCCTGTTGGCGAGCACCAGTGCTGCTTTCAAGTCTACTTTGCGACGTCGGTTCATAATTTTAATACCCGTATACCGTAACATCTTCGTCAATTATTCTCGACTTTCATCATTAATACAATCAAGTCGGAATTTTGTGATAGTTTAAAGAATTAGCTTCTTCGCATAGTAGATTTTAAATAGGGTTCGGCATGACTTTTATCCAAATGTACACGTTTTAGTTATGCGTTACTCAAGATGTGTTTATATATATTTATGCAATTACATATGACCTCTCTCTCTAAGAAAAAAAAGTTCTAAAAAGTGCTTAATTATCCATCCATGTATTTTTAGCTTCAGTAATCAATTAGTTCACATTATATTGTATATACAGCATTATTGATAGTACTTGAACGCAACGCGCTCACAGCATTTATCTCAGTATATGGGACTTGAGTGACCACTAGTGGCTACATTCTGCAATTAAAGGTCAAGAAATGTGAACACAATATCTTAAAATAAACGAATAAAATTACGGTAGTTGTAGTTGTAAAAGTGGTAGTAATATATTAAATTTTCATAAATATAACCTAATAATAATGCAGATTATTCCTTCAATAATCCCAAAGCCTGTACGTTTTTTGAAGTAGACCATATTTGAAGTTTGCTTTATTGCAAAGCCTATCCAAAATGATACTTCTAAACCAAAATTAGAACAAAAGTTACTTGAAATATGCTAATCTGGAATATTGTTTGGAAATAAAAAATCAAATAAAAAAGCTCAGGTCCAAATGTGTAAAATCATTCATTACAGAATCCACAGAAAAACTTTGATTTCAATATCCAGGTGTTGGATGACAAGCCTATTGTCAATTCTATAAGTCACACCTGTGCATTATATATCGTAACAAGCCACAATGTCCTAAGTGAAAACAATCCATCAGAGGAATCCAATCAGCCTGTGAATTGCAATATAAACTCAGACTTTTATCAGCTTCATTTATTATGCTGCCTGTGTCTATATAATATTAATGAATCAAAAGACATTGGTGTAAATTTGTTGTAACTTTAAGAATTTTTCCCACATGTTATCATTCCAGATGAGAAACAATCACAAAAAAGATCACGGCATATATATATATTTTTTAAAAAGTAGTCAGAGAAGTTAATTTAGATTTTTTAAAAACCATCACAAAACTATAAAATAAGGGTACCAAATGGAAAGAGAAAAATCAATTCCTTACTCAGTCAAACTAACAAACAGAAGAAAACCTTATGTAGAAAATGTACATAAAATGCATATAATGTCCACATAAGTGTTTGATCAAATAATAGTAACACAGTTCTCTGTTTTCATAAAATAGCTGCATATACTTAGATTACATTACATACAAAATATGTTGACTTCACTTATTAATGATAGGTCACTTCTAAAAATAGTTGCAGCAGACTTTATTTTGGGATGTGAAAGTAAAGGGGCATCAAAATAAAATAAAACAAATAGAATTTGCAAAACGTTTTCAAGATAATTGTAAAATAATCCTTGTTTGATTTTTCCATGATTGAACTGGAATTTATTGAGTGCTACAGTTGACTGCACAAATAAGTCGCTCAATCAATCTTCATGTTGACATCTAAATAAAATTGGAAATTCACATTTAAAATATGGTAAATTCATGTATAATTGTTGGTATGTTTTAATAATTTAATTTAATTTAAGTCACTGTGCTGGTTAACCAATCAGAAGTTAGAGTCCGTTTGATGAACAAAAATAAACCATAACACAATGAATATGAAAAAAAAATAAAATAAATGGTGAAATAATAAACGTCCTTTAATTACGGCATTAATTGTTTAACTAAATAATCAAATAAAACTTTATGCATATTATACATTATTGAAATCATGTATCATAGCTGTATTGAATTATCAAATACATATATATTTATAAAAAAATTATTTGATCGTTGGCGTGTGAGAAGAAATTCAGGTAACATAAGAACAGCTCAACAAAAAGAAAAGAAAACCAGGTTCCAACTGCTGTATTTAATCAGCTTATTAATCCTGTAATTAGGTCAGAAACTTTGCTATAGATAAACAGAAACTTGACCTCTTCGGTTGTCACCTATCAGCTTTTATGAAGATAAAATCCTCAAGAACACATTGTTCAATAAGATCCACATGACCTTGATGAAGTGCTTCCCGAAAGGTAATTATTTGGCAAATATACAGAAATGTATAAATCCTCCAAGGTATGTGCATGTCATTTCAATATCATGTCTAATTCCTTCAAAGCCAGTCTGGCTGCAGGGGGGGTGCTTCAGGAATTCAGTACATTTTTCTTTTCTCTGCTCTTTTTCCGTCTTTATTGGCTTATAATGAACCTGTAGCAGTTTATACGCAGTCTCAGCTGTGTTCAAAGGAGTTTTATATAAATAGAGAGATTCAGGACACAAGCCAGTTATCACTCAGTGTCCTTGGGCTGCTCGCTCTCTGATACCCATCTCAGTGCTCATGTGTGGCACAAAGGAGTCGAAAAGGACAGGCGGACATTAATCCTGAGACCTGCAGCTGTGCTTGCTTTAATTCTATTTTGCCAGTTGAATGCAATATGTTGTCTTAAACGTATTCCTGATAAAAGTGTAGCCAAGCTCTACTGCAATAGCATGAAAAATTATCTATGACTAGATCTCATTCCAGTGTGAAAATGTGTGAAAGAATACTTGGACAAATTTCGGTGGCAAACATGAATATCAATACCAAGGTTTATGTGACTTTTCTGAAGTATACAGTGTTGTGATCAATTACATTTTCTGCTTGTTTTTACCTTTTTTTTTTACTCTTGCATGTCTCGCATCATCAAAGTGTCATGGTTTGTGGTTTAGACAGAGGAAGGGCTTGAATGCAAGCAGACGGATGGCAGTGAGATGAGATGAGATTAAATCCGAACACTGAAACTCAACACAACTAAAGAATCCCACAGCGAACAAAGAAATAAAGAAGCTTAAATACTGTGAAGGTGTGAGTGTGAAAACCTGCTGGGTACATTAACAGAATGATTAGCTGCTGCAAAGGGTCACTTTATCGTCAGACAAACATACAAAAAGCTGTTTTTAAATGACAATTTAATTTATTAAAAACGTTCCAGATTTGCATTTGAAAACATAATACCAACAATTTGTTAAACGATGAATTAACATCGGATTAACCGCATTTGTGGGTTCAGTTTTATGAGGTGTACATCTGATTGCTGTCAGACTTTCAATACAGAAATCATTAAATTAGAACCTGCATGACAACATGAGGTAAGCTAAAAAAAACTAAATCCCAAAGAGTGACGCATCGTAGAAGAAATTAAAGAACATGTGAGGAACAAAGTTGTTTATCTTAATCAGAGTGGAGCAGGTTACAGAGCTTTTTCTAAAAGTTTGGGACCAAAGAGAGAGCAATCCCTCACAAATGGAGGAAACAGTAATGAAACTTGCTAATAGAAATTACTCCAATATGACTTGGAACACAGAGAGCTGTCTGATTTTCCAAAAAACATACTGGGAAAATATTCTCTGGATAACCAAAATAAAGATGGAGCGCATTAGAAAGAGCGTTTTCTGTTACACCTCCAGTAAAACTAACAGCACTTCGGAAAAAGAACATCATACAACTGGTGTGACGTCTGGGATGGCTTCACTGCCTCAAGGCTAATTGATTGTTTTCTCTCAGCCAGAGAAAGAAGATATCCCTCCATCAGTTTACGTCTTGAACCATGAGTCCACTTGGTTCATTAAGGAAGTCAATGATCCAAAGCACACCAGCAAGTCCATTGCTGAATGATTAAATGGTTAAATACCCCACACAAATCAAGGTTTTGGGGTGCCCTTAAATCCTATAGAGAGGGTGAAGCATGAACTTAAATAGGGCATGTCTCCAAAAATGAACATCATTGTTCCTGAGTCCGTGTGGATAAAACACAAGATAATTTTGTGTTTTATCTTTCTTTTGGACTCCTCTCTGAATGCCCTTCAAGTCCAGGCTCTTACATGGCTCTTCAGGTCTTAATAAGGTCTTCTGCTTTTGTTCTATGATTGATGTTGTTGGAGAATCATCCTTTCTCCATTTAGGCTCATTATGTATGAGGTTGAAGAAGAGTTGGCGAGTTGGATTCATGAACCATTATGATAGCATGAACAGAGCAAAATGGCCCCCAGCAATAGTTTCTAGTTCTCTTTGTTGGCCTCCATCTGAGCTACGCCCTAAAGAGGGCGTTCCCTAATGTGTCATTTCCTATAGCCTTAGCTTTGCAAGCGTGTGCTCTATGTGTGCGCTGTATGTATATACGAGCATGCAGATGGCTAAAAGAGATAGAGGAAAACACAGCATTATTTATTTTCAACAATACACACATTTTGCACCAAAACACATTCATCATGAATACAGAACAAATCTATTTTCAAAACAATATGATTGCTAAAAATTTGCCGTAGTGTTAATACCTGCATGTAAATGCTTGAAGAGATTAACGTTGCGCTTTGTATTTGGAAAATGGACCCACAAACAATCCAGACTTCTGGGCCAGAAGGTTCACATTCCCTTCAGGTTGAAGTTTCCCACAATGTCACACAAGGAAACTGTGTATTTGAGTTGTTGCTTTAAGATATAACCACATATCTGTCTCAATTTTACTAGATTGTTGAGAATAAACCTATCCACATGGTACAAATCCATAAGATCATCATCATTATCGGTTCCTTCCTGTTTTTAAAGCCAATACTTGGTTAAAGAGGATATAAAATCTATTTTTAAGCTACTTCTCAGTGCAACACTAGTAAGAATGTTGTTAAACAGTTAATAGAGGAGTGATGCTGTGAAGTGTATAAAAAAGACCAAGTGTTTCTTAAAGACACATGGAATGAATTATGAAGTTAAATATCTTTTAAGTCATATTTGATACATTTAGGATTTTTATAACAACTGATGGTAACACATTTACTTAATTATGCTATAAAATAGAACTATGTGACTGGGAAACCCATAATACTGCCTCTCTAAAGAAAGTAGTAGAAAAGAAAAACTAGTTTAAAAAATGTTCTCTCTGTCTAACATAGAAATAAAAATTGCCTAGGTAATCCTAACTGACCTAAAACTGAAAGGTCAACCAGGAAATAAATATCTGGTTTCAACTGAATGCTTTTTACAGTAGCAGTTTATTAAAACAATCATTTATGGGTTTTTTTCTTTCTTTTTTTTTGGATAACTTACCATCTTTATTTCCAACAAAGCTGTTGGGAACTTCTTTTAACACAACCCTTAAACCTACACAATAAGGCACTGTAGGTAATTTGTATTCAAACAAAGTTCAGTTCTCTGAATAGGTTAATTCACAGAAATAACCAGAGGCACGTACGGTGCTGACTTACTGCCTTTTATTCTCTAGACACTTGAGTCTCCCGATTTTTTAATGTTGACCTACCCTGTGAATTACTCTCACCATTCACCATTCTCACTATTGCTCTGTGTGGGATGTGGCCCTCAAAGGAGAAAGAAGCATCTCCTTACTAAATTTCCAGCCAACTACCCTTCGGGGTCTGTAGTTATGTAATACTTGCAGCGTTTTTGCTACCAAACTGTTTCAAACAAATGTGCTAGATTGAGTTTGTGAGTCTTATTTTTTTTTTTTATGAATCCCAAATTCATAAAATTTGGGACATAATATGGGGATAATAGAATAAGTTCCCAATTATTTGTGTGTATCTGGCTCTTTTGAAGTCCATCATGCCTTTCCCCACCTGGGGGACATGGAACACTAGCTTCCTTCATGACCCACTTCAAATAATTGTGCAAGACAAAAGTGTCCGGATCTCTCACTGTCCTTGTTTGTGTCAATCTCAGATAAAAAGAAAAACAACAACAACAAAAAAGGGGTCAAAAATATGTCTTATGGCACAACTTGGTGAAAACTTCACACTCTGAGATTATAGTACAGGTGATCGATGAATATGCTGCCACTCACAATGATCTGACCCGTTGAGATTCTTCTAAAACAGACACCAGAACCCGAGTACAATAGGTTGACTTCACTAAAATACCAGCATGGTAAAACCTTCAGAAACAGTGGAAATCCCAACGGGGACTAACCCGTTTGATTACATCGTGGGTTTATTCTCCAGAAATGTAACGGAGGACAGAAGTCTTCTTCTTTCACGTCTTTTATTTATTCAGGTGCTTTGTTTCCCTTTTTCTCTGTAAGAGACAAGCACAAATACCCGACTCCACGGTAGGATGTACAGTCATCTCACAGACAAAGAGAGACATTTCCAGTCAAAGGTGTGGATTAATACTTCCTCCTATCAGTTTTGTTCATTGGTAGGAATGTATGCAATGTGACCAGAGTTGAACATATAGTTGTCTATACATGCTGGAATAAAGGATGTGGTCCTGTGCTTTTGTGCTGTCATGTGGAAATTTTGTTTTCCTAATATCAGTGTTGGCATAGTTACTTTGAAAAAGTAACTTTAATCGGACTACTGATTACTCCTTGAAAAAGTAACTTAGTTAGATTACTGACTACTTGATTTGGAAAGTAACTAAGTTACACTAAAAGTAACTTTTTAGTTACTTTCAGCAGCTGCTAACAACAACACTCCGCCTCCTGTGAAAATCACATTGATCTTTGTCAATACTTTTTTGTAAGCTATTTTATAATGGTAACATCAACAATGTGTCTCCACTGATAAGGCTGAACTGAAGAGGAGATTGTAGAAAAAACAGTACAAAAAAATAAAAAACGTGACTGATTTGTGTGGTCCACTGTTGTCTGGAAAACTCCAAGAAGGATTTTAAAGCCCCCCTCTCCCCCAGCCTCCAGGTTCTGCGTTACGGCCCTGCATTTGGTGTCGCAGCGCACAGAGCTCCTCCTGCAGCTCCACAACTCAGGTGGCTGCACAGATTTGTGACACTTATCTTAATATTAATAATTATAACGGTGCTAACTTGCCATTATAATTATTGGCAACTACGGACACGTTCATTCGTGGCTGTTTTCACGTTTATTGCGCTGTTCATATTAGTCTCGATGTTTGCCGTTTTCTGGAGGGCAACGCGAAGCTCGACGTCATTCAGAGGTAATATATTAACTTGACATTAACAAAGACACAGCGGGACGGATCATCCGGGAAATGATGGACAAGGAGAGACTGAGTAAGACTACCTTAATGACGGACAAATTCTGGGATTTATTATGAGTCTCTGCTTATTTCCAAGCCCAAATGAGTAACTTCACGTTCAAAAACGAGCCCAAAAAGGCGCAACCCGCCACTCATTAAATTTTGCGACTTTAAAAAATGAAGCCCAAAGCCGCTTATAATAATCGGACTTGGCGACAGAAACTCAAAATAGTTCCAGTTTTTCCACCAACAAAATGCGCATCTCCCTCCATTGTTTACATTTCTGTCGCATAGAGACGTCGGTCACTCGACAAGAAGCGTATAGGAAATACGATTAAATAACAAAAGAAAATAGTAACACAGTAAAGCAAAAATGATTTTGATAAGTAACTGTAGTCTGACTACTGGATTTGAAACAGCAACGCGTTAGATTACTCGTTACTGAAAAAAGTGGTCCGACGTCAGTAACGCGTTACAAATTAACGCGTTACTGACATCACTTATTACACACATAACTAAGATGTAGTTGAAATAAAAGTAATCTGTCTCTTTTGTTGTTCTGTACATTTATCATCAATCTGAGGGCAATAACTAATTTCTTCATGCAACATTTCTTTTTCACCCCTATTGAGCTCATGTAGCTATTTTCTCCTCTTAGTTTCTTGTCATGCTCAATAATGGAATAATTACATGGGAAGCACCGATACTTATTAAATGTATACATTATATTATAAAGTTTTTACCAGTCTCAAATCCGTAACTACATTATGAAATGAATGAAGAATATGTCATGGTAATAAATGTATTCTCAGAATAACTTAATTGTAAATTGAATAATTATATTGAATATATGCTCTAAAAATGCCAAAAGTTAAATAGTGAGTAAACTGAGACATTCTAATTAGTTATGAAATGAGACTAACAAAACAAAATGTTTAGTCTGTTTTGGGGTTTTTTCTAAATAAAAATCCGAAAAGGTGTTTGGATTTTCGTTCAATACATGTGAGTCAATACTTTGCAAAACTACATCTATTCTGTTTGTGGTGTGTCGCTACCAGATATAAGGCATAAAAACAAAGTTCTTGCAACAAAGATCAAACTCAGTCAGTGGGCTGATGGAAAGCTTCTCTGAACTCATATGTTTAAGTCTTTCCCCAGATACTCTATTGCTTTATGACTGGACTTCCTGCCAAATAAGCTCTGATTTATTGTAGCTCTGTCTTTATGTTTAGTATCTTTTCAAGTCTCTAACATGTTTTCTGTCGCAGCAAGTTAACAAGCATGAAACAGTGCATTAATAGATGCAAAGCGAGCACATTATGATAAACAACTTCCGATTAAATTGCTGGGTTTTTTTGTTTTTGTTTTTATGTAGTACAAGACACACAAATCTAAATCTATGTGAATGCTAATGCCATCCGCATAGCATGCTAATGCTAATGGCTACACACAAGAAGATTTAGAAACTAATGGAGCTGATCTTTCCTCTGGTGAGATACAGTTATTAATAGGTAAACAGACTATGCATTATTTCACCTAATAAGTGATTTGATAATGCTGCCATAAATCAAATTTATGTCCCTCGTGATTTTTATTATTAATAAATAATGATGGTAGAGAAGCTGTAATGTTATATGTGTATACAGCCAGTACCTTTTCTCCAAAGCTCAGGAAGAATTAGTCTTTGGCAGCAAATGATGAGTTTGCTGCATGAGTCAGCCAGGTGTCGGCAGTTTTCTTCACACATTTGAAAAAGAAGCACTAAAAACGTTTTGCTTTTTTTAGTTGCTTTCCATACTAAACACATTTGTATGTTACGTCTTTAAAATATTTCCAATGTTCCATTGTAACTTCTCTGAATATTTCAGGCAAATTAACTACTACTCAAAACTGCATTCTAGTTGGTGTTTTGCAGTACTACTCATACACCTTGGCTACATTTTGTCATGGAGCGAAATGTGTTTGGGAAAACACACACTGGAGGAGCTGCAGAGCAGAATCTGCCATCCCCTCTAAAATTATAGCTCCTATGAAAGTGCAGTGGCAAAACCCCCCAAAAAACAAAAAAACATTGTTGAAAGAAAGCTAATAAGTGCTGCATAAACTTAGCTAAAATAATACTTTGGAAGAAGGTGCCCTGGTCAAAGGAGACCAAAACTGAACATTTCAACCTGTATAAAAAAAGCAGAAAACTAATTCCAACAACAACAAAATCAACCAATCAATAAAAAATGGTGGATTAGTTTCTTCAGATAATAAAGCTAGGCAGAGTTGATGAAAGATATTTAGCTATACAGCTAAATACAGAAAAATTCTGGAGGAAAATTTGTTAAAGTTAAAAAAACATTTCTCAAAAGCCTGGCAGCTGTAGTGGCCTTTAAATGGAAAAGCTGAATACAAATGCAGAGGCATGCTGTTCATATTTTTAATTGTAAAAAATATACATATAAATACAGTTATTCACTACTTTGTGTTGGTCTATCACATAAATTCTCAGCTGCATAAATTGAAGTTTGTAGCAAAAAAAAAAGTAAATATCTTCTACATGTCAGTCATCAGATTGAGTTTGCCTCAGAATCTTCCAATTTGGAGCAGCTCTCCGTAATGTGGGAGAGTCCAGTGGACAAACGCGAACACACAGCGAGCCTAAAGCCACAGCCTTGCCTCTCTCTGCAACTGTGTGCAGGGATGAGCTGGACCGCACCTTCTGAGAGCTCCACCTGAAACTGGAGATGCTGGGATACCAGTAAAGGGCTGGCTTACATTGTCTTTGTGTCTTTCACGCCCCTCCTGCTTCTTTTAAGCTTAGACGGGTACAGGGCGTTAGAATATTAACATACAATGCTGTGGTATTTATTATTTTATGTAATCCCTGTCACTGAAGCCAGGTACTTATAGTCATGCAGCTCTAAGGAGATGAAAGACCTAAGACACATAGTGCTGGATACTGGAGTTATCCGTCTTCTCTTGCGTTTGTAGCTTTTAATATTTTCTGTGGGATTTGTGGATTTAAAACTTCCTGCTGGTTCAGCTCTTTTGATTTTGCTTTTTTGTTTGAGGAGAGGAAACCTATTTTGTTTTAATTTTTCTATTTCTTATTTTGGGTCAAGATTAATACTTTTACAACAGGTATGTATTATTTTTGTAACTTGAATGTAATACAATTCAATTTTGCTCATGGGTCATATTTCTGGAGCTGCATTTTCTAATCTAAATATGTCATAAAGTGAAAAAAGCTGACCCGGAGTCACACAGTTTAACATGATCTTTAAACAGTCGTTCAAATTCTGATTTCTTTTTATCCCTTTTTTTGACAAAAATAAGAGATTATGAAGGATATCAGAAACCCACTTGCAGGATGTGCTGCCAAAGGCACTGATTTTCTGCTCAAAAAAAAAAGAGGAGATTGTTCCCATTAATGTTGATATTCTCTGGTCTATCTCAGACATTAGGGGGTATTTTTGTGGGG
Organism: Gambusia affinis; assembly: GCF_019740435.1. NCBI lineage: Eukaryota > Metazoa > Chordata > Actinopteri > Cyprinodontiformes > Poeciliidae > Gambusia > Gambusia affinis. The sequence continues at coordinate 16,938,788 of NC_057882.1, forward strand.
CCGAGATCTTTCAGCTATTTCTCAGTGCAGGGAAGTGAGAAGGGAGGGGAAGCAGAGCCGACACAAAAGGCAACATTATTCCCCAGCGGATCTGCGCTACATCCCACCATGAATGGAGTATTGAAAAACATAACATTGGGGACAAGATTGTTTTTCATCCCTCATAACTGAACCATTTGTCCCAGAGTTTCGAGTGGTGTGCTCGTACAGTTTCCGAGGGAGGCAGCCGCAGTTCTCGGGTGCCGCGGTGGTGTTAAAATCCCCAACTCCCAATTGGATGTTCGCCGCCTTTCACTGTGCGCCTTTGGGCTTCTGTACCTCATGTTTTGAGACAATTACACACTGGATGAACCTGGTTGACAGCTATTTACAGTCCTTTTGCATCAGCTCTTTTCTAGAGAAGTTGCTTCCGCAGGCTGAAGATAAGCAAAGAGTACAGAGTAAAGCGAGGAGGATATTTTAACATCCTCCTCGCTTCTTCTTCCTGCTCTCTGAGATGAGAGGCGCCCCTGCGGTGTCATCGCGGGCCTAAGCGTTTCGGAGGGTTCTAGTGACAGATTGCAGGAAGCAGCGTTTATGCCCGACGATGGGGGACCACAGAAAGCAGAAATGTCTTTGTGTGCTACCTAGGCCCGGAATGTCCACTATCTCAAGGGGCCAATATCAAATTCTCCCCTAATCATCCCCTAATACACATTCCTGGGTAAGGTCAGGGGGGATTCTGCATGAGCGGAGAAACAAACAAGCCAGGGCAGACATTCACGCCGAGTTTTTGTAAATTACAGCGTGGCTCTTATGACTGTTCTCATAGGTCGTTTGGATGTTTGCATTTTAAAGTATCCGCACGTATTTGCTTTGGCACAAACTGTGGATGTACATTAGACGGCAATAATTGATGGTTCACACCTAATCAAAAGAGTGTGTCGCACTCTACAATAGATCAGTTGAAAGTGTGTCAGATATATAATTTGTTGTATTATCAGACCGCTGCACCCAACTTTAGAGCATCCTCTAGATGTTCTGAGGAATTCGTTAATGTTACTATCTGACTAATTACTGAGTGATCCCTATGAATGCTGACATTCCCTTTCCGAAGGAAAATCCCCTGGAAAACACGGACAAAGGTATGAGCCTCTGATTGTAACACAAGCTTTCTCCAGCTGCTGGTGTTGCTCAAAACCCCAAACCTCTTTCAGTCCATCCCAGCAGTCAGTGCAATTTTGCCTCCAAATCTGGGTTTGAGGGTGGCCATTTTGTGCACATTAGTCCTGACTGGATCAGGAGCTGGTGGCTGTAGAGTTGTACTCGGAGATCTTTTATGTCCATTAAAGTGATCTCTGGAAATGGCGTCTCCTCGAGCTGACTGAAACGACCATCCAAACCCTGCTACATCACAGTGACAACTGCTGCAGGCCGTATCAGATAAAACAATCCAATACTATAATTAGACCACTCCAAACCGGGACAATAAATACTGATTGTTTTTCAGTTGTAGAAAACTGTCTGCCACGCTTGAGGCTGTTGCGAGTCTGGAATACATGCAGCTCTGGACCCTGGGTGCCCCTGATGAGAGTAACTGAGAGTCTGTAACTGTGTGTGTTGCAGCCAGATGGTGAGCCAGACAGCCATGCGAGGCCAGCGTGGGGTGGAGAGCGAGTGCAGGTGCTGGAACCCGGCCGTTTGGCTTCTGGTGTCCCTGTTGGCTTCCTTTGTGTTGGTGCCCCTCGGCGTACTGAGACTAGGTAGGTCTGGTGGGGGGCCTGTGGTACTCTGGGTTTATCTAAAAAACAACAACCGGCGAACCTAAAGCTACTTAAATATGTACTAACATGATATGTAATAGAGGTAGCAATATGGTAAAGTATAATGCAACTTGAATATTTGTATTTTTATTTAAATGTCATAGGTGTCTCATGAAGTCTTTAAAATGGAAAAAACATTATTTTTTTTAATTATTCACTGTGGTGAAGATTTAAAAAGTCAACGCAAAAATCTTATTGTATAAAAGCAAATCTCTCCTCTTTTCAAGTACCAGCCCATGTGTTGTTGGAAAACAATTTTCCTCATTACAGATTTCTTCTGTTTTTGCTGTTTTATCATACTTAATTGTTCACGTAGTCAATAATGAGTTGATTAAATAAAAGATTAAAGCTATCCACACCAAACGGAAGTTTTATCAAGTCTGAATTTCACCAGTCAGACTATCTACTGAGATAAACAACCCCGTGTGCTTTCAGAGAATGCAGTTGGGTTTCCAGAACCAAATGGACATGGCATACAGCTCACTGAATTCACTTGAGCGATGCCAAGACATGTGGGGGGTTTTCCCAAAGTGAAATCCCCAAAGGGGCTGGGTTCTATGTTTCAATGCTCTACCATTGTTTCAAATCCAGCTAATGCTATTAATATAGGTACAATTCTCATATACACCATCCATTACATGTGATTTCACATCAGATTCTGCAGAACATCACATCTCTCAGATAAATTGGTCACTGAAAAATTGTACGGTGCCCTGCTTTGTGCACAATATGGACTCCTGTTGTTTCTGCAGCAGTCTTCACTCTGTGTAATATCCCTGTATCACATTTGCTCTGCAATTCCAATGTATACTGGCAACCATTTGTCACTACCAAGTCGCATCAGGGTCGTAGTGTTGGTGTCGGGACCATCCTAGTTTGATTGCAAACTGTAACCAACATGCATAGATCACAAATCAAAGAGAGAATATTAAGGGATAAGGTCATTAAAGTTCATCTGTTTGGAAAGAGTTTCAAAAATCTTTTATTCTTAGCCTTTGGGAAGACAGCAAACCATAGTGAGAGACAATATGCACAAATGGTGAAATCAAGGAAAAGTTGCTAAGTCTCATAGGAGAGACTAACAGGTCTGACTAACAAAATTACTCTAAGAGTGCACTAACGACTCTCAAACAACAGTCAATGTTAAATCAGAAACTTAACAGTAAGAAAAGAGACTTGGCAAAAATAGCGTCCACTTTTGTCAGTCCACTTTGAAATGGCTCAAAAACCTCAAGAAAACCAAACAAAACGAAGTTTTTCAAGCAGCCTTGTCAAAGTCTGGCTTTAGTCCGACAGAGTTGACATGACGTCAAACAGTCTATTCATCTCCGAAGCCCTTCAATGTGGCCAGCTAAAACAGTTCTTCAAAGAGTTGTTAGTCCATGGTGGCACAGACAGTTATGAAGGGCTGATATGTGATTGTTTTCTGAAATTAAAATCTGACTATTTGAAACGTGTGTGACTAAAAAAAAAAGCACAAACAGAAGAAATTTTAAACTTTCCCCCAACACCATATGTATGTGTATTTACATTTGAACATGATTCCATTAGATTTGATCTGTTAGCAAGAAAATCAGCTTTTCTGAATTCATATGAACAACACATGCAATACTTTTAACTACCTGTAGTGGGAGTAGTTTACAAGTTGCTCCCATCCATCCAGGTCCCCAACCACAGCCTATATCCACTTACCCTTGTTGTATCTTGGAGGATATTTCTATAGGAAATAAGTGAAGGAATATTTAAGATTTCTTATGAAGTGAGACTCGTGTCTCCATTAGTGATGGTTGCCTTGACGACGTACATGTCTTGGTAGAAAGTCATAAATATCGTTTTGCGCTGCATTAATCAAAACAGATCATAATTCACTTCAGCCTAAGCATAGTAAGTATACAAATAATAATAATAAAGATGAATTAAGTCTAAAGTTAATTATAATTTTTAGATATGAAGTTACCGAGGCAGCACAGACCTTTCACCTCATTACCATGTCAACTTGAGCTGCCAATTTTGAGATTATTTGGAAAATAACAGAACTCAACTTTGTTTGCTGTTAAGTTTTAGGAATATATATCTTGACAAGTCATTGTAAATTCCATAAATGTATTATTGTTTTTTAACATAAAACCTAATAAGCAGAATGTTTTCAAAGGGCAAGGGGGACCGACAAAATAACTTGGGCCCTGGGAATCAGCTACAGATAAAATAATAAAATAATAGTAATAAAATAAAAAAAAAACCATAAATGATAAAAACTATCAAAAGCAAAAACTGCGTCAATTCAGTGAATAAATGAAGATTTTCAAATTTATTTTAATTTGTCATAAATAACTTCAAATTTGAAAAAAGTAGAATAAATACACTTTCAAATCTACAGTCTTGTTTAAACAAAGAGGGAACATTTCAGCTACACCGTCTCTTTTTTTAGTGAAAAGTTAATGAATTGACGACCATGCTATATAAAAAATGTTTTGTCTACCACAACATAAAACCACTGCATAATAATAGAGAATCAAGGCCAAAAACTGTAAATGAATGGGACACGTGAGCTGATTATTTGTGAATTTAGGCTGAAAACAGACGGTAGAGTCCCTGATAGGACTGGTTGTACCTGCAAGCGAAATCCCTGTAGATGGGAGTCTTTGTGTCTGTGGGTACTGTCTGCCCCCTGCTTCTCTGTCAGCCATTTTAAAAGGGAGACACAATTAATGCCAGTCTGTGAAACAACCCATGCAGGGGAAAATAATTTGTTTACATGTGCTGACACCTGCATACTGGTTTTATCCTATTGCAGAGTCTATAGACGTGAGCCTCACTGACTTTGTTTTTCTATTTTCTATTTCCAGGAGGCATGAAGATAAACAAACGAACTGTAACCAGTAAGTACCATTCAATTATTCCTTTCTTTTACACATCAAGCGCAGAATTCAAACGCTCCTACAAGAAAGAATACAAAAGGTGAAGAGTAAACAGCATGTGACGCCATAAAGCGGCTTATAAAAACTACAGCTTAACTCTATTGGCACATTGCTCATGCCTTTGTGTCACAAACAAATAAAGGAGGTCGGGAATTGACCTACATAAAACGTGTAAGAAGTGGTTGTCATACAAAGGTCATCCCGGTGTCTTTGTAAAGGTGTCGGAATCTGAGATACTAATCTGCAAGCAGTGGAGTGTCCTTCAGCTGAGTTAAGAAACAGCAGTAATCAAAAAAAATTTTATTTTTAAATGCACCTTAACCAAGTAAATAAGAACTTCTGTCATTTTTTAAAAGTTACATATATATTGGCTTGTATTTAGGATGCATGGTTCCTATTAGAAGTGTGTAAAACAAGACAGTGACAGTGTGTTCGTGGAAATTATGGATCTAATTGGGAAGAGTTGAAAGGATTATAGTGTTTGGAACATGAGGTGTCGCCCCCTGCTGACCATTACAAGGTTTTCAGGTCCAAAGGCCTTACTTATATATATATACACACACTATAGCAAGCATTCCTCTTATGGATGAAATTGCTGACTTTGCGTTTTTTTCCATGTCAGTTTAGTTTAATTAAGGATCCTCATTAGTCTTTATGATAGTAGAGGCTATTCTTCCTCGGGTCCACAAACATTGCAATAAAATGACACGATTACAAACGTTGCCAAAAAAAAAAAAAAAAAGGTATCACAAAATACCTTAAAACACACAAAACCTAAAACATTTCAGCAACCTCAACAATTTCAAAGAAAAATATTAGAAACAAAGTAAGATTAAAACCCTATAGAGGATCAGCGCGACATATTTAATCTTCATGGCAGGCTCATTCTGAACAGGGTTTCTGCTGTGGTCTTGGTCCATGTCTAGCGTTACAGGAAATCAGATACAGCAGCTAACGAGGACATTACCTATGGAAGACCAAAAGCCACCCATCAACAAACAACTGAAGATACCCTCTGACTTTTTGTTTCAGGCAACACGATGCAAACCTTCGAGAGGACGCAGTACCAAGGTGAGTGTGAAGTTACTGCCATACGGGGAAAAGTACAGTGCGAAAAGATTCGGTTCCTACCATGGCAGCGTATCGGTGACTTTCTGACTGGCTGCCAGAAAACCAGAGTACAGGAAATAGAGCAGTGCTTGGGGCTTAAACCAGCTCAATTTCCCAGCTCTCCATTCTCCTAATACCAAACTTATTTACTACTTATTTACTACTCCCCTTACTGGTTTACAGTTTTCCCTAATTGCACAGGGACATTTTGGCTGTACGCAGATGTTCTCAAGCAGTTGCGTGTCTCCTTATCTTTAACAGTAGAGAGACCTATGTCTTTGTACACAACCAATTAAAAGCATGTGCCGTCTCTTCAAAGTCCAACTGGTGAATGGACGCAACAGGTGCGAGGGCAGAGTCGAGGTGCTCTACAACGCCTCATGGGGCACGGTGTGCGACGACGACTGGGACATGGTGGACGCCAACGTTGTGTGCCGGCAGATGGGATGCGGGGTGGCCGTCGCCGTGGGGAGCAGCTCTCGGTTCGGACAAGGCACAGGACTCATCGCGCTGGATAACGTGGACTGCCGGGGAAACGAGGCAGACCTGAGTCAGTGTCGTAGCCTGGGCTGGGGTGTCCACAACTGTTACCACTATGAGGATGTGGGAGTTGCCTGTAGAGGTAAAACTTGTTCAAACCTCTTTTTAAACAAATAAATTACAGAAGAAATTATTAAAAGTGCAGCTTTTTCATTATTTGTTTTATTTTTTTTAGAACTTGTGTTCTTGGGGGCAAGAGAGTTTGCAGAGCCTACAACACCCACAGTCAAGTCTGGATTAGGTAAGCGTCATCTTCTCTGATAAAATAGATTTGATCTGTTGCTGAACATAATGTACAAGGTATGAATTCCTAAAATGAAAATTCATAAAATGGTTGCAAAAGTTCCAGAGAATTTACATTGTGGTCATCTACGGACAAAAGACAATCTGTTGCTTCAGGTCAAAGCATCAGCTTCCGATGAAACAAACTGCACATGTACGTGGATTTAATTCTCACTGCACAGATCTGAGCATGTGGGCATTAAGCCATCCAACAGGTTAGCATAAAGTTAATGGCCAATGGATCACAGTGGCACTTTGTAAATAAAAAGCTTCATACCAAACCACAAACCTAAGTGTATTGGTTATAAACCAGAAGTACATTTTGTGGCATTTACATCTGCAAGTCTTCCAGCATTTTCCTCCATCTGCTTTGGTCAGCTTGAATCTTTTGTCCTTTTCTTCCTTTGAGAACTGCCTTGAATTCAGACAGCTTTGGTTGGAGAGACTCTTTGTTTTAGTCTTGGCAAGTTGTTGGTTTTCTTAGTCCTCATAATACTGTTTGTTCATCATCATTAAATTATGAACAGGTAGGTTGCATTTAAAGATTAGGTGACTACTGAATGGAGTTGCTTGGATTGGATTTTATTTAGGAGCATCAGAGTACAGGCAGCTGAATACAAATGCATACAACACTATTCAGATTTTTACTCGTAAAATATTTAGAAATTCATGTAAATACTACATGGGTTTTAATTTACTGGGTTGACTTATGAGTCTGGTTAAATTGGAATTTGTGTTCTGGCATAAAAATAAACCATAAAGATTTGAAATTAAATGCCACCTGCTATGTTGGATGCTTGTTTTTAAAATGCAGAAGCAGGTTTCAATAGATCATAAACATCTTATTGTTGACACAAAAGGTATTCCCCACCAAGTCATCACATTTCTTCACAATAAAAACTAGACATTTTAGAAATGCATCAGTCATTGGATTTGGACACATTTAGACAACATCAAAGGGCTTTGGGGATTTGGTGCATTGTGTCCCTCTGGATTTCTTCTTGGAAGCTTCACAACACACATGGAAAGGTCTCTTCAGTTTCAGATTCTTCTCATTGTTCGGCGGGTTTGGCTTTGTTGTGCTGGCCGTGTTGTTTTCTTTTTAACATTCATTCCCAAGAGGATCATGGAGAAGCAGGGCTGAGTCAAATTCGGTGTACAATTGATATACATACATGTGACGTATTTAGCTAATCCTCTGGTGACCATCATGAAAGCAAGAGTAAGGAGGTCTTCCAGATTTATCACACTTGGTACCTGATGGACACATGAGAATGTCTATTGTCTCTCAGTTTTGTCTGGGAAGAAACGTAAGGTGATAAAGTTATAGTTTGGTGCAACAGTAGATGCTAAAGTTTTTCTTCTTCTTCTGTTCTGTCCTCGGTGTGTTTTTCTCAGTTTTTTTTTGTACCAGTATCTTAAGAGTCATCTTCTAAGCTTTCAGACACACAATCTATCAGTTTGGTGCTTCAATCTAGCATAGAGTAAAATGTTCAGTTAGTGACATTACTCCTTACGGTTTCCTCCCTCATTCTCTTGGTTTTAGCTGATGGCACTGTCCGCTTGGTGAATGGCATGAACTCCTGCCAGGGTCGGGTCGAGATCTACTACCAAGGAAGCTGGGGGACGGTGTGTGACGATGACTGGGAGCTCCGCAACGCCATGGTGGTGTGCCAGCAACTAGGCTGCGGCAGTGCGGTCTCTGCCCACACCAACTCCTACTTCGGCTACGGCACCGGGCTCATTCTCCTCGACAATGTCAACTGCTACGGCAACGAACAGCAGCTGATGAGGTGCAAGAGCCTGGGCTGGGGAAAGCACAACTGTGGACACCATGAGGACGCCGGGGTCACCTGCACTGGTACAATGCTCTAAGTTATGTTGGAATGGGACAGTAAAGTTATTCAGATCAGTGGTGGGTAATTTACAGTCATATTCAGTAAATTAGAATATGCTCTCCAGTGAGACTTTTGTCAGATTAGAAATTACCTTTGAAAATAGTAACCATTAGTTGACTTTTTATTAAGCCCACATTTCTGCCTTTGAAATGTTTTTATTGGTCTGGTGCAATATTCTAATCTTAAATGTTGCATTTCCATACAGGGCTGAAATTATTAATCAGATTAATCAAATTCATCATGATTAATCGGTTACTGAAATAATCGTCAGCTGGTTTAGTAGTTGATTACTTATTAACTGGAGAATATAGACTTCAAAAAGGCCATTTGCAGAAAGGACAACATATTCAGAGCATTAATGAAACCAACACTCTAAAAAAAATATATTAATTTTGCATGAAAAACTGCCTGCAAATATATTACCCAGTTGTAGCTTCACTTGGTCCAAATTCTGTAAAAAAGGAAAAAATAAAAAATACCTCATTACGCATCTTTTATTAATTAGTTAATCTAAAAAATAGTCAACAGATCACACTGATGTTAAGTCAGGCAGAAAGAGGTGTGTTTTTCACATGCTAATAGAAGTACTTTTTCAGAAGTACTTTTTTTTTACATTAAAAGAATGCTGCGTTAAATAATAAAATGTTTATTTTCTAAATTAAAAACAGAATTAAATTATTTGTTTAGATGTTTTATTTAAAATCTCCAAAATGTGCCAATTTTTGCATCCACTTAATTGTCAGAATAATCAATAAAATAATCAATTACTAAAATAACAGTTGTACACCGGTATTGTTGTAGTCGAATGCAAACACAAAGATATTTCCTAAGTTATTTAGAGTTCAGTAAATACTTTATGTAATTCTGACTGTAAAATAATTACGTTTTTGTTATCTCCATATTTCAGGATTAACTACTGTTCAGCCAGCAGTTACAGAATTACGAAGTTTCATCTTGGCAACATCAGGCACCACAGGTAAATATATCATGCACTCTCAATAAACCACCACCAGAGGGAGCCATTTGTCCCTCTTGACTTTAAACAAATCATGGCGAGACGTGCGGATTTATACAAATGTTTCTCTCTCTGCTCACAAGAGTTCACACTTACACATCTGATTGTAAATGTAACAGCATGAATCCATATGTCTCAATTTAAACTAATGATTATTAACCATTATTTAAAGCAAATTTAAAATATAGAATATGTTTGTAAGAATTCAGCCAGCTGCTATCTTGCCTGCATCTTCAAAGTTTCACTTGATTAGGACCATTACTAAACAAAACAGAAAAAACAAAGAAAAATGTAAACAAAGAAAAACACAACAAGAACATACTGATCCGGAATAAATTTTTTCCCATCTTCCTTTCAGTCACAGAGAGAATTTCAACAACCAAGCCTACAACTACAACTACTACTACAACAACAACAACAACCGTAACCACGACTTCCCAAACCAAAGGTAATTTTACATTTTACTTTCATTGTCTAGGAATAATATTCACACCTCATGAATTTATTTACCCATTAGTTCATATTGTAAAACCTGCAGGTCATTTTATCGGGTCAATAGCCTATGATACAACATCATATAGTAGCCCATAACTGTGAACTGGAAGGAAAATGATAAATGGTTTGCAAATGGTTTTTGAGGGGGATGTCACTGTACAACATGGTAGTGGCTGCATCATGCTGTCAGGATGATTTTCTTAAGCAGGAAGAGAGAAGCTGGTGAGAGTTGATGGGGAGAGGGATGGAGTATATTCATCTAATAGAATGTCCCAGTCAAAGTCCAGACCAATGTCAAAGAAGGACAAGAAAACTGCTCTTTGTGGATGTTATTCATCCAATCTGACTTCTTGTTAAAAAATTTAAGAGTGTAAATGACAATTTCTGGAAAACTGAAGGGGGTGACTCAGGGCCGGATTTACAAGGATGTGGGCCCATGGGCTAGAACTCGTTTTGGTGCCCCAATCACTAACAAAAAAGTACTTGTCTATTGGAAATTATAGTGCATTAATAGGTAGTTCTAAAGTATGAAGTGATGATACCAACTGATAATGGCAGGATTAATATATCACTTGCCCAGTAACTCTGTACCATAACTTCATTTTCAAATTTCTATTATTGTTTATATTCATAAAAATCCCAAATTATTATACAGCTCACCAGACATGTGCATATGATGCTTCTGTATAGCACAATGTGTGCAAAACATACATTAAAAAACCCCAAACAACATATAAAAAAAAATTTGTGGGGCCCCTCAAAAATTGGTGCCCTGGGTAGTTGCCCCAATAAGCCCCTTCTGAACTCTGACCAAGGTGTGAATACGTTTGCACTACTTTACACAGATCTGTTCTCACACCTGTCTGTCTGTCCGCCTCCAGCCAAACCGACCATGCGTGTGATGAACGGCAACAGCAGCTGCCAGGGTCGCGTGGAAGTCCTCTACAAAACCATCTGGGGGACGGTGTGTGACGACGACTGGGACATGCCCAACGCCAACGTGGTGTGCAGAGCGCTCGGATGTGGTCCGGCTATTGAAGCCAAGTCCCTGGCCTTCTTCGGCTACGGTACAGGGCCCATCCTGCTGGACAACGTGGACTGCATTGGCACAGAAAACGACCTGTCCCAGTGCTTCCACCTGGGCTGGGGTCAACACAACTGTGGTCATCACGAGGACGCTGGCGTTATCTGTGCACGTAAGACCTGAACATTCTTGGAATTTCTATCAGGTTGCGGTAAATCTAGAGACTTTTTTTGTCCTTATTGTGAAATTAGCACCGAAGTTGAGTAATAATTTCCACTGAAAGTGCTTATTTCCCATCAACACAGTCATTTCTGCCTGCCTTGCTGAGCTGCCCTCTGTGCTGCATGACTGTAGTCCTCTTGGGAGGAGACGGCACAAAAAGCATAAAAAAAAATAAATAAAGTGAATGAGTCAAGGCAAATGAGCCTCACTGACTGGCTGCAGGCCAAACATAGCTGCTTTACAGAAAAATCAGAAGCACACAGGCTCTTCTTCACATACTAAACAATTCCTGGCAAGGTATCTACAGATTTCAGCAGGTCAAATTTAAGACTTTTTAAGATTTTTCTAATGCCATCTCGAATTAAATTTAAGACGGAATAAACTATAACATAAGGGATGGTTGGAGAAACTTGCTGCATTGCAATCAAGCATAGTAAAAGCTGTGAGCCATTATGGAGGTAAAAACAAAGCTAGCCAGCTAGCAATCAGAGATATATTAGTAGCTAGCTGCTGAAGAAAACAATGAAGATGCGACTCAGACATTTGCCTGACAAAAATGTCCCAGGAGGAGAAAAAAAAAAACATTAAATAGTCCTATCAGTACAAAACCTAAGATCTCCAATTGACATAATTAAGGCCAATTTACTTACTTTTAAATGAATTTGACATTTTAAGCCTTATAATTTAAGGCATTAATTTCGGACACAAAAGATTTTACGGACACCATGGCTGTTATTACATTAAATACATTGGAATTGCTATTTGTTGTTTTTGTGTGCAGCACTTTGTGTGCCATATAAATAAATTTTATGCGACTTGAAACAAAATCTATTTTTGTTTTTGAAAAAGTCAGCCGTTTAATCCGGCTCTTCTCTTAGCTGGTAAATTGAAAAGATACATGCATCAAACTCATTACAGGAACACCTTTTTTCATAGGCATTAAATTCATCCAAGTGGACCTTTGTATCATAACGTTAAAGGCAACCAAAGAGGCAAACAATTTTCCATTATTGATCTGTGCAGTAATTAGAGGAGAGCGCCTTGCTAATGCTTGTGTGACCTGATATTTCCTGTGTACGTCCACTGGGTAAGAGAATCATTCTCCTTTCTCTGCTTTTCTCTTCAGCTCCCCCACAGTTGGACCCCTTGTTTTTAATCCCAATGGCACGTGACTTCCTGGTGACAGGAAGAACACCAGCGACCACGACACCCGCTGAAGGTAGGTACATCTTCAGGTGCCTCAAACTAGCATGGATTTAGTGGTGAATCTGAATCGTCTTTATCGAACCGTAGGAGCGCTGAGGCTGGTGAACGGCCTGCACCGGTGCGAGGGTCGAGTGGAGTTGTACCTAAATTCGGGTTGGGGCACGGTGTGCGACGACGCCTGGGACCTTCCCGACGCCCAGGTCGTGTGTCGTTTGGTGGGCTGCGGAGAAGCCACGCACGCTTGGGGACAGGCTCACTTTGGACCTGGCACAGGAACGATCCTGCTGGACAATCTGAAGTGCAGAGGCACGGAGGCCTTCCTGCAGCAGTGCTCCCATATATCTCGGGACGTGCACAACTGTGATCACTCCGAGGACGCCGGTGTGACCTGCTCCCTGTCGTGATCGCAGCATGACCTCGCTCCCATCTCCAGCCGTGCTAAGACTTGTACACATTATGTAAATACCAACTTTCACGTCGTCAAAGGAGTACCACATGCAATAATATACACAGTAAAGTTATAAATATTAAGCACTTTATAAATATGATATGAAACTAAATGTACACATTTCAGCAAAGCTTTTAATTGTTTTTTTGTGCTTGTATTTACTATATATGATCCAAGTACTCAAGGAAGTCCATCATTTAAGTCTGTTGAAGATATTGAAGGAAGAGAGGTATGACAAAATATGATAAAAGTACAAATGAAAGACTTTGTACAAGAAGAATGCAAAACTCTGTCTTGTGAATTTATGAAATATGTATGCAATCTTTGTGTTCTGCGCACCCTTATAAATATCCATGCATCCATCCATTATCTATACACCCTTTGTCCCTAATGGGGTCAGGAGGGTTGCTGGTGCCGATCCCCAGCTAACGTTCCGGGCGAGAGGCGGGGTTCACCCTGGACAGGTCGCCAGTCTGTCGCAGCCCTCATAAATAAATGTAACTAACAATCATTTATATATATATAAATATATAACAGAAATAAATGTTCTTATTTTTTGGTATGTATATTTGGTCTATTTGTCAATCTTTCAAACACCTGTCACATATGTTCATTGTTGATCAAATGGACAGAGAACAGGGACTCCCATCTATTCAATCTGGGAACTACAACTCTGAGCTACTCGTACTTTTCAATGGTTTGCTAGTAGGGCTGTTCTTTTACCAGCAAAGTTGAAGAACTTCTTTGGTTGTATTGTGGTTGTATGATCATTTTACAACCACAACCTTCTGTTATTTTATTAGCATTTCAGGTGTTGGAACAACAAAAAGTAGAAGTAAATTGACAATGACGTGTGGTTGTCCAAAGAAATCTCAGAGTATGATGCTGCCATCATTAACACACAAGAAGTGTCTTGTGTTCTTGTGAAAAATTGCAAACAGGATTTCTTACAGTTTTCTGTTCATAATGGCCTTCTTCTTGCCAGTTGTGGGACGCATTGTTAATGGTTGTTAAGCTGAACCTGTGGATCTCTGTAACGCCTCTCCTTTACTTCTCTGATCGATGTTCTACTCGTCTGGCCTGCCTGTTTTGTATGACGGTCGTTTTTGGTAGATTTGCTGATGCACCAGTAATTTGATCATCAATTAGATTATCGATTGAACGGTTACTTGAGGTCTTCAAAGTTTAGGATATTTATCTGTAACCTAACCCTGTGTTAGACTTCCTCACACCCTCCTTCCTGTCCTCTTTGATGCAGTTTTTTTTGTTTGTTTGTTTTGTTTTCCACTGATGTTCTCTAACAAACCTTTGAGGCTTCACAAAACATCTGGATTTATACTGAGATTAAGTCACACATAGTATAGAAGAACCAGGAGACTTCTAAAGGCAGACAATTGAACATTAATTTATGGGCATCAGGGTAGTCGCACCTTGTAGACTTTTGTGGAAAAATATATATAGTTTTTAAAGCATGTCTAATTTTTTTGCATAACTATTCACTCAAACTACGGTGGTCTTCCACATAAAAATCCATGGAAAGTGTGGAAAAGCTTAAACAATAAAAACATTTTATTTCAAAGTGTTCACTTAAGTCTTAGGCTGAAATCTTCAGATTTTACTTTTATCTGCTGTAGTTTTCAGTAAGTGTGGTATGTTTTAACCACACTTTACACTGTAAAGTGAACTGATATTTTGAGTGCATCCAAATGTACCGTAACTGTAAAAATTTTTGTAACAATTGATAATTAATGTTTTATTGTAGTGCCTGTTTCACAAGCTGCAAAAAAAAAAATGCGTCTGTTGTATTTTAGAAAACCGCAGTGAGCTTCAAAGTTTAAAATGAATCGACATATCAAAGTTACATTGCGGTAAAGTTTGTACTGTGATCTCAAGCCAGGACAAGGACTGTGCCAAGAATCACATTAGCAGAACTTTACCAGGCAGCTTGGTTCCCAGTTTACAATAATTGGGATGTAATAATGCTGTGCTAATGACATAGTCAGACACTTAAACTGTCTGCTAACTGCTGCATTTTAATAGTCTGTGTAATTTTTACCCAGAAGTTGGAATTTCTAAGTTCGAAGCTGAAAAATGCCTCAAACCCAAAAGAGCCTCTGAAGTCATACTTTTAAATGGAAGACTCCAATATGTCTAGGTGGATTCACAACTGTGTTTATAATTTCAAATTTCCATGTCAGAATTGTCAACGGGAACGGACGTTCCCTCAAAGTTGGGAACCTGATTCTGAAGTAGAAGGACCCCTTACCTCTAAATTTATTATGGCAGCCATGCATTCAAATCTCCTGGATCATCTTGAAATTGTTATTTTAGACTTGGACACTTTGTATCTATATGAAACAGTTTCCGGTCAACGTACTGTACAACTTCTAGTAGTTAAAGCCTTGCAAAAGTATTTATACAATTTGAACATTTTTAGACTTTGTCAGGTAAAAAACTTTTTTTTTTCAGACTAATGTAAACTAATGCATAGTTGTGAAGTTGAAGGAAAACCATAAATCTACAAAGTGTTGCACGCATTTCTATACAGCCCAAACTGATTGCCACGTGGACTAAAGTAATCAAGTTGAATGCACTAGAGAGCCACTTTTCCTCTTAAAGGCAAAAAAAAAAAAATGTGTCATATGAATTTATCTTCTCAAACAATAAAGCAAATCATGCACTATTGTTTTTCAAACAAACAAAAATAATTAGATTTTTCTAGGAGTTCTGTTTAGACCCATAACATAAAAAGAGCGAGGCATTCAGGGTTCCTGATTATTATTATTTTTTTTAGGGTCTGGAGGGTTAATTGTTTTTATAGCTTTCGTCTGAGCGTCGCTGGATATTTGTGATCCTATTATACTATAAATTTAGACGGATGCAAAACATGGTAAATTTACAAGAAATGTGTACTGTACAACACATTTTTAAAAAGTACTTTAAGGTTTTGTCTGAAAAATTTGTTGCCCAAAAGAAATGACATTCCTGTACTAGCTTCTGATTGGTTGGGGGGAAATGATTGAGGGGTTCTCCAGGGTGGCAGCAGGGGCCGCCCCTCTTTGCTACTCTGCTTCTCTGTGAATGCTCAGGTGAGTTAGCATGGACACCAATGATGGAACACAAGCTTTTTTTTTCCTGTAAAAGTTGTTTCTCAGCAATTTGCATATTGCTGTGACCACATGAGGATGATTGACAGCAGTAACACCTTCCTCCTGGATCTGATTGGTTGTTTTTGGTCAGGTGCATTGTTTCCCCCCCACACACACGGTAATAAAAGATTGGGGAGGAGGTGAGGAAGATCAGTCTTTTCACAGATTATCTGTTTTATATTAAACTGTCACAACATGGTGACGGATTAACAGATATGTACAAAAACATATTTTAATAAAAGTCACATACTGCAGCTTTTAGTTAAAAAAAAAATCAGAAGAATCCCTTTAAAATGGGGCTGATGTCATTATTCCTACCAGAGTTAAATTTAATGCTTATTTTTTTTTTTTATGACGGCTTTAGGGACTTTGGATAGTCAGCATTTTTAAGAAATCCAGTCAAGTTTTATTTATTCAGTCATTCATTTTATCACGAGTAGGGCTTAAAACATTCATATTCTTCTTCATATTGCAACAGGGGCGTTTATTAGACAAAACGAGGCTTCACATTACTATTATAACAAAACATGTGCATACTGGTTGGTATGAAGAGCCTCTGTGGAGGTCTGTACCCCGTTCCTCCGGGTTCAGCTGCCTGGGTCGTTACATCACTCCGTGTGGACACGCCTTTTTGGGTGGCGACACAAGCCAGGGAAAGTGCTCGTGTAGGGGGAGGGGTGTCCCGTCGGCAGGCACACAGACAGCAGGCAGCAGCTGCGGCGACAGCACCCGGCACCGTTACACTGCGTTCAGACATCCACATTATAGCTCTCAGCTACGACAAAACGCACAGCGGGCAGCACCACAACCGGCCTCTAAAATGGTAGACCGCGAGCAATTGGTGCAGAAAGCCAGGCTGGCCGAGCAGGCGGAGAGGTATGATGATATGGCAGCTGCCATGAAGTCGGTAAGTAGCCCTCTGCCGTAATGACCTTTCTTGTTTCAGTCCCATTTTGTGCGGTAATTACCGGACACGTCCGAGCCTGGGTGTGTGTGAGTAAGAAACGTCTCAAAGCTGCGGGGCTGACCGAGCTCGCGGGGAACGCAGCCCACCGCGCTCAGGTCTGGCACGCGTTCGCCTTACCGGATCAGCCAATCAAAATTGGTGTATGAAACTTATGATTGAAGAGCACATTTATGAGAAAGCCTTGCCGCAGAGAGCGGTAAATCACAGCTAAAATCAGATCTGGGAGCACATCATATTGAGCGGGGCTATAAAGGCCCGTCCCTGTTCTCTCCCCCACCCCCTCTACCTCACCTCACCGTTTCTCTCTCTCTGCATATCAGTGATCTGATCCACTATAATGAGATTAAAATCAGTGATTTACTGTAAATCTGCGGCTTTTTGTTGGCGCTGAGCTGCGGTGGATTGTGGCTGTCTGAATGCGGACTGTTTGATCTTGGGGCGGTGCCTTTTCCAACAAGATCCTTCACACACACACACACGCACACACACACGGGCAGGCTAGTGTGATTTAAGCGCACTGAAGGAGGAAAAAAGCTCATACTAAGACATTCAAGTGATCCGATCATTGTCTGTCCTAATATATATAAAGATATTTGTCATTACACAGAAAGGAAATCAAAAGTATCCCATCGAAAGATGTTGCAGGAGAGGGCGAGCTATAGGTGGTACCATGATTTTACGATGATGTGACATCGTAGGATTCGCTGATGGTCGTGTTCCGGTTTCCACGCGACATAACGAGCCGTCCATTTAGCTTGAAAAGCCACCGTTTTCTTAGCTGGACGAGGCCGGGGCACTCCGTTGCCTCTGCGCATTTTGCGCATAGGGGAAAAAGGGCAATGCAGGCTGAAGGTTGTTCGCAATCGATTTGCGCAGAAGACATAGGAACCTGTCAGACGTGGGTGTCGGTGGACCGACGCCTTTTTCGCCAGATTTATCTCAGTGCAGCCCCCTGTCTTCCCCCCTCCCCACCACCGATCATAAACGCTGGGGGGTTTTTCTGCTTTTTTTTTTTTTTTTTAAAGGATGCTGTGCGGCAGCCGCATCCCTGCGTCCCGGTCCTCCTCCTCCTCCAGCAGGTTCCCACACAGAGGCGTGCCGCAGCATCTGCCAGGATGCAGCAGCACAGGCCCGCCCGTAGTGCACCATTTCACATGCAGCTTTTTATGCCAGCTGCACAAAGGCTGCTGCTCACCCGTTTTTTTCCCCCCTCAGCACGTATGGACACCGAGTTCACATGGGAGTGGACAAAAATTAGGAAACTCTTTGCCAAAGCTCCTTTAAAAAAAAAGTAATAGTCACAATAGAGTTCTGCGGGATCCCCAGTTTTATTTGTAGTGAGTGTAGATCATGTTGGAGCATCTAGAGATGGGAATCCTTCTTACCTTCACACAACGAGAGACTAATTTACAAAACAAGACCACTTTAGATCAAAGAATGAACAAATATCAGATGAGGCTTCCAGAAGTCGGACATGAGCTGTGAATGGCGGAAGTCCATGTTGCTTATAGGAACTGCCTCTAGTGGTAACCAGCAGGGGCCCCCGGCTCCACCTCCTCCCATTTATGCAGAGTCAGAGGGACAGAGCTGCCCCTCACCCAGCCAGTCTCTCTGCAGCACAGAGCAACGGGGCGTGTCTCCTGCCTCGCCCATCACTTGAAGGGAATCCCTTGCCACTGCAGCCATGGCAAAATGCCTCAGTGGCGAAGGAACCAAATAACCAGGTTGGTGGAACATGCTGCACCCTCTGTGCTCTCTGAAGTACAAGGGATTAGGACCAAGCCCTACTAAAGTGGGTGAGAATGGGCTGATGTCAGTGCTGGATTTTAACCACTGGCTTTACAAGATCTGGGTGAATTAGATCTGAGATATTTTCCTGGATTGGTAATTGTTCTAGCCAACATTATTGGATTTTGAGGGCTGTTATTTATTACAACATGCAGCAGTCAGTTTCATAAAGTTAAAAGTAAAAAATTCAGAAGGCACCCTTAAAGGAATAGCAAAATAAAGTTATGTTAAAAGGTTATAAGAGTTTAACGCAGATAATATTTATTTAGTAATTCTGTTTGTACCAAAAAGTTACTTTTTACCAATTTGAAATCAAAAGATAATGTCCATGAATCTGGAATTACAATTGGGTCTAAACCCAGTCTGTAAAATCGAGAAAACTAAAATGTCGCCGCATGGCCCCTGTCCACACTGGAACGTATTTCTCTAAAATTAGTTGTCAGTTTCAAAAACAATCTTGTCCACACGGAACCCGTTCTAGAAACGTTTTTACCACATTTGCATTTTCCCCCCTCCAGCCACATGTAAGTGATGGTTAGCGTGGAGTATACGCCTAAAGTCTCCGCGTGTTAGCTGTAAACGCAACAAGACAACAAATATGCCAAACAACAAAAGGCAAATGGATTTGTTTGTGTGGAATGTCAACAAAGCTGAGCTTCTTTTCTGCGCAAAAGTGAGTCTTGCAATAAACTACAAGACAAATATGTTTTGTACGACTATGACGCGTTTGTGTCTGTTGTGACTGTTGACACAGGGCACAAATGGTTGAAAAACCGTCTGTTTCTGAAAAATACCCATTCCCATCTGGGCCTAGCATTTAGCAGCGCAACCTTTAGCAAATGCTTGCAACTAGAATATGTGCAGCATTGGTGTGACGGCTTTCTCAAATCTGAGTTCTGCTCCAGGAGGCTAAAGCTAACGACAAGTGTGGGCAACCAAGACCAAAGTAAACCGCTACTATCTTACAACAGTTCAAAGTCTAAAAGGTCAGAGGTTTATCGGAACACTAGTTTACAAACATTTAAACTGCTGCCATGAATATTATTCTCAGTATATTTCACACAGGAAGATCATTAATTGCTCCTACTTTCATTTCCCAAGAGAAATAATTACTGTCTACTTTGTAGATAACCACCCAGTACGAATGTGACAGATGATTATTATATATCTGCATGAACTGCAATGATCTTTTTAAGATAAGCTGTTTTAATTTGTTATTAGTACCGCTTTCGTCTTGGGTCTTCCTGAGCTATATGCTAGAATAAAAGGTTAGCTACGGCAACAAGGTAATAACTAATTTTAAGCTTTTTACAGAAACTCCCTTTAAATCCCACTTTCCGCTAATGAGATTTGGTTTTAACACTCAAAACATCACCGTATCACACAAATTATAAACAAATTAGGCCCTGGGATGCATCAATGACATGATTAACGACTACAATATAATCGATATAGCGACAACATGTAGCATACCTCATGTAAAACCACACATCTGACTGTTTTTTTAGGCACATCCTGGTGCTGCTGTTTGTTATAGTTGTATTGTAGTGATGTGGGGATCAGGTTATCCTGACTGGTACAGATCTCATTTTCTATTTCAGGTCATACCTACAACTCCAATTTCTACAGATTTAGGTAATTTTATTCTACAACTAAAACCTAGTATTATTATTATTAAGCTTTAAAGAGTACAAGTTATTGGTCACTGAAAAATTGGCCAGTTTTGATCTCTGATTTATTGATTGGTGCAGCTCCATTTCTGCAAATGCGATAAAATCCCTTCTCCATTTTATTCCAGCCTTGCTGAGTCCATTTGACAGTTAATTTATATTAAAAGCGTTCAATGCTACAGTATGCTAAGAAGCTATTGCATCATAATACCCACATGGGCAAAGAGCAGCAGCTCTTTCATGCAACTACAACATAAGCTTGTCAGAGCAGAATTTTAAAGGATTGTTTTCTTCAAGCTGTGCTAAAAGCGTGTCCCTGTGTTTGCATCATGTGGCCCTCTGCGTTCCTTTAAAGGCTCTTATCAGTTTCCTGTTATTGATCAGTAGTTGCATACATCACAAGTAGCCAAATCTAGCATAAAAACATACAGTACATTTAGGCAGCTACCGGTGATGAGATTCTGTTTATCTGACAATTACCAACCCGATCCCAGTATCCATCCGGTGTTTAACCAACGGTGCTTGAACGCTGTTTTAATGTGCTGACTCCATTAGTTTGAATTAATGCTTGCTCTCTTGCACTCTCACACACACGCCGTGTTGGAGAGCTTTGTCTAAGAAAATGCATGTCCCAGATAGCCAGGACTTCCCTCATACCTAATGAGCTACACACATTCTTCTATAGAAGCTTATTTTTATTCTGGTGCATTAGAAGATTTACTGAGCTGCATGCACTATATAAACAGATAGTTAATGTAAGATGAGCTCAGTATGTTGATTAGGTTTTAGATAAGTACACCAATAGAACTGCACACAGGCAGGCATATTAAGGCCATAAATCAAGGACAAATATGTTTTATTGATGCTTTCATTTGTTGCCGCATATAAAATCATACCGTCAGCATTTATAAATATATCTCTGCAGCAGATGTGACTGATCTTCCCAAGTCAACACGTATGTTGCGGATGCTAAAAATATGTCCTTCACAGTAAGCGGGTGTGAATGTTCAGCATTTACAGTATAATCCATACAGTAGGGGATGACATCAGCTCAGAGAGAACTGAGGGTTATGACCTGTGACATTTTATTTTCACTCTTCATTCTAACAGATAATAGCTATTTAAATTCAACAAAGCATAATTTTGACAACAAAATATTTTTTTGAGAAAATAACCTTCAGACAAGCACTGATTAAGGTTTTACCTTTTGATACCAAATCAAGTTTTTTCTTTAGGGTTCTGAATCTGTTTCCATTTCTAAGAAAAAAACCCCCAAACTGTTTTGTTTTGTAAGTGAACATGATTACTGCAGCGGTACTAGTTCTAACAGAAACTGAAGAAATCACACCATCTACACTTATGCATCAAAACATTTGTCATTTTTTAACCCATAGCAAACTATGTCAAAGAACTTGGTGTTTTGCTTGTGTTTTAACAGAGAAAGAAAAGTGTTTTCAGTTTTGATGCATCTAATGCAATAAAAATATACATTTTATGCAGAATTAAAAAGCTTTACAGATGCACCAATCAGATCTTTTCCAGCTGACACCAAATATTTTCTTTCCTCCTCAGAACTATAACATAAAATACAAACAAATGTTCTTTAGGTTCTTTAATAGAGGTTCTAATTTAGACATGAAATGAAAAAATTGCAAGATTTTGCCCTTTTATACTTTAAGCATGTGTTCCAAGGCTCTGACTGTCACTAAACATACAGGTATAAACTTACAGCATGCTGTTGGTTGATGCAATTTTCAATCATATTTTCTATTTGCTTTATTGAAGGAACAATAGATATATCAATATTCCTTCATTTAAAGTCTGACAAAAGTGGAACATTCTAGAAGACAATCTTCTGTCAGAAATGAATTAGTCATTTTAATGTCTTTTAATTAAAATACAACTTCCATAAATTATTATTTTTTCCCCCAATTCTTACAAAGAACGTTGTTTAAGTTAAAAGCATGTCAGCGTTCAGGAAATATCCAATATGTTGTAAAGGCCTACATGATCACAATATAAAAAAGATAAAAACCAAAACATGTCACGAAATAAATATTAAATGGGAGATTCATTTTCTTTTCACAGCTTTGCCTGCCTTGATTTTCTCAGTATAAATGGCCTATAATTTCTCTGCAGTGTAACACAGAAGTCTCATTTCGTCTCTGATTGGTTTTGCAACCAGCCACGGCTGCTATTTATGGACCCATGATAAGAAGCTAGTCCCCCCCCCCAAATTTTGCACTTTTCACAATTTCATTTTATCTCATTTGCAGTATTTCCATCAGTGAACATCTTTTTCTTCTTCTGATTCCATCCTTCAGTCTGAGGGATGGATGTGCCAGACTTGGAGTTCCTCCTTGTAAGACAGAACTCCTAAATCTCAGTCCGGTTATAAAAACACCCAGTTTCGTCTCAGGAAGTTTCAGAGTGGCTCTGGGATAAGTTTTGACTCACTGGTGAGTCACAAAGTAGTATGAAAACACCCACTGTTTCCACCTACATACACACCATCATCAAGTTTATTTGACAAGATCTAATGTCCAAACTTCCATATGAAGTGGTTTAGCAGCTGCTTAGTTTCTCTACCGTATTTTTTTCTTTCCTCATACACAAACTCAATCACCAAGAGACGGAGTGGAAATAATTGTGGCATCCTCAAGCTTTTCCCTGACACACCTACCCAAACCAATCACATGAGTAGCAACTATAACTATCCCAGCTATCTTTTCTTCACTAAGGCATAAATTCTGTACCTTTACTAAATTATACGTGTTCATATTTCCTCTTAATACCATGGAAACTGAACTGCATCTTTTAGGCACCTGGCCTGACAATTCAATTAATTCAGTTCACGTACAAAACACAATTAAAAACTAATTTAATCTCAAGGCACTTACAAAAATATATCAGTTCAACTTTGATCTATTTTGTCAATTGGTGAAAATTTCTTATCTAAGGAAGCCCTGCCATTTGGATAGAGACACTGAATTTGCAGCAACCCCAGTGAGATTAGGTGGTGACAGTAGATGATTGACTTTGTAGCAATTCTTCATATTGATCAAGCTTGTGGATTAGAAAGAAATAATTTTCCTTTTAACAGAATAAACCACAGTCTTTTTTTGGCATCTTCAGCACCTTTCAAACATACAGAGCTGAACGTATGTGTAAAGGTGTGTTTGTGTTTAGTGGGTGTATGCGTGTGAATTTGCTACCTGGAGGTGCAAAGTTGTTTAGAAAGGTGAGAACAATAGAAAGCCTGCACTAGTGAGCACCTAATATGAGCAAAGGACTGCTCTAGAAGGCAGCAGACAGGCACAACCCAGAACAGCCATATGCTCCATACTGTCATCAGTGAAGCCAGGAGTATCAACTCCTGGGTCAAAGAGACACTGAATTAGAGAACTCGAGCGCCAAAACTCTACCTTGTACAGTCGCCCTCTTCCAGAACTCCGTCTCCACGGGTGCCCCGCCACCCATGCAAGGCACCAGCCCCTATAATGGTAGTCAGAAGTCAGAAGGACCATGGGAGGGGGCACATTACCACCCCATATGGTGAGCTAACACCAGGGAGATCAATGGGGAGGGATTTCTACCAGAGCCCAGCTTTATCCCCGGGTCTTTCTCGACAGCTCCTGGAGGCATAAGGCCCCCAACAGAAATCCACCACTTCTAGACATGGTCAGAGAAATGCCACACCAAGGAAGTGCTCCACTTTTTTAGAAAAGTATATTACATATGATCTGAAACCCTGAATTTCTTCCTTCTAAGCAAAACATGCAAAACAAAAGAATAGATATGAATATAGCATATAGCTGGGATGCACACTCTCCAGCAAACAGGAACAAATATCTCGCCTTACTTCCTCTATGCCAGTCCAGAGGCCTCCTAAGGCATTCCTTCCTTTAATGAACAAGCCCTTTTTGTCTTATGGTTTGACTCAAACGTTAGTTGTAATCACAGGGATAACTACCGTTGCATGTGGTATCATAGCAACAAGGAGCTAGAGAACGCTCTTCTTACCACCAAGCTCTTTGTGGCTGATTCGGCTAACCCTATTCACGCCGTCAGTGACGTCAGGTCGTCCCTGGCGCCTTTGTGCTCTGCTGCTTGAAAAGGGGTTTGCAGAGAGGGTTGTCACATCAGGTTAGAGCAGGAGAGGGTGCAGAAGCAATTGAGCAGGAAACAAAAAGGGAATGCATGGAACACAAAGAAGGGGGATCTGTGGGATTGTGACACGCCTTCATTATGTGGAGAGAAACGTATTTAATGAAAATATAAGGAGGTATGCTTTTAGTGCTACCCCACTTAGGCACTATAGGGCTTGCTCGTACTAAGGCTCATGCAGAGATTTGTCATAGAGGAAGCTATTGATTGTCCTGCCTGGCCTTTGTTTGTATTAGCATGCAGATGTTTGGAAGTTTGACTGGCCAGTGTTGGGATGAGTCACGGCAGAGCAGGCCCGATTGATGATTTGCATGGGTGAACAGAGCTCCATTGTCATCCCCGCACCGCAGCTTCCGTTGGGGCCTTCTGCTCGCCCTGCAGCCCTCTGGAACAAAGGCAGCCATGTTTGTACTGATCAGTTGTTCAAGCATTGTTTCCCTGACCTCTGATTCTCCAGAGCTGACCCAAATGTAACCTGCAATTAGTAATGGACTTTTATTTTTGCGGGCCCACTTCCTGTTTGCCCCAAACTCCGCTAGCTTATTTAAAGCCACGCCTCCAGCGCGCAGTTTAAAGATCCTCACCTGTTTCCACTGTGGCTGTGGCTTGTTGTTGGCGTCTTCTTCACGGAGTCATCAAAATCTTTAAGCCCACTGATTTGATTGCCTGGTGAGTTTATTATCTGAAAGCAGTGTTGCTTTTACATGTGAAACTTTGGTTTGATTGCTCATTGGAGCGTTGTTTTATTAGAATTATTGGCGTTGTTACCTGGATGTCACCGGGGTTCTGGCACAGCTGATTGTGGCTGGGCGTGCCCACTCTCTTGATAAGGTAATCTGTTGCTGAATTTTGTGTATGTTCTGACACATTTATATTGATGCTGAGGCAATGAAGTTTAAAATAAAATTTATCAGAACAGAATGTAGCTACACTTAAATATGATATTGCGCAATAAACTTAGGTATTTACTTATTTTTTTCTTTCCCTCACTCTGCTTGAGTATTTGAGAAGTAATTTATTATTTTCCTTGATTGATATTTTGGAAGTGCACTTTAACTTTAACTTTAACTTTAACTTTAACTTTGACTTTGATTTTGACTTTGACTTTAACTTTGAATTGATTAACTTGAATTATGATTGATATTTTTTGTTTTACTTTATTTAAATTATGGTTAATTTAACCTAATTATTGAAATGTTTGTCTAATTATTAGAAATCTAATTGTTACGTTTAATTTGCACAAACTAAATGTTTAAATTGAATTATTTTTTTTGGTATTATGTTTGTACATAATTGTTATTTTGATAAAATGCTTAATGGATTTTCTGACCTTTTAGGTCGGGTTTTTTTTTCCCCGGTTGGATCAGATCCTCATCAGGATTTGAAGATGGCGAGCTAAGGAAAAGAACTCTGAACTTAATGATTTTGCAATTAATTTATTCTGGGTCAATTGTCTTGTCTCATTGTGTTGTTGTAATTGTTGTTTTATTCAAATCACTTAATATATATTCACCAAAACTAAAAACACTGCCTCCTGTTTTCTCCACACCTCGGGCTCCTAAAAGAACACTCTTCTGATGCTGCTTCTGTAGCCGCAGTTAGCTGCCTAGCCCATAACTGTTACATTGTTGGCGAGCTAGCCAGGAGCCTGATACTGTGAATGTTTTGGTGGATGTGTTTTGTGGTTTGTATTGAAATATGGATTTCTTTGACCAAATTGGTATCAATGTTGCAAATTCTGTCATCATTAGTGGTGTAACGAACACTCAAGCAGATGATGAGATCATCAATTATTTACGTGGTTATGGTGGAATTAAGGTTTTTACTGTTACTGCATGTGAGAATCCATTTTATAAAAACCTGGCCGTTGAATTCAGTAATTCTGCAGATTTGGAAAAGCTAAAATCGCTTTTGCCATACGTTTATCCATCTCAGGTTACAGAAGATGTTATATTTGTTGTTAAATTACTTTCAAGAGAGTGCCCTGCCACAGCCACAGTGGACACAACCTTACCTCCCGATTACCTTCATGAACTGAAACGTATTTCCCAGCAGAGTGGACAATCATTTGATGATGTTTTGAAAGGAGTTTTGAACAAATAAGTGCTCATTTAGGAATAGCAGCTAGTGGAGGAAGCCTGATAAAGATGATGAAGGGGATGATGAGGAGGAGGATATTGTTGAAGTACTTAACACTGAAAGAGAGTCTAGTCAGACTCCGCCACCTACTCTTCCCTCAAATCAATCAGATCAGTCCACCACCTACCAGCAAGGACCACAAACTCAACCAAATCCAACTACAAATGTGGGGCCGAGAATTTTCCTTTCGGGGAATGAGCTGAATCCTTCTGGGGTCCAAAGGGTTGTTGTGGAACACATTGTGCGCAGAGATGATGTAAATCTTCAACCTCTGTCTTCATTTAGACTACGTACCTTTTCAGGAAGACTTCCAAAACCTCAGCATGAGGCAGATTATGAATCCTGGAGGTCTCAAATAGAACTTTTAAATGCAGATCCAAGTCTTGCACCCTTACATGTTACAAGGCGCATTTTGGAAGGTTTACTCCCTCCAGCTGCTGACCTAGTGAAGGGTTTGGGGCCTGATGCCCTGCCTGCCACATTTTTGCAGGTACTCGATTCTGCATATGCTACTGTTGAGGATGGAGAAGAATTGTTTGCAAAATTTTTAAACACACTTCAGGACCATGGAGAACGACCTTCTTCTTATCTGCAGAGACTCCAATTGGCTCTCAGCACAGTGGTGAAGCGTGGTGGGATTCCAGCCACTGAAATGGACAAATATTTGTTAAAACAATTTTGTAGAGGTTGCTGGGATAATAGTATGATAAACAAACTGCGACTAGAAAAGAAAAAAGATCAACCACCTCCCTTCTCAGAGCTTTTATTAACACTTAGAACAGAAGAAGATAGGCAGTTGGCAAAAGAGATGTTAATGAAAAAACATATTCCATCAGTCAAGCATCGTGTCAATGTACAAGCTCACACTACTAGTGCATGTTCATGTGGCCATCCATCAGACTCGGGTGCTATTGAAGACTTGAGAAAGCAAATGCTGAAGCTGCAGAGTCAAATGTCAGCTTTGCTGTCTAAGGACTCTAATTCTGTTAAACCAGAAAATCAGCTGAAAAAACAGAAACTAAAATCTGGCCAAACTAGTAGTAGGCCAAAGCCCTGGTTCTGCTTTAAGTGTGGACAGGATGGTCACATTGCTCCCAACTGTTCCAGTCAGCCAAATTCCAGCTTGGTTGAAGAAAAAGCGGCCAGCTTAAACACAAACAGCAGTCCTGGGAGAAAAGTAAATCATCAAACTAGAAGCAGTTCTTACTGAGGGACAAGTGGGAGCTGCAACCAATGAATGTCCCCCCATTCAAGACTCATCTTCTTATTTTCCATTACCTAAAGGGTTAGTGGGCACAAGGAGTACTGGCGAGGTGAAGATTAAAGGGATCAATTTTCATTGCCTCTTAGACACAGGTTCCCAAGTCACCACAATTTCACATTCCTTCTATAACACCCATCTATCGGATCATAAAATAAAACCCATAAATGATCTTTTGGAGGTAGAAGGTGCAAATGGTCAGAGGGTGCCTTATATTGGATATGTGGAACTCTGTTTGACATTTCCCTCTGAGTTCACAGGAGAAGAGATGGACATAAACACCTTGGCCTTGGTTGTTCCAGACCTGCGATCATCCCAACCCCCTGTTCTGATTGGCACCAACACTTTGGATGTTGTGTATAACCAGTGCTGTCAGTCACAGTCTGAGTTCCATCCTGTGCCTTTTGGATATAGAGCAGTGCATAAAATTTTGGAGATAAGGCACAAACTAACAACTGATGACTATCATGGCATTCTAAAAATGCAGTCATCTATCCCCCAGGTTGTTCCTGCTCAGAGAACTGCTGTGTTGGATGCTCTTCTTATATGCCCATTACTGCAAGGTGAAAAAAGTAATTATTCAGCATCCAACCTCCTTTTCTCTACCTGGTGGTTTAATGGTAAAATCAAGCCTTTTTGATCTACCTCCTGTACAGCCTGCTTCTCTGCCAGTGGTGATCACTAATGAATCTGACCATGACATTGTGATTCCAGCTAGAGCCGCCATCGCTGAAGTCAGTACAATCCAAACCATACTTTATAAAGAACAGAGTGTGCATCAACCTTCCCATAGTTCAGAGCTAAATCCAACTAAGTTGAACTACAATTTTGGAGACTCTCCGCTCTCAACTGAATGGAAGCAACGTATAACAATCATGCTCGACAGTATGTCAGATGTTTTTTCAAAGCATGATCTTGATTTTGGTCGTACAGATAAGGTCAAGCATGAGATCAAGCTGTCGGATCCCACTGCTTTTAAACAGCGACCAAGACCCATTCACCCCTAGATGTGGATGCTGTGCGTAAACACATTCAAGAACTGTTGCAGTCTGGTGTTATCGTGAATCCAACTCACCTTTTGCTTCCCCATAGTTGTAGTGCGGAAGAAAAATGGTGCTGTGGCTCTGTATTGATTACAGGAAGTTGAATGCACAGACCATCAGGGATGCATATGCTTTGCCAAAGCTGGAGGACACATTTTCAGCACTGTCTGGCTCAACATGGTTCTCCACTTTGGATTTAAAATCTGGTTACTACCAAATTGAGATGAATGAATCAGACAAAAATAAAACTGCATTTGTCTGTCCACTTGGATTTTATGAATTTAACCGCATGCCTCAAGGTGTAACCAATGCTCCTAGCACCTTTCAACGCCTCATGGAGCGGTGCATGGGAGACATGAATTTAAAAGAAGTGCTTGTTTTCATTGACGATTTAATAGTGTTTGCACCAACTCTAGAAGAATTCGGTTGAAGAAAGTTCTTCAACGCTTGAGAGAATTTGGATTGAAGCTGTCAGTTGAAAAGTGTGTTTTCTTTCAGACATCTGTTCGCTACCTTGGACATGTAGTTTCAAGGAAAGGAGTGGAGACGGATCCAGACAAGATTTCCACATTAACATCTTGGCCAGTTCCTCAGAATTTAAAAGAGCTCAGATCATTCCTTGGTTTCGCAGGGTATTATCGCCGGTTTGTGGAAGGGTTCTCATCAGTGGTCAAACCTCTCAACGAGTTAACAGCTGGATATCCACCCTGTCGGAAAAATTCAAAACAGATGAAGTCGCAACATTACCTTGACCCCAAAGAACCATTTGCTTCTCGTTGGACAACTGCTTGCCAGCAGGCCTTTGAAGAAGTAATCCAGAAGCTTAGTACAGCACCAGTTCTTGCATTTGCAGACCCAGGTAAACCCTACATATTACACACAGATGCTAGCTCTACTGGCCTTGGTGCAGTCTTGTACCAAGAACATGATGGGCGGAACAGGGTGATTGCATATGCTAGCAGAGGTCTGTCCCGCAGTGAAAGTCGATATCCTGCCCATAAACTTGAGTTTTTAGCCCTCAAATGGGCAGTGACGGAAAAATTCTATGACTACCTGTATGGATCTGATTTCACTGTGGTTACCGATAGCAACCCATTGACATATCTGCTAACTTCTGCTAAATTGGATGCTACAAGCTATAGATGGCTTTCTGCTCTTTCAACTTTTACTTTTAAGATCATTTATCGGGCTGGCAGGTTAAATGCAGATGCTGATGGTCTGTCTCTCCTCATGCTGAACAGGTGGCTGATCCTTTATCCGTTAAGGAGAAAGAAAGAATATTGAAGTTTACTGAACAACATCTGGAACATCCATCCTGTATTTCCATTGACCAGCACTCAGTCCAAGCAATATGTGACAGACAACTGGTGTACAGCTCACCCAACCTGGACCAGGTTGTTGCTCTTTGCAAACCCTCTCCATTAACACTGACAGTTTACCAGACAGTTTTGTTAATGATGTACAGTTCTCTTCACTTGTTGTGCCATCTTTCTCTGAAGGTGAAATTGCTGATAAACAAAGAGCCGATCCAGTCATTCAGCACATCATCGCTCAGTTGGAACGAGGGGAAAACCCACCGCCATTTCTGAGGGAACAGCTCCCGATCTGCCACTACTCCTGCGAGCTTACACGCTTGGAGCTCCATAATAATGTTCTCGTCAGGAGAAGGAATATTGGAGGTGAGCTTACTTACCAACTTGTACTTCCAGAGGAATGGCGGGCTGAGGTCCTCAACCAGCTGCATGACCAGATGGGCCATTTGGGCACAGAAAGGACTCTGGACCTCATCAGATCACGGTTCTTCTGGCCACGAATGGCAAGTGATGTTTGTAGCAAACTCAAGAACTGTGAAAGATGCATTCGAAGAAAAGCACAACCTGAGAAAGCTGCACCACTTGTTAATATTAAAACTTCAAGACCACTCGAACTTGTCTGCATGGACTTTCTTTCAATAGAACCAGACAACACAAAAAATATTCTAGTGATAACCGATCATTTCACAAAATATGCTGTTGCAGTGCCAACCCCAAACCAAAGAGCTAAAACTGTAGCAAAAGTGTTATGGGAGAATTTTCTTGTCCATTATGGAATGCCAGAGCGTCTCCATAGTGACCAAGGGACTGATTTTGAATCACACACAATCAAAGAGCTCTGTCAGATCACAGGAATCAAAAAGATTAGGACCACACCTTATCATCCCCGTGGAAATCCTGTGGAGCGATTCAACCGAACCCTTTTAAACATGTTGGGTACTCTGCAAGAAGAAGATAAAATTCACTGGAAAGATTTTGTGAAGCCATTGGTACACGCTTACAACTGTACCCGAAATGATGTCACTGGATACTCCCCATATGAACTGATGTTTGGTCGGCAACCCCGCCTTCCTGTTGACTTAGCTTTTGGACTGCCTGTGTCTGAAAAGCCATCTACATCTCATTCACAGTATGTTGAAAAGCTCAAGTCACACCTCAAAGAAAGTTATAAAATTGCAACTGAAAACTCTGAGAAAGTCATGTGGAAGAACAAACTCAGATTTGACAAGCAAGTCACAGCTGCAGAACTCTCAGTTGGAGATAGAGTTCTGGTTAGAAACTCAAACTACGAGGCAAGCACAAGCTCGCAGACCGGTGGGAATCAGGCGTGTATATTATTCAGAAGAAAGCGGCACTCTTCCAGTATACACCGTTAAACCAGAAGGCAAAGATCGTCCCATCAGGACTCTCCACCGTGATCTGCTGTTGCCTTGTGGCTACCTGTCCCCAGCCTCTAAACCAGAACAGAGGAAGAAAACAGCGATTGCACCCGTGACTTCAGAAAATGTAGATCTTTTAGACCCTGAAAATGAAGAACTGTTCTTACCTGATTTATCTGATTACTCCAGCTCCTATGTCACCAGAGTTACAACTGAGGTTGACTTACCTGCTCCTGCATCTACCATCGCTCCTATACCTGTGGATTCGCCTGGCCAGCATCCCCAGAGCTCTTTAGAAGAGAAGGTTGGTGAGGAAAAGGAAGTGGAGTCTGGACCTGAACCTATTGCTGAACTCGACCTGGAACGAACGGCTGAAGATGAAACAGATTCTGCTGACTCAGAGCCTCTTGGGGACAACTCCTCCTCTCAATCAGGACCTGTCTCTCCTCACCCAGAATCTGCATCCTATCCAGGACAATCCAGCATGTTAAGTGATTCTTCTGCTGTAAAACTCTCCAAGCCCAGATCCTGAACCATCTGCCAGCTCTACCAGAACACGCCACCCACCAACTCGCCTGCAGTATTCAACACTTGGGCATCCACTTCTGCAGAGCATCCAAACCCTGTTTCAAGGACTCAGTACAGTCTTTACATCTGCTCTGGAACTGGATGAGACCTCTGTGACCTCTACATCATGTGACAGTGTAGTGTGTCACCAGCCAGTTGCATGTCGAGGCCGCACATGAGTTTAGGGGGGAACCTGTAACCTGCAATTAGTAATGGACTTTTATTTTGCGGGCCCACTTCCTGTTTGCCCCAAACTCCGCTAGCTTATTTAAAGCCACGCCTCCAGCGCGCAGTTTAAAGATCCTCACCTGTTTCCACTGTGGCTGTGGCTTGTTGTTGGCGTCTTCTTCACGGAGTCATCAAAATCTTTAAGCCCACTGATTTGATTGCCTGGTGAGTTTA
Source organism: Gambusia affinis (assembly GCF_019740435.1). NCBI lineage: Eukaryota > Metazoa > Chordata > Actinopteri > Cyprinodontiformes > Poeciliidae > Gambusia > Gambusia affinis. Next base: position 16,971,593 of record NC_057882.1, read on the forward strand.
TTATCTGAAAGCAGTGTTGCTTTTACATGTGAAACTTTGGTTTGATTGCTCATTAGAGCGTTGTTTTATTAGAATTATTGGCGTTGTTACCTGGATGTCACCGGGGTTCTGGCACAGCTGATTGTGGCTGGGCGTGCCCACTCTCTTGATAAGGTAATCTGTTGCTGAATTTTGTGTATGTTCTGACACATTTATATTGATGCTGAGGCAATGAAGTTTAAAATAAAATTTATCAGAACAGAATGTAGCTACACTTAAATATGATATTGCGCAATAAACTTAGGTATTTACTTATTTTTTTTTCTTTCCCTCACTCTGCTTGAGTATTTGAGAAGTAATTTATTATTTTCCTTGATTGATATTTTGGAAGTGCACTTTAACTTTAACTTTAACTTTAACTTTAACTTTGACTTTGATTTTGACTTTGACTTTAACTTTGAATTGATTAACTTGAATTATGATTGATATTTTTTGTTTTACTTTATTTAAATTATGGTTAATTTAACCTAATTATTGAAATGTTTGTCTAATTATTAGAAATCTAATTGTTACGTTTAATTTGCACAAACTAAATGTTTAAATTGAATTATTTTTTTTTTTGTATTATGTTTGTACATAATTGTTATTTTGATAAAATGCTTAATGGATTTTCTGACCTTTTAGGTCGGGTTTTTTTTCCCCGGTTGGATCAGATCCTCACCAGGATTTGAAGATGGCGAGCTAAGGAAAAGAACTCTGAACTTAATGATTTTGCAATTAATTTATTCTGGGTCAATTGTCTTGTCTCATTGTGTTGTTGTAATTGTTGTTTTATTCAAATCACTTAATATATATTCACCAAAACTAAAAACACTGCCTCCTGTTTTCTCCACACCTCGGGCTCCTAAAAGAACACTCTTCTGATGCTGCTTCTGTAGCCGCAGTTAGCTGCCTAGCCCATAACTGTTACACAAACCTGCTGGTTACATTTGCTGCAGGGTAAATAATCAATGGCTCTAACTGCATTTTGATGGGTTGAGGTAAAGGAGTGCTGAGAAGGTGTTTTAGGTAGAACAAATGAAGAGGATTGAGGAGGACTTTCTCCTTAGTGTTGCACAATTTGTACCTTCTCATTGTTTGCATTTCCTCATACTTTATGTACAAAGGTCGGCATATTTACGACAGTTGTAATTTTTACAATATCTTAAGAAGTTACCGTCTTTAGAAAAACTAATGTAACCATCTAGAGCTCTGCGAGTATCTCTCTCCAGCAGGCTGTGTAAAAGATTCTTGGAGTAACTTCTAAAAGTCATTAAAATGACTTATTTCACCCAGTGTCTTAGGGTTTTACGCTTACAAAGTACTTTGTTCCTCTCCAACCTAGTTGGTCTTGTAATGCAGAATGAATGGCAGATTGTTTGCTTTGGCAGATTTAAAAAGGATTATTAGTAAAGATGCAACTAGAAATGACTAATCAGTGGTTTTTAGCTAAGAGTTATTACCAGGCAATAAGAAACGAAAAAATCTTAACTTTTTCAAATTAGTAAATGAATCTTATAACGGCAGAATGATGCAAGGTTAGAAACCATCCAGGGGTCGGAAGGGCTTTCAGTTCCGAGTTCTTCTCATGAATGCATTGATTCCCTCCAATTATTCTGGCTTTCTCCTGCAAGTTAGCTTCATCTGGGTATTTATTTATGATTGCACGTGTCTGTGGTGGACTGGTCATTGTTTATTTCTATACGGAATTTTTGAGAACCGTTTCTCAAATCATTTTAGCTGCAACTGTTTCAGATCTGCAAGCAACACAGAGTCATAAGTAGGATAAATGTCCTGCACTAAAGCTAACTGCAGCAAAAAAAAAAAATTAATGTAATTTTTATTACTGTTATAGAAGGATGTCGGAGGTGTGTACTGTTTTTGTTAGCGTTTAAAGACGGTTTGATTTTCTGATCGACAAAAATGCATTGTCATGCTGCACTTCTATTTGTATTTTTTCACTCATCACTGCACTGGATAAGTTTAAAATTTCCAATCATCATGGTAGTGATTACAATGTTAGCAATAAAATGTATATTGGAATGGAATAATGTATGGGACTATATTACAGATTAGCAATACAGCAAGAACATATCTCCGATTTACCATTCGATGTGTTCAGTTAAAAAATCCTTCATTTATTTTGCTGCAACACTACAGTTAAAAAAGCCTTCCTACTGTGAAAACATCACCAGACATACTAGATGTAATCTGTGTGAACTCAGAGGGATAATTCAGCTCTATAGTTAAATGGATACATGTATCATTCTTTTAAAAAATATTGGATTACATAGTGAACATCATGGATCTCTTACTTCCAGTTTTTTTGTATATGAAATTACACCTTTTGTAGTTCGTCAGATTCCCTTTAAACATTTATTTGTTTACTTAATTCTGTTTGGAGTCACAGGGAGCCAGATACATTTCAACCATGGTCTGTAAAGTGGGGCACACCCAAGACAGGTACCTGGCCCCATCACAGAACCAACATAAGGAACAACTGTTTAAGCATACACTCGCACCTAACTGTGATTTACAATCTCCAGCTGACTTAACAGGCATGTTTGTGGTCTGAGGGAGGAAACCAGGACACCCAGAAAAACCCCAGGCATGCATGGGGAGAACAATCTAATCCGATCTCCAAATAGCGTCAACTTGTGCTCTGCCATCGCACCCTTTTGAACACTAGGGTAACTTTGAATCGTATACTCTAAAAAAAAAAGTTTGCATTGGGTTTTTGAATTTGTAGGCAGGACTGGTTAAGTTGGTTAAATTGGAAAACTGTTCTGGTCACCAGCTGGTTGGTGACAAAAAATATACAAACAGAAATGTGGGCTCACCATCTGGTGAGTATTATTAATATACAAAAGACAGAAATAGAGTTAATTAGAACAATGGTTCTGTAAAATGCTGTAAAATGCAGAACTTTAATATGCATTATCCTCACAAATGTACTTTTACATTCTGCTGTTGGCCAGTCAACAGTTTATTATTGATTGCCTCCAAGTTGTTTTCCAAAGTGTGTTCTTTCGCTTTATTGGTTTGCTGCTGAAAAGGTGTGATCATTGAAAGTTGCTCCTTCCTAAAATCAGACAGACTTCTTCGGTTCCTTTATGTGACTGGAGAGGCAGTGACAGAGTGGAAAAGGTTGCTTGTGGTTTCACCATTCTCACTGAACCCCACCCACCATGCTGCAGCCGTCACTGCATCATCCTCATCTGCTCTCTCTGCAAGCAGCTTGTGGCCACTATCTCCTTCAGAGATGGAGAGGCTCTCGGAAACAAAGCAGATTTTGCAGTTACCATGGAAACTAGATTGCATCACAGCTTGCCCTTTGCCCCCCACACCTCCCTCCCTCCCTCCCTTCTACAATTTAAGCACAACTCAGACTGACAGCTTCTTTATGTATCAAAAAGTCAAAAGAATAGCAGAGGTTGATGGGTGTTGATGAAGGCAAATGCTTTTGTGTGCTGAGAATTTGCTCAGCAGATGAGGACATGATTAGTCACATCCGTTTGCATCAACAGTGACTGTTGTAGCTGATAGAACAGGGATTAACAGATGCTGTGAGTCCCTCAAGACAAATTATGCTCCTGCTTCCTAAAGGACTCGTACCCATAAAATGTCATCGCTGGTACCAGTTGATCACTGTGTTCACATCTTCTAGAAAGACACTACAGCTCCACCATGTGTTCTGTATACAGAGAGTCTGTATGAGGATTTCTAAACCTCAGGACAAACGATTTGTGCGGGTTATTCCGTCCTTTCTTTGCTGAAATAGTAATAGAAATATAAAATTTCTAATTTTCTAATGTTGGTCAATGTTGCACCACTCATGGTGACATCACTTTGGAGTAGCTGTTTCGTTAGTTCTGATTGGTTCTTTTTGTAAGGTTCTCTTCATAGCTTTTATGATTGAGACGCTGGATCAATTATTCCCACTGGCTATGGATACTGTAGAGCTGTAAGGATTTTTGCTCTTAGATTTTTTACTTTCAGACGGTTGCGTAACTATAGTAATAAGGCGTTGTTTTTACAACTGGGAGCAGCTGATTAGAATTTCAAAAGCTCAGATAACACCTGAACTATGAACCCGTATCCCAAAGAAGTTGAAGAGGAGGGTCCATGAATGTAGAGCAGGACCAAAGAGTAGAGAGAGAAGCAGGAAGTTTAAACCACCTCATCTATCGATCAACGTTTTACAACAAGATGATAGATTTTTTTCACTTCTGCTTGTAATAAATCTGAGCTCCTTTACTTTTTATACATAACTATTTCCAATTCTTTAAACCTATATTGTGAACAGTATGTCTTCTGGTAAAAGCATTGCAAGGAGAAGTTCTAAGTGACTAAAACGGGAAGAAACAACACACTTTATGCTCAGAAAGAGTCTACAATGATGCCTCTGCTGTACATCCACAAAGGGGTTAAAAGGATTAAATTCTGTAGCCGGATGCAGGCCGGTCAAAAAAAACAAAAAAACAACAACTCAGCAGCAAATAGTCAATCAGGTGTTTCCTTAAAGGATGATGTCAGATGCAGAGATTGTTGTCATGAGATTAATTTGGCCAAAATAATGTAGCCCATAATTGTGATGTGAAAGGGCAAAATAAATTTTTTTTTCTTACAAATAAAAACCACACATACAAACATCCGCTCTAAAACAATATCTCAAACTAGAAACAAACAAGATACCGTTCAACCCATTAATAGAGTCAGACACTTAAAAAGCTGTCCAATAAAAACAATATTCAGAAAAGCCTCCAAGAGGGCTGTGGTAGCTTTGGAGGAGCTGCAGAGAGTCACACAACATTGTTAAAAGAAAGTCCCATTAGTAGTTTGCCCTTTAAACAATGGAAGGGGACTCAGCAAGCATATGGAAAGATGAGACCCATGTATATTCTCAGCCATTTAAGTCATGTCTCCTGCAACAAGCTTAAATCAAAGGTCACTGGACTTTCACTCACCTCTAGGTGTCAAAACGTCTTCAGGAAAACTGAGGAAAAATCTGGTTGCCTTTGATTTAAACCTGTTGAAGTATGTGTAAGGAAGAGCTCATGTCTTTTTTTAACTGGCAAACAAAATATTGTTTGGTAGATTTAACAACCCCACGTTGCCCTGAACACACCATCCCTACAATTAAAGATGGAGGTGGCAACATGAGGATACTCTTTTTTTGAAATAGACGGCAAATGGTTTAAATCAAAGCACATAATAATATGTGAGAATAAGCAAAATACAGACCTACAGCAATTTGTAGGACTGACATTTAAATATAGAAATTATAACCGATTGTTTTAGTAATCGATCAATCTCAAAATATTTGGCACATTCTACAGATTTTTCACATATCCACTTAATTCCTTATTTGCATGCATATTTTAATCGGTTTCAAATTTTGTACAAAAAAGGCTTTATTCCTTTTTTGCCTGAAATGCAAAAACATAGAAATCATTTAGTGATTTGGGTAAAACGTCATCAAACAAAGGTGTAAAATGTATATTTTGTACAGTTTTGGCTTAACTACTCCTCTGAATATTTTTTTCAGCAAATTATTATTTTTTGAGTCCGTTCACTGCAATTAAAAATGAATGGATTACTTCAATAATTGATTCATCACAATTATTGTCTCAGCTCTATTACAGATATTTTGTCACAATACTCAACAAAAATTAACTTCTACACGTTTGTTGTGCTTTTCCTTTCAGGTCACAGAGCTGAATGAACCGCTCTCCAACGAGGAGAGGAACCTCCTGTCCGTGGCCTACAAGAACGTGGTCGGGGCAAGACGCTCGTCCTGGCGCGTCATCTCCAGCATCGAGCAGAAGACGTCGGCTGACGGCAACGAGAAGAAGATTGAGATGGTGCGGGCATACCGGGAAAAGATCGAGAAGGAGCTGGAGACGGTCTGCCAGGACGTGCTCAACCTCCTCGACAACTTCCTGATCAAGAACTGCAACGAGACGCAGCACGAGAGCAAAGTATTCTACCTGAAGATGAAGGGCGACTACTACCGCTACTTGGCCGAGGTCGCCACGGGAGAGAAGAGGGCCGCGGTGGTGGAGTCCTCCGAGAAGTCCTACAGCGAGGCCCATGAGATCAGCAAGGAGCACATGCAGCCGACCCACCCCATCCGCCTGGGCCTGGCCCTCAACTACTCCGTCTTCTACTACGAGATCCAGAACGCCCCCGAGCAGGCGTGCCACCTGGCCAAGACCGCCTTCGACGACGCCATCGCCGAGCTGGACACCCTCAACGAGGACTCCTACAAAGACTCCACTCTCATCATGCAGCTGCTTCGAGACAACTTGACGCTGTGGACGAGCGACCAGCAGGACGATGAGGGAGGCGAGGGCAACAACTAAAGAGTCCAAAACCTCATTCTGCCAAATCAACACAACACGCGCGCTCACAAATGATGACAAAAATAGTAATTGTTAAAAAGTTCTTAATTTAAACAAAAAACAACAACAAAAAAAACACACAAAAAAAGACGGGAGGGTGGGGGAACGTCAGCTACCATTTTAGCCGATGGTACCGACGTAGCTGCTGTTCTTTATTTTTCCACAATTAAATGCGAAACGATCGTAGAAGGAGGGAAAACGTGTTTAGTTTGAGAAATACGCTAAGATTACTACAAAAAAAAGCAAAAAAGAGAGAGAAAAACATCCAAGAATAAAACTCCCTCCACGACAGCCTTTGCAGCATTTGCTAGAATACCGACTTAGGTTACAAAGAGGTTCGTCGTCCATCGCGGTGTGAATAACCGTCATCCTCACAACCGCCAGAGACTGACTAATCATGCAAATGAAGCGGAGTTGTCTTAATGTATTCGAGCGAGAGGGAGGAGCATTCAGAAATTCACTCCTCGGTGCTTGAGCAGCAAGAAGAAAAAAAAATAAATAGCGCAAACCTTGAATGTCATGGCCTTGCTTAGTGAGAGAGACGGCGAGTGATAGTGAGTGAGAGAGTTGACGGGTTCCGGGGCAGGAACGCGGCCTTGTTGGGGATGTTAGAGTTTGTGGCGTAACTTCGAAGAAAACGTACCGACATCTTTAGTTGCACCGTGCACCGCATCCACGGTGGTCGAGTGAAAAGCAGGTTATTTCTGCGGTTGAAGACGTAGAAAAAACATAAAAGGTTTTTGTTTGCTTTGTGTCAGGTATGTGTCCAGCTCAGTCACATGGTCAGTCATACTGTAACTAAAACTGAAAACTTATACAGTTAAAAAAAACAACAAAAAAAAACATAGTGCAGCTTGTTCCTCTCATGTGCTGATGTGCTTTCTTAAATAAATGACCCGTTTTTGGACACCTATCTCTTATTGTCAGTATTGTCATTACTGTAACATCTTCGATTGGCTCCTTGTGTTTGTGGGGAAAAAATTTGATCCAGATGAGCAAATCAAAAGAACACTGACTGAAATGTCTGTCTGCAGGTAACGCTATCTTTTCTATGAATCGACAGGATCTCTGAAAAGTCGCATCCTGAACCACAGACCTAAATAACGAACTAATTTGTGAGCAGAGCACACGCATTGTTAAAACGGAAGCTGTACAAGCAGATTTGAGGTTTGTGGATTAACTTTGTTTTCGGTTTCTTCTTGGTCAAGAAAATGCATTTGCCTATACTGTCTCTTCAGTGTGAGATGATAACCGCTCCAATATTCTCCATAAAAACAATATTGTGCATGCTGGTGATGTATTTATACAGTAGCTTCGATTTATTAACTTATACTGTAGATGTTATGTATTCATATGAACATGGAATTATTAGACATTAATCAGATTATTTTCTATTTATTTCTCTCTTTGTTGCTATTGTTAGCTAGACCTTCTTTTAATCTGTGTTTTCTTTACTCCATTCGCTGAAGTGCGTTATACCAAAACAGTGATTGTTAACAATAAATTGATCTGTTATGGACTATGGTGACATGCATTTCTTGGTAAAAAGAGGGAATTATAGTTCTTACTTGCATTCCTGTCAGAGTATATGTTCAGCTAATTCTGTATATAATAGACTGGCAGGTTGTTGTAAATGATAATGGGGCAGATCTTGGTAGCATCCTGCATCCAGAATGCATTTCCTATAAGCATCCAGAAGTATTTGCAGTAGAAAAACACGGGCTTCAGAAATAGTTTTGGTTCATAAATAAAAATAAGCTTCAGATTTAATATGATATACCGAGCAAAACACTGACGTTGCTTGTAAATTCACTCATAAAAAGCAGAAACTATTTCTTGAAACTATCCTAAAAGGGCAAAAATACGACTGTTTCAATTAGTGATAGCTTTTAAAATGGAGGATATGACTCACCACCCAGAGCTGCATGGGCCAGAGGGACAGCACAGGGCTAAAATAAAGGGGAAAAAAAAGTTTAGTCAGTTGCACCCAGAATAAACCTTTGATTGCATATTCACATTACCAGTCAGTGGAGAGTGGGAGGCTCCCCAGTGTTGTACACACTGAAAGGAAGTGTATTATGCTTTCAGATCTGCTCTAAACCAAGGAGCTGTTTTCATGTTACTTTACAGTGGAGTCCAAACTGCATCAGCTCTTCTTTGTTCTAAATAAACCCGAGACAGAACAACATTCTTGCAAAACCTGCCTATAGAAATCGCATGTGCAAATTAAGAGACATGACACAAGCACACGCAAACCTTGAAGTTTAAATGGACAAGTAAAAGAAAATATGCATGTCAAAAATGTTGTTTGCTCCTAAAATATGCATTATATATTTACCACCAAGAAAAGGTCTGATTAGTTCAAGAAAGCTTAAAAGAAAAAGTTTTCTGAGATTACAATTCACAGAATATTGCTAGAACAGAATGAAGACTATCATCTTATCAATAACTTTTCCTAATTGAAATAAGTACAAGGAGAGAACTGCATGACTGTTCTTTTACAGGCTAGAACAAAGTATTCTGAGTGGATCTGAAAATGTTACTTTTCTATTATTGCAGTGATGGAGAGATTTTTGTCTGTTTTTGTATTGGTACCTGTGTCCTCCAATGTGTTTCCAATCTGTATACTATTTTCTACTAGAGTATTAGTACATTGGTGCATGCTACCAATATTTTATTCAAAAATAGTCAAACTCACCAAACCAGTTTGACTGGTAGTTTAACTGGTGTATGATAAGGTGTTCAAAGATTGGTGCACATTAGATTATAAAGCTTTCATTTATTTACAAAATCTCTTTGCATTACCTTTTTTCCCCTCCAATTTACTCATAAATTGAAAGTAAATCCAATTTACTCATGAAGCCACTAGGAATCAACACAATAATTAGCACTGGTTTCCCAACTTGCAGCTAAAGCATGCTTGACTCAGGTTGGATCAGTCAGCCTTATGTACCATCATTCCATCCATTGTCTATACACATTTGACCATGAGGGGCGGCATGCTGGTACCCGTCTCTAGCAGCCATTAGTTAGCCTTAAAAAGGCTAAAACAGAAAAACATTATAATAAAGGTTGGTTCTGGAACATCTGGACATTACTGTGACAACAAGGAGTCTTCATGGTCAGCCCTGAGCATCTTCTGCATGACAGAAACGGTCTCTTTAATCAGATTTATTGTAAAACAGACGGCTACAGGAGCTCCTTTCTACCCGCAACCATCAGCATCTTCAACAACTCTTTGAAGAAAATTGTATAATATAAGTTACAACCTTTAATTTTCCCTCTGGGATTAAGAAAGTATTTTATGACAAGAGGTGGTGTACACCCCGGACAGGTTGTCAGGCACAAATACAAACAACAACCACGTCCATACTAACAAAAAAAATCATGAGGAATGTAATCAATTCAATAACATAAAATTATTGTCCATCATGTGTTTTGGGGTGACTTCGTCCTTTTATTCAGTTAATTTGGTTTATTCTTCCTGTTCAGAAGTTTTGTTTGCTTTTATTTACTCTAATTTTGTTACATACATAACGCTAAGTCCAAGCAGCCAAAAATTCTCAGAGAATCTACATTAAGTAACGAGTCTTATTAAGAAGTGCACATTAACTTTTGCAGTCCTGTCAGTATAAAACTGGCAAAATATCAATTTGCTTATTTTTTAACAGTTGAAATCAGGGCAAGATGTTCTTCAAACAGTGTCAATTTTTATGTCGGTACTGTGAGCAGTTACAATTACTGTGGAAGAACAGATAACCCTCCACCCCCAAACAACTTACCTAACCGCAAAAGTTTAATTCAGCTACTTCATTTTTCACTGTAATTGACAGTGCAGACTATCAATAGATTTCCTAAGAATAGATTTTTCCCAAAACTAGACATCGGAGCAGATAATTCAACTTCCTCTAAGGAAAAATAAATATATCTTATTAAACCAGGTAGTTGTTTCCTGGAATAAATAGAAGATTGTGTCAGTCAAGAACCGTAATTTGGCACATTAACTTTTCCACTCAGCAAGGGAGCGGTGATTATTTTAAACAGCTGGTGGCCAATAATTGGTCGCAGGCTAATCAACCCGAGTTGCTACCAGGGAGAATAAACAAGATGCCACCTGCTTTTAATTATTACAACTGCACATGGATACAGGTATCACGCTTTTAATTTGGTCATTGCATGATTAAAATGTATTTTTTTAAATCCAATTTTAACGTCATGACATGATTTGTTGAGGTTGAAGTGAACCAGAGGCAGAGGCGTGGAGTAAATGGCGATATTTATGAAAAACGATGATAAAACGGTCACTTACAAAAGAGCCAGAAGAACACAAAAAAGAACCGAGTACTTGAAGGAACATGACGGGGTTGAACCAGGAGGAATGAAAGCAGGAGAGGTGTATAAATACCAGGAGGTTAAAGGGTGGAGCTAAAGCCCGGACTGATTAGCTAATGAATCGCAGGTGTGAGGGCACAGAGCAAGAGGATGGCACGAGAGAGAGAGAGAGAGAGAGAGAGAGAAAGAGAGAGAGAGAGAGAGAGAGGGGGGGGGAGAGAGAGAGAGAGAGAGAGAGAAAGAGAGAGAGAGAGAGACTAACTGTACCTAAACACAAAGAATAATTAAACATAACCTAATATATAAGAAATGACTGAACTGGAGCAAATCAGAGGACTGATCTTAAAAGAAATAAGAATAAAGATAACCGCTACATGAGATTCGTCTTGCTCACAGTCATCGTTCATAGTTTTGATCATTTATCTGTCTGTGTTACAACAAATGTGAGTCTTGTGAAGGGATTGGTCAGGGTTGTCCATAATTTTCTTGATTTTTTTGTAAAATCCTTTTTTGCACCAGTCGTTCCCAGAACAGAACCATTTTATATCCCTGTTCTCCTAAAGCATGCTTTCCACTTTCTATGAGAATCTTCTTGCTTCTTGCACGCTCATTAATAGCTCATTAGTGCTCCCCCTGGTGGATCGGTTCTTCCTGTTCAGTACCTCAGGTTTATGTGTGTGGAAAGGCCAAAATAGCCTCATTTCAATAAGAAACAGTTCCAAAACAAAAATACTTAGGTTTTCTTGCTCTGCAAATATGTCTTTTGTAGAATTGTTAAACTATTGGCTTTTTTTGTTTCTTATTTCAGAGAACAAGTATCCTAGAAATTACTTGTCTTTAGATTTACAATGTTAAAAAAGGTAAGGTGGAGGGCTCAAAGTGTTTTAATTTAAACCTGAGATAATCATATTCACCATCCTCTTCTTAGCAGCTTTTTTTTTAGGTCGTTTGCCACCGGAACTATTTCTGTGTTTAAGTGTAATGCAACTTTCTTCTTTTTTCTTTTATATAGTTTTATGGAATAAGTGCAAAGCAAACCCATCCGTTCTGGTCCTAATCATATATTCATTTGGTTGGTACTTTTGCTGGACTCCAACACCGTTACTGATTCAGAGTTTCTTGGAAAAGTGAGCTGCTTAAGATAAGATAATACTGTTTGATAAGTGTTTTAAAATTCTATATGTATTTTTAAAAAGTATATGTTTTAGACTCTATTTCTTAACCCATTATCTAAATCCATCCGTACATATTTTTCATATTTTTGTCATCCATCCACTGGATTTCACCGATTTGCATCATATTCATGGTGAAATTTTGTATTTATACTTTAAAACCAGGCAACTTGAGTCTGAGAAAGTATGAAATTTTAATTCTAAAATTTGTACATTGGTTGTGATTCTACTGAATTGCTCTGCGGGGTTGTCTGTGCGAGCATGTGTTGGCTTTCTGGCTGGAATAACATTAATGTCAGCTTCAGAGAGCTCCATCACTTCCTGCGTAGGATTCAGCCAAGCACTGGAAAGAGGATTCGCACACTTTATGCTTCAGCTGGTGCTTGACTTAAATTTTTCTCCTCAACAAGTAAAAAAATAAAATAAAAGCAATCGCAAAAATCTGAGGAGAATAAAAAAAAAATCTCCAAAACTTTAAATATCATTGTATTAATTTCCGGATGACAAAAAGCATTAGGCTGCTGGCTATTAAGCTCTCCCTCGCAAGCTTTATATTGGAAGTTCCTCCTTGAAGTCAAACTATCATTACTGTTCATTCACAATAACAAAATTACAATCAAAACATACAGAATATTTAGCAATATCCAAATCTATTAGTACAACTATAATCAAATTGTCACAATTTGCACATTCAATCAGCTTCTCTGTACACCAGGATTACTCTAAGATTCCTAAAATTAGTCAAGACTACATCAAGAGTGTAATGACAACTTCTCCAGCACAAAAAAATAATAAATAAGATTAAGGTTTGAATTGGCCTAGTCAAATCCTGGGTTCAAATTATACTTAAATGCCGCCTTGATTTGACTTTTTCCTACATAAAATGGCTGAAATAAATTAATTTTGAAAGGAAGCGTGGCCTGATATTCCTCTACAGATTGATGGCAGATGTTTCTGTGACTCGTTCATAGGTGCAGCACAAGAGCCAAATCAGAAGCCAAATGAAGGGAGGTCTGTGCTGCTTGCACACCCTGCTCTCTGTTGTTACACAGTAACATTTTATAAAAGCATTTCTGGTTCGGCGGAGTGCGGGAAGTTAGGATCTGAGACGAATCCAATTAGCAGCCTTGGATCTCTCTGCTTCTTTACACAGAGCACTCCACCGGTTTACGGCCTGGAAGGGTTCTGGATGGATGGGGGATGTCATGAATAATGCAGGCCTGCATTAAAAGCAGGGGGATAGTTGTGATTCACAGAGGAGGAAAGGTTGACATGCAAAGTGGTTTAGAGACAGGTGCCTTGTAAGCCAGAGTCTGTCCAGCATTCATGAACTCAGCATAAATCATAAGTCATATATAATGTGATTCTCTGCTGTTAGGTTGATATTTATTACAGCTAATACAGTCACACGTTGGGAAAACAGCTGGGGTTAGTCTAATCGTAGCAGACCTACTGCTCTCTACAGGTCAAGGGGGGGGGGGGGGGGGGAACAAAAGAGAAAAAAAATAACATATTTTTCTGGGTTCCACTCTTGGTAAACCTACAACATGCTCAGTGCATAGCCGAGCGCTCTATAAATAGACCCCCGCCCCCTTCAGCTTTGGAGTCAGGAGTCGAGTGAGTGAGTGCATTAGCGAACAGGCATGCAAAGCGAATAACTGCAAGTCGACGTGGAGGAAGAACTAGAAGTGATGGAAGCAACCGATCTAGCAATGATATCACAGGCTTCAGGTTTTATTTCACTCAGCGCATTTCCTTTAAGGCTTCTTACACATCAGTGGCATGAGAAAGCAGAGCGCTGTGCATGAGTCAGCGTTTTTCTCAGAACCGTGATAACCTGAACCAAAGTGAGATTCCTCTGGAATGAGGTAGCCTACTTAGATTTACTTTTAATTATATATATCCATTATTGACGTGCATCAGCTTATGACTTAATTATGATAATATTTACAAATGTAGACCACCTGCATTTTTCTGTTTACACAAGGAAATTTCGCGCATGTGGACAATGCTGGATGGCAAAAACATTATTCTACATGCCATCCATAGCCGCGCTGCTGCCGTATGAATCCTGGAAATGTAGGTATTATTAATTTCGTGCTGTGCTCCACAGCAAAGGAAAACCCGCGGAAGTACAACTCAAAACCACGTCTGTCTCGCTCTCTGCATTGGCCAAGGTACACGCAGACTCGTTGCTATAGCAACTGACAACAACGCCCCTAAAAAATATTTCAAACACAAATACACATATACACACACACACACACACACACACACACACACACACACACACACATATATATATATATATATAATTGTCTTTCTTGACTTTACTAAAATATATTTTTAATAAAAAATAAAATTTTCTTTAGTTTATTAAACAGAAATACTTATTAAAATAAAAATTATAATATAGACAGTCCTTTTTCATTAACACTGTGATGACACAACATAACATGGATCCTGTTCACAGCTTTGGAGCAGAAAGGAATGGATTTAACAAAACAGTTCAAGTATAATACCACATATAGGCTGACATGTCCTCTTTTGTAACTTTGGGCTAATCTTATGTTGTAATCCCATTTTATGAGTGAAACAGTGGAGTGGGGCAGGGGGAAACCAGTGGTTGTACCTCATTAACAGTAGTTTTTATAAGCTCCTGTCAGAAAGTCTATTTCCTCTAGGTGTGAGCATCAATTCTCCAAGACCAAAAAGCTGCTCTGCGGGAGCACTTGATAGTCCATGACTTCCCATTCTGCAGAGTAGGTCTCCTCTGGCCTCTGGTTGTGGCTCAAAAGTGAAAAAGTCCATCTCACCTTGGCTGACAGTTGCGGTAGGGCTCTTCAGTGCAGGAACAACTTTGCGGCATTCCTCTACCAGAAGTTCTTTCACTTGTTCTCTCCCACCTGCATCTCTCAGCCATCAAAGTTTGAATTTCAGACGACTGACAGCTGCGAGAAGGGCCTCCTTGTCATCCAGCACACCAGCAAAATGAGTCTTGGTAGCCTGAAAATATAGTTGATATGTTTTGATAGCTAATATTTATTAAGTAATTGAAAAACTTGTAACCTTGAACCTGCTTTCCTGGATGCGGATGACAGTGTGCAGAGGGTGGCTGGCGTTGTCCATAATAGTCCCGGGTTTCTGTAACGTTCTCTTCTCTGACATTGTTGCCAGAGAGTCCAGCCTCGTACCGACCACTGAGCCTGTCTGATTTGTTTCTCAATCACTTCTACTTCTTGGCCTGAGTACAAACGAGACCGTTTAGGAGGAGAAGAAGAACAAAACAGACTGACTTTGAGATGCTTCCACCCCAACGTATAACAAGACGCTGGTGACAACAGACTGGTAAAACAACCCCAGCAGCTTTCCACAGATGTTAAAGGATCTCAGTCTCCTTAGGTAAGTACATCCTTGTTTGGGCCTTCGTATAAAGCTGCTTGGTGTTGCTTGTCTAGTCCAGCTTGTTGTCCAGCCACAGGCAAGGTACTTATTGGTCTGCACGACCTCCGCCTCCACCCCTTCCTGTCAGAACTGGTCATGGATGGCCTCTGACCCTCCTGAAGTCAATGCTCCTTTCCCTTGGATGTGTTTAGCTGCAGGCTGTTTCTGTGGCACCAGACAACAAAGTCCTTCGCCAGGCTCCTGTAATCTTCTTCCTTGTCTTTGATGCAGCCCATGATGGCAGTGGCATCAACATACTTCTGAGTGTGGCATGTAATATGACCCGAATATACATACCTAGACATTATTCTTATGCTACTGTTATGCTTTAATGTTTACATCTTTCACAAAATATCTGAAAACATTGTTTTCCCGTTGATTCTGTTTCTTATATGGAGGTTTTGTTTAAGTAAAAGTCACTAATCTCAAAGTGGTTTGAGAGAATAAGTAGCTCTCCTGTGAATACTTCACCGATGTGCAATCATCTGAAGCAGCATCACTGACGCTCTGTTATTGTAAAACAACCATCAGGCTGCATTTCGCCAGGCCTGAGTCACTCACAGGGCCTGGCTTGTTTCATTGCTCTCTTTTGCATGACTGACCATTGCATGAACAACTCAGTGAGAGGAAACTGCAACATCGAGACGCTTGATGTTTCTGTTATTATTAAACACAGCTCAGTGTGACTGATTAAACATCTCAGTGAGGACAGAGAGGAGACCTTGTAGGTTTAATTTTCTTTATTTTCTGGTTCAGTGGCTTAAAAAACAAACACATTTTCAGATAAGAATCGGTTGCTTGCCAACCCAGTGACACAACGTTACTGGCAAGGGACACTACCGAGTGGATTTGAAGATGCAACTAATAGCAGCTAAAATAATCTGTGAATGGGATCAAGCTGAGTTGAGTCCTTCGGAGGAGTGTAGTCGCAGCTCAGTGAACTGGCACATGGCGGTGGTGCAGATGTGTTTACACGATGCGCTCGGCTCAATGCTGTGGACGGATGGGTGAGGACAGCAGCGGCAAGCCACAGGCCCAACTTGGGAGGAACAGTAATATATCCCCCCACTTATATTTACAATTACCGGTAGACAAAACTCTTATATAAAAGTGTGTGTGTGTGTGTGTATGCCTGTGGGCGTGTGTCTGTGTGTGTCGCTGAGTCACTGGCATGATGACTGAGAGAGGTCAAGCCTGGCTCTTCTTTCTACTTCTTGGCCACGGCTCCTGAGCTCTCCACGTTTACAGGAATGGTGGTCTCCGAGTACTCCAGGGCTGGCTTGTTGATTGGAGCCTCCACAGTCAGGATGCCCTCAGGAGACAGGGAGGACGTCACCTTCTCCATGTTGGCAGTAGGGGGCAGACTAGAAGGGAGCAAAAAGGACACAGTCAAGTTTTGGGGTCTCAAAAGTACTGAATCTTTTCACATTTTTGTCCACTTACATCCCAACCTTCAAGGCATTTTATTAGATCTTTTTTTTTTAACGGATGAAAATCTTAGTGTGTTGTCCCACTTCATTATGTTGCTGCTAAATAAAATGCAGAGCTATTAAATATTTTCAGAGGTCAACAACATACAATATTATGCAATCCTGGAAACAAATATCTTTGTCAGAAAACTAACTTCGCAGTACACTGAACTGTCATTGAAATAAATAGATACTTCTTTAATACAAGAACAACGAGAACAGCCAACACTTCACTCTGCAATATATTAAACGCAGTATTGCATTACAGCCTGTAGGTGGCAGTAGAGCTCTGATGAACTATAGATTCGCACAGGCAGGCCTGAAATCTAATGAATCAGTTATAAACTCGGACAGATCTAAAAGTAGACAAACGTTACAGCAGCAGAGGTATGTTTAAACTAAAACTATCAGTCTACCTTTTCTTTATAACATAAGCTTTGATTTGGTTGTCGGCTTATTGCTTTATATTTTAATTATGTCATTGTTTTAGATTGCAAAGGTTCCCAGACATCCAGGACATGGCAAAACTAAAAAAGGCTTAAAAATAAAGCAACTTAAGTTATAATTTAAACAGCCCATAACTTGTGTAGGGAGCCATTTCAATAAATCAATGTTCATGAGGAATTTTATTAAGGGCAGTAACTCATTAAAACCTTACATTTTTATAAAGGTGTAGCAGAGATTAGATCAGTCAGACTGAACAAAACTCGTATCTAAGCAACAATTGAATTTTAGTTTTACTTCTCAATAGTTTGCTTACTGAGAAAAACACGTTTAATGTGCATTACTAGTCATTTTTGGTCCTGCAGCTTGAATGTGGTTTAAAATTTTTTTAAACCACATTTAACGTTACATTTCACTGTAACTTTGCCGACCCCCCCAAAACAGGGCTCAAGAAATCTTTCTGTTTATGTCCACCCCCCCAATAATGAGATAAGATTTACGCCCTTGGATTAATGATAGTTAAAAGTTACTTACGTGTATTTTCTGGTAAAGCTTCTTGACACAAAACCATGTTCGTCCTTCCTTTCTTCATGCTTGCCTGTGAAACCGACAATAAGGCATTTCGTTAGCCTTATTGTGTATTTTCACCATGTAATTAATGAGATTCAAAAGATAAATTCTGTTTAATTTTGCTATTCAAATAGTTCTCTTAGTATTAAATGAAATCTACAAAACCTGGGACTGACACACAATGAGGACAGAAGACATGATTAAGGAAATTAGCCCAAGCTGCGTCTCCTGTTTTTAAACCATGAATTAGTGTGACGGGCCTGGTTCTTCTACAGCTGCAAACTTTAAAACTTGGTAGGTAGAAAGGTGTTTCCTTGCCTATGTCAGGGACTGTACCGAACACTTACCTACACTTACCCTCACTAATGGATAACCAATAATTCATTAGCAAATTCTATCTAAGAAAACAAGTAACTAGGAGATATTTTAGCATGAAAAAAAGGAATAGAAGGAGAAAAAAAACTACCCTTTAGGGTTTTCTGGTGGTGGTAGTGGAGACTGAATGTAGACTTGGTATTTTTTTTAGTGTGTACACTATGCTAACAAATTGTTAGCAGGATTTGATACATGGTAAGGCTACAGGGATTGAATAGTTTCTAAGCAGAACTGAAAAGGACCTTTGAAGGTTCTCAAACTGTGGCAAGAGGACGCCATTTTGGGCTTTGGGTTACCTTCAGTGGTACGCAGAAATTGTATTGTCAAACATTTACAATTTTTGAATACAAAACTGATTAATTGTTATAAGGCAAGAAAAGTAATGTAAGAAAAGCAAACTCAAAAACTACAGTGGAGAATATTTTTTGCTAAAACAGGAGCAAACAGGGGCTGCACAGTGGTGCAGTTGGTAGAGCTGTTGCCTTGCAGCAAGAAGGTCCTGGGTTCGATTCCCGGCCCGGGGTCTTTCTGCATGGAGTTTGCATGTTCTCCCTGTGTATGGTGGGTTCTCTCCGGGTTCTCCGGCTTCCTCCCACAGTCCAAAAACATGACTGTCAGGTTAATTTGTTTCTCTAAATTCTCCCTAGGTGTGAGTGTGTGTGAATGGTTGTGTGAAACTCGCTAGTGCAACCTCTTGAACAGATTTTATAAGGTCAGAAGTGAAAGTAAATAACTTATTACAGCAGCTTTTGCTATGTTTTTAAATGTGTGGCAGCCATATTGGATTTTCAGGTCGGCCCTGGTGAGAAACGTTTGGCTTTCTTTTGGAAATTCACTCGGAAGGAACTTCCTGTTTTATTTGTCGATTATGAAACATGGAAATAAAATGCAGAATTACACCAAAGCAATATTAGAATAACCTTCTACTGCCAGTGGATCAGAGGATGTTTTGGCCTTCATTTTATTTCTGTCAAAACATTTAAAAATTAGTACAAGGTCTGAGATGAACTGGTTTAGTCCTTGGCACTCTAAGGAATAGTAAATATGACTATTTTCAATAGTAATATTCATCTCATCTTGTTCATAAAGGCCTTTGCATTATTATTATTACTATTAGAAGAAGAAGAAGTGGTTTTGGCATTGCATGTCTGTGTTGCTTAAACACTGCCCCTCTTTCATGTTTGTTTACTGTGAAGAGCAGATAAAGGCTGCTGACCTCAGACAGACTCATATCTTCTCACCAAACTGCTTGATTTAAACACACAACTTCAGCTCAGCTTCTTTAGCAGCCTTTAGTCGTGAGCAGGCCCACACCAGCTGAGGAGATAATACTTCAGTGTGTGGAAAAACAACTCTAATTAAGCTGATGATGTGAAGGTTTAGACATGAAGAGCCAAATTCCCCTCGGATTGAATCACATGCTTTGTTTATCTCTGTTTTCCTGACCAGGTCCAGTGTCTAACACCAGCCTGGCTGGCTGGCTGGCAGTGAGGCAGTGGGACGGGATCCAGGTGTCCTTTTAAAGTAGCAGATAGCCGCTGTGACTCACAGTTAAGTCGCTTTGCTATGAGGATGGTCCTTTTGGTAATGCCATACAGGCGGCGGAGGGTACAAGGATTCGGAGATCAAGGTTATTACGGGATCTTAAATCAGCTTTCAGTTTAGTGTTTTAGGATGATGGAAGGGCAGCGAAAATAGCTTTTTCCATAGCTGACCTGCTAACTATCTCCCACAAACTGCATATTGTATATCTATGGGCTTCTGTCCCTCATGTCAGGGGGGAGGGGCACAATACATCTTGGGACAATATCCTGAGGTGAAATTATGACAGGATGGGTTAAATATTACAATTTTGCTCTGCATGTCTGTTAGTGCTTGCAAAAGTTTCCTCCCACAAGTTGAACTGTGTGTTGTGATGTTTTTAGAAGGACATCGGCCAAAATACTCCTCCCTTCCTTTGGGGTGGGGTGTCTTGAGATAATGTCCTGAGTTCTCCTTATCCTGCAACTGGAATCTTATCCCAAGTCTTAAGGGAAAGTTTTGTCCTCTTGTAATTCTTGCTTTTCCAACTCCTCACATTTTTCTCTGTGAAGGAAACTTTTAAAACAAGCATGCTAAAAAGGAAGGAAGGAAGGAATGAGTGCTCACCAGAAATTTCCACAACGCCGTCCTTGGTCTTCACCACCAGCTCCTCAGGTGAGAAATGGGGGACGTCCAGGGAGATCTTCCAGTTGTCCTGCGTCTGCTTGATCTCGGACATCCCGCTGCTCATCTGCCGGGACAGGGCCCTGGCTTGGTGGGCCATCATGTGGCTCGGGTGGTACATCATGGGGGCGTGGGGCATCATGACGTCCGGGCCCATGAGCGACGGCCTCATGTACCCGGGCCAGTGGGTGGTGGGAAACCCAGGGAAGTCCTCGAAGACGGGCGGGAGACCGAACGCCTGGTCGAAGATGCGGCTGGTTTGGTTCAGGTCCCGGAACGGGTCCCAGCTTGGGGTGCGCTGCATGGTGAAGGGAATGCGTCTCTCGGCCATGCTGGCTGCGGTCAGTCAGAGGAGGTGTGTCTGCAGAAGAAAAGCTCTAAACATGCTCCCTGCCTCTCTGCACAGCACCTTTATACGCTTTGAGACACCAGCCCCTCGCTGTCAAAACATCCCACCCACTCGAGCCCCACCGGCACACCTCCCCCAAAATGTCTTGGAAAGTGCTGGAACCTCTATTTGAGGCAGACGCAGCATGTAAATAGAATCCAACAGGAGGGCGGTGCGTAGTGTCAGCTGCTGGGGCCTCTGTGGAAATCCTGTGAGGAAGCCCCTCCCCTCTCTGTTCTTCTGAAAGAAACTAGAAAAAGCTGGAGAGACGCGGGATTGTTCTGGGAGGAAGTAGATAAGTTTGCATTTTTGACAGAGGGAGAGAATTTACCTCCATCAGCTGTAAGAAAATAATAACAATGAAGACGTTTTAAAGCTAAGAATCTAAAAAAAAATATCAATGTAAAGAAAAAGGAAGGATGCATTGTATTCATTTCCAGTGCATTGCTCTACAGACACAGTGCAAGCAGTCAGTCTTTCAGTGGACAGAAGAGGCCTCTGACTGAAGACTGCTGCTGTATTTCAGTCTCATGAAAAGCTAACAGCTCAATTTCCAGGCAGCAGAGAATATTGTCTGCACCAACTCATCCTGGATGGATCCATCAGTTGTTGGTAAGATCTACTAATCCACCTCATTTGCTTTTGCTGCTCCTCTTTAAGAGTCTTTGTGGTTGTTTGGTTAAAAAGCCGTACAGAGAGACGATGGAGTCGGGGATATGACCCTCGTCTTTTATGATCCTTTGATTCGACCTGTTTGAGTTTTTGATCTTGTGTATTATGTAAACCTGAACGTGGCACATACATTTTTTTCCCCACATTGGGTTTCAAAATGTAATAAAATATAATTAAAAACACATTATGTAATAATTTGCCTGAAAGTGACGCAAAAT
This sequence comes from Gambusia affinis, assembly GCF_019740435.1. NCBI lineage: Eukaryota > Metazoa > Chordata > Actinopteri > Cyprinodontiformes > Poeciliidae > Gambusia > Gambusia affinis. Next base: position 16,993,304 of record NC_057882.1, read on the forward strand.
ATGTTCAAAGATTTTATTACATTTTGCGTTGATTTTTACATAATGCAGTTTTAATGATACTTTGACATTTTGAAGCCCAGTTTTATTATGTTATCACATATTGCCGCGTTATAAATAATGAGTATTAGTTCGTAATACTACTTGAGCTTCTCATTTTTATAATGTTGCTATTTTCAGTGCTAAAAGTAGCATAGCTTGCTCTTTTGATTACTGTCTTGTCTTAGCTTCTCTATATAACATGGACAGCTCTTTTCGTTCAAAGTTGTGATCATTTTGTGATTTTCTAATCACCCTTTTCATCATCAGTACCTTCTTTAGCAGTTTGGGCTTTGGTAGCTGAACCACACGGGCATTCACCACTGTTTTCTTGTTGGGCCACTCTTCAGAAAACCGAACAGACTGAGAATACCTCCAGATTCAGAAAACCGAACAGACTGAGAATACCTTCAGATTCAGAAAACCGAACAGACTGAGAATACCTTCAGATTCAGAAAACCGAACAGACTGAGAATACCTTCAGATTCAGAAAACCGAACAGACTGAGAATACCTCCAGATTCAGAAAACCGAACAGACTTGAGAATACCTCCAGATTCAGAAAACCGAACAGACTGAGAATACCTCCAGATTCAGAAAACCGAACAGACTGAGAATACCTTCAGATTCAGAAAACCGAACAGACTGAGAATACCTTCAGATTCGCTCTCTAGTATCCCACCAACTAGCATGCGTCACGAAGAAGAGATAATCAGTAGAGCGTTATGCCTTCAGAAGTGTAAAACAAAAGAAAAAAATGCATAACGCAAGAGTTTGATTAATTCCTCATTTGTTTAATACCATGGAGCTTAGTTTGTACAATACAAAGAATGAGCTGAACAAAAGGGGCAATGATATACTTGACACACCGGTTGGGTTAAGTCTGCTGACACTAAGAGTTTAAGAATGAGTGGAAAAAGACTCCATCAAAGGAAAGGAAGACTTAAGTGATTGTATCACCGGTTTACTTGCTGTCCTACAGACGATGCTGCAGTTGTTGTTTTGTTATAATACATCTTCAGTTGACGGAGGTAACTAGCGGTGTAAATATGATGTGGAGTTTTCTGTCGGGGACAAAAAGATAGTTTAAAAACAAAATGCTCCACCAGAGCTCAATTAGAAATATTGAGCTTTTTCTCTCATTCAGTTAAAGCAAAAAAGAAAAAGAAAGAAAAAGAAAGAAAGAAGGAAAGATGGGCCTGGAGTCTAAGCAGGCTTGTTGTAGAATAATTCACGAAGCATCAAGTCTGGGCTGTCATTTCAAAGTCAACCCACATTCATAAATTTTTTTTTACTTCATTACTTTTTGGTCAGCCGCTAGTATGTAAACCAAAACTGTCTTGTTTGATCATATCCTAATGCATGATCTACCTGCATTAGTGACAAAATGTCAAATAAATTAAATATCAAATAAATAAATAAATAAATAAATAATCCAATAAACAAACATATAAATAGGATAAACTCGAGGTGAAAACACAGGTGTGCCTGGACATAATTTTGCAGTTTTCCTTTAGAGCAGCCTGAGTTCAGGCTACAGACTACGCGCTGATCTTTGAAGACGAGGTTTCCATACACACACACACGCACACACACACCCACACATACAGATTAGTAGAAAGAACATGGTTATGGGAGGAGAGTAAAAGTACGTAATACACAGCACCCATCCCCCCTCCCTTCACACACTCAATGGCACCCTTCTCAGTTTATAAATCCTCTTCCAGGAGAATCTTTTACCGAAGTAACATGCTAAACACACCTGCTGAAGCTAAATGGAATATACAGTGCATAGTTTACAAAGCCAGGACTTATCAGAGTTTAAATCTATACAGGCATATGTATACAATAAAAGTTATAATCATAAAAAAAGGTTGTTTTTTTTTGTTCCCTCCGTTTGTCAAGTTCTCCTTTGTTCTAACTTTTGTTGATCTCTGCTATTCAATAAGAAGACGAGTTTGAAGGGATGAGCACATGATGGCAGGGAAAAAAACATCTGGAAGGTTTTCTTTTGGTCGGCTTTGTTTTCTATTTAGCTCCTGCTTGTTTCATTTTTTTAGAATACATATATGTTTTACTATATTCACGAAGCATGTGTTTGTTTACCAGCTCCCTTCTGGTGGTGGAGGATGAGACGGAAAGTGCTAACTGACGGTGCGATTTGTTCCTTGGGCTCAGTCAATTGATGATTTTTTTCTTTTGACACGTGGAAATTGTTTTGTCTGTGATACATGATCGGAGACTGTTAGATCCAAATGAATGTGCCGTAATAAAATACATAGTGTCTTTGTTCAGGCTCTGTTCTGGAGACGGTGTTGTCCCTGATGGAGGAGTTTGGACTCTGGAGGGAAGACGCGCAACATCCTCCACCTGTCGGCGTTCAGAACCCCGGGCTGTCGTAGCTGCTGCGGCTGTAGTAGCTGTGGTGGCTGCGGGAGCGGCTCCTGCTTCGGCTCCAGCTCCGGCTGCGGCTTTTGCTGCGACTCCGGCTCCAGCTGCGGCTCCTGCTGTGGCTCTGGCTTCTGGTGCGGCTGTAGCTGCTGTAGCTGCTGTAGCTTCGGCTGCGGCTGGACCGGGACGGGCTGCTGTCGTAGCTCGACGACGACGGACTGGGCCGGTAGTACGGGATCGGCCGCTTCCGAGCACTGGTGCGGAGGAGGGGGAGGAGGGGCAGGGGAAAAGACGTCGGAGAAAGACAGCAGTGTGACAAGTTAGAATGAGGGAGGTGTTAAGATATTAAGATGATCAGGCTGTTATCTGCAACGTGATGCTTTAGAGACAAGATCAGCAAGTCAAAGTTAGATCCCAGAAACAGTAAACAAGTGCAATTTCTAAAAGAGATGAGCTTTGTGGGTTATAAAAAGCTGACCATCCACACACTCAGCAGCAGGAAAATGCATTTTGTTAGTTAAAGCTTGAGTAGATTGAGTTGTTAATAGCAACATTGGAATTGCTTCCTGTAAGGTAATCAGCTGTTAGCTCCCCAAAGAACCGCCTTTCTTTCTCTCAGTAGAGGCCATCACCCATACAGACCAACAATGTGGGACGGATAAATGCTGCCAAGGAGATGCACAACATGTCTGCCCCTCCTTTTCATTCCAGCAGAACTGTGGAGTTTTTAACATTTTAGTTACGTGTGGACTATTCACTCCTGGCTCAAAACTCTGACTCAAATGATCCAATCGCAAACTGGAAATGCTGACAATACTGTTCAGTGTGGAAGTTCGTACTGAAGGCAGACGAATTAAAGTTATCTGTTTTTAAATATCAGGTTCTTCAAGACGTTTTCAGAGTTGTAATTAGGTTGTCGATAGGCTGTTATGTTTAAACCAGAACAAACATAAATTTGCTGTTTTTTTTTTTTTGTTTTGTTTTTTTTCATTCCAACTTCGAATTTGTTTTGACACAAAATGCTGACAGCGTTCACATTTAAGGTAAAGATCTATATTATCTGGAAAGTACACACACAGTCCAATTAGTTATGCTAATTGCGCGAGTTGTGCTAAAGCAGCTTATGATGTCAACTTGGTAATTATTTTGTCTGATTTTATAAAATAATAAAATCTAATTTCAGCTGCACAGGTATGCAATGTGATGTCAGGCATTTTCAATAAAATATCTGACTAATTATTGTACTGTCAATAATAACTAAAACAATTACATTTTCAATTAAAGCCAGATTGTATTTTGCTTGTTCCTTTTATTTATTTATTATATTGTAAATTTAGTTCCTCACAATATTCCAGAAGATTTAAAATATTTAATTGTGCACAAAATCTTTGGTGGGTGCATATCCGAAATAAACATGGATGTTTGCTGAACAGGGTTCAGACTAACATTTGTTTGCAGTTTATTAATGTCCGAATATTGTAACAAATAGCTAACAGAATGAACTCAGAAATGTTTTAGTTGCCTGTCATTTTAGATTAACTCCTGGGTTTGACAACATTTCACATTTATGGGAAAAGTCCAGGCAGTTCTGTGGCTTGAAGGAGTTTTTGTTGGGTCAGAAGGTTTTTAAGATGAATCATAAAATGAAGGCTCACCAGAACCTTCATCTTCTGTTCTGCCAATAACTGAGTAAATAGACCTTGGTAGCATTTTAATGTCTGCGTCCCTGCGCTGCAGCATTAGTGCGTGATGTCAGTGGGGTGTAGCTTTAGAACCGAACTGTGAGTTTCAGAGATGTGATGAAGAAAAAGAGAGAGGACAAAGAAAAAAAACAAAACAAGATGAGTCCAGGTTTACTCAGGAGAGCTCTGATGGTTTGATGTTCAGCTGAGCGTCAGGGGTCAGACTAGCAGGGCTCTGCTGCACAGCAACTGTTACCAGGGTAACAAGCCTGCAGCATTTGAATTCAGCAGCATCCCGTTGTCTCCATGTGAGGACCTTCAGGACTGAAGCAAACATGACAAGGTACACTCATTTCACTCATTAAGTCTGTCAACGCTTTCACATGAACAGGGAGAGAAACAGCAAAGTGGATTTAACAGAAGTGGGGGAATCTTCCTTTCTTCCTGCTCAAGTAACCGATTACAAGAAACAATACAATAAGTAGGACTTATGAGAATAAAAAAATAATCCTTTAAAGTGAAGAAGAAACTAAACATATATGGCAGATAAAAATGATGCCTAACATGTTGTTTTTCTCAATAAAAATATCTCTAATAATTCTATTGGGACGAAATTCACGGCAAATCTCTGAAAAACACACAGAGAAATCAAATTGAACCAAGAACTCAACATTGATTCATAAATTGTGCATGATAATTGTAATCACACTGAAAAAAACTTATATTACGAATGAAGAAAAGGCATGTAAACCGAAGAAACCAGGTGAAATCTGTCAGTATTTAGAAACCAATCCTGCTGCTGTGTGCAATTCAACATTAGCCGGTTTAATTTTAACTGGTGACCTATGAAACGTTTTCTCATTACAGAAGTATGACATACGATGGGTAAAGTAAAAAAAAAAAACCTTCACAAAAAACTCCAGTAACACTTTATTTGACGGGTTGTGAATAGGACTGTCATAACACCGTCATAAAAATGTCATAACACCGTCATAAACATGTCATAACACCATCATAAACATGTCATAACACCGTCATAAACATGTCACAACACCGTCATAAACATGTCATAACACCGTCATAAACATGTCATAACACCGTCATAAACATGTCATAACACCTGTCATGAACATGAATATGTCTTCATGAATATTTATGACTGTTGTCATAAAGTGTCATTCAGTAAATCATGGCACTTTTAATACAAAGTGGACATTATTCAAAATGTCTTTGTTATGACAACTTGACATTAATCAAGAAATCATGATCTGACATAAATTTGTTATAAAAGTATTACCGGTTAAACTTTAGCTTTAATAACATAAAGCTGCATCATTTTTAAAGCTTAATGTCAAGTTGTCATAACAAAGACATTTTGAATAATGTCAACTTTGTATTAAAAGTGTCATGATTTACCGAATGACACTTTATGACACTTGTCAAATATTAATGAAGACTCACTCATGTTTATGACGGTGTTATGTCATGTTTATGACGGTGTTATGTCATGTTTATGACGGTGTTATGACATGTTTATGACGGTGTTATGACATGTTTATGACGGTGTTATGTCATGTTTATGACGGTGTTATGTCATGTTTATGACGGTGTTATGACATGTTTATGACGGTGTTATGTCATGTTTATGACGGTGTTATGTCATGTTTATGACGGTGTTATGACATGTTTATGATGGTGTTATGACATGTTTATGACGGTGTTATGTCATGTTTATGACGGTGTTATGTCATGTTTATGACGGTGTTATGACATGTTTATGACGGTGTTATGACATGTTTATGACAGTGTTAAGACATGTTTATGACGGTGTTATGACATGTTTATGACGGTGTTATGTCATGTTTATGACGGTGTTATGTCATGTTTATGACGGTGTTATGACATGTTTATGACGGTGTTATGACAGCCTTATTCACAACCCCTCAAATAAAGTGTTACCAAAACTCCTACTGTTCCAAAACATACTGACCACAATGCCTACAGCTACGTTTCTAAACCTCTCAATGCCCCAACCTGCACTGTTGGGAAAACATAGCTTCACTATGAACCGATGGTCTCAAACCTCTTTCCTCAAGGGCCAGAGTTTTTTTTTCCTGATGTGTTATCTTGGAAAAAAAATAAATTACGCATTCATCAAATACAGATTTTGGTTATACATCAGTCAGTCCTGAAGCAGTCGGTCTATTTTTTAATTCAGTTCAATTCATTTGTATTTCTGTAGCGCTAATTCACAACAAAGGTAGTCTCAAGGTACTTTACAAAAAACAATCATTCAATTCAATCATTTTTACATTCCGATTGATCAAATAGTACAGTATGATAATTTAGGGTTTCAGAGACGTACAAAGGTTTCTAAGGAAACCCATCAGATTAAATCAAGTCATTTACTCACCATATTCACTCCTCCTGGACAAGCATGCATAGTTTACAGTTTTTCCTTTCTATTTGTATAATCAGGCAAGGTGTTTGATCTACACTGTCCATATTACTGGGTAGTTTTGTTATCCACTAATGATTAACCTGAAATCTTATGTTACAAAGTCCAAGTTTCCTGCTTCTAACTCCTTTTGCATGGCATCTCTTGAAGCTGCTAAACACGAGACATTTTCACACATGAGCAGGACATTTTATTGATAGGCTGTGGATGTTCTGTGACAGAAACCAGGATATTTATTCCGGTGATAAAAAGGCGTTACCTGGTGATCCTCCGAGCCTCCATGAAACTGGGAGAATCCCTTCTTCTCTTCCTGATGGGTGAGTAGCTGCGTGAGCGGCGCCGAGCTCGGCTGTCGGCGTCAGAGCGGTTGGCGCTGTCCTTTTCTCTGCATGACAGACAGTCGGCCGTCAGAGCGGCAGCAGCAAAATGAATCTAGATGGCGAGTCCTTTGTCCTTTGCTGGGTCTCACCTGGAGACGTTCTGTCTGCTGTGCGGGGACTTGACCTTGACGGTGCCCTTGTCTCTGGAGGCCGAGCGCGAGGACGAGCGGCCGCTGCTCCAGGAGCTGCTGCGCTGCCGGAGGTTGGCTTTGCTCCGAGACTCGTCGTTCTTCCTACCTGACACGTGTGAGTGGCGTCCCGGAGACACTGACGGGCTCTTGTGATGCGCCTGACCTCGATTAGAGCGGTTGTGACGCTTGGAGGAGTGGCCACCTTTTGTCCTGAGGGAAAATGCAACAATTTAATCAATTGATTTGTTTATTAATGTAAATACGTATTCTGTTGTTTTGTTGACTTTCGTGTCTGCAATAAAATCAATAAATCAAATCAAACACACGAGCGACACTTTATAGCCAGAATGCAAGCTGCAGATCAATCCAAAAATGTAAATTGTCTGAGCAAAAAAACAAACAAACAAAAAAAATCTATAAATATTTAATATTGTTTCTTTCGTGTTTTTCCTCTTTTTAACATGTACATTGTTTTCTTGTAAAAAGCAATATAAAAACTGCCAGGAAAGGAACATTAATATTTACCATAAAAAATGCAAATAAGAAATTTTCCAAAGAAAAAATAAAGTTACATTTTTGTACTTTATGTCGTCCCTCATTTATCTGAAATTCAATTAGACATGCATTTTTGGGCATCTTTCTCCCACTTCTCCCAGTATTGAACAAAACGTCCATCTGTTGATGTCATTTTTCAACCCTTTCATTAACGGTTGTTCATGTTGTACGTACCGGTACATTTTTTCCCCTCACAGATCTATTCCATTAAGTTGTGAAAGTTTCCATCCTGGATACTTCAATTTAAAATCAAGAGGAGTAGGAAATTATGAAGACGCATAACTTTGTCAACCTCTTTCCAGAATGCAACAAATTTCAACAACCCCGCGGATGGCTGATCGGTGAGAAAAGCTAGAAAATGTCCAGCACCGACTTACTTTCGCTGATGACGGGACGTCCTCCCTTTGTGAGCGTGGTTGTGCTGGGAGTGGGCCGAGTCGCTGCTGTGATCGGGGGAGTGGGAGCTCCTTCTCTGCCCTCTCTGACCGCTTCTCCTCCCTGACGTCTGAGTTAAGGAGCTCCCTACAGCTGCGATCTTGCCATCCACACTCCCAGTCTCTTCGGCTTGGTTCCTGCTGGGGGCGCTGTGGAGCTTTTGCTCTTTTAGTAAAGTAGACTGGATGCCTGCAGAGCTCGCATTCAGCAGACGCAGCTTCTGCAGAGAAATTATGACCAACAAAGGGGAAAAAAAAGAAAAAAAAAAAAAAAAAAGAAATAGGACAAAAATAGCATCAGAATGTTTCCAGGCTGGTGATAAAGAGCTACGGTTTACTTGCCAAAAGAAGGTAAACATCTAAAAGAAAAAAGATCTAGGTTTTCTCCATATGGCTTATAGATAGTCCTCTATGGTGCAGCGCATGCAATACTTGACATGCAAAACCATAATGAGTTGAAAAAAATAAAAAGAAGAATCGCAAAAACAAACAAAAGAACTAGGAAGAGAGAGGGAATAAAGAAAAAGTGAGCCAAATAAGTTTTAGAGCAGAGGCAGAAAGTACAGAGCTACAGATTCTGGAGAATAGAAAGAGGACTTCTTCAGTTTTTTTTTTCTTTTCTCTTTTGTTAAGTAATGGCTAAAAAAAATTTAAAATGAAACAAAACAGGAAGAGAAGACAACTTGACGAAACATCACAGAAATGGAAGGAACAAAATAAAGAACACAATTATTGAATCAGTTGAATCAGAAAACAAACTGACTGCTACTCAATTTTCTCTGTGTGTTTCCTGAGAACATTTGCTGAGATGTGAACAGCGACCCATTTTCTTAGTTTTTTTTTTCTTTTTTTTTTTAATGGTTACTCTTGTTTAACTCCCTTCTGGTTAACATCCACTTACCAATAAAGTGATATTCCCTCCTTTAGTAGGTAAGGTATGAAGAAAAGGGAAAAGTGGGGCAACATAAGTGCATCATTAGATTCACAAAATGCAAGAGAAAAAGACACAAAACCCTTCCCTGCCAGTGACTCATGAGACAATGCATGGAAATCAAGAGAAAAGAACTGAAAAGCAAAGAGGAGAAACCACAATGTGCAGGGAGTCCCTCACACAGAGCGTAAATCCTCCGGACCCGGGCGCTTTCCTAAAAATCACGCAGCAGCTGCCTGGTTCAAAGGTGAAATAAAACTCTCTCTCTGTCTACAGAGGACCTGGAATGTTTGGACGTTACCGACTTCAGCATCTGGGCTGATGGAGCCCCTTAATCCAGGACATTAGTTCTTACAAAAACAGCCTTGTTGCTTTCCAGAGAGCTGCTCCAACAGAGAGCTACGGAGCATTTCATCCTTACTGACGTTGTCCAAGATTGCTGGAGCGGGCAAACCTCCATTGTAGTGGTAGAAGAGTAAAAATGTAACCTTTTCATTGAGCTGAAGTGAAAAGCAATTCTTAAAAATAAAATTAATTAAAAAAATACCGTTATAATTATAGACCACTGTTTACAAGGGTAAGGCTGATTTTATTATATAAAGTTGTGCAAAAGTATCCAAAGTCCTTTCCACATTGTGTCATATCACAAACATAAACGGTTTATATTTGGGCTTTATGCGACAGACTAATGCTAAGTAGTGCACATAAAATTGTTTTAGTCGGCTGATCAGATCAACTTCAACATGTTTATGGTGTTTCTTACATGACTTATTGTAAATTGCTTGCCTGTTTCTCTCCTTGCCCAGTTTTTGTAGTTTGAGACGATGAGCATGTGTTAGCAAGCTTCCCATGTAGTTCAGCATATTTCTTTAAAATATTTAAAATGTGGAAACAAGCATAGAAATTTGTATGCTCACCCCTCAGGTCGTGTGTTTTCATGTTTTCCTCTTCAATTTCAGGACAACCGCTGTTTTCCAAAATGGCTGCCGTTTTATTTATTTTTTATTTTATTTTATTTTACATTTTAAAGTAATTATTGGTATAAAGATGTTATCTATTTTCACAACTTGGATGAACTGTGTGTAGCACTAAATGTTTTTAACTTTGGCCATCATATTCATACAACTTTAAATTAATATCGTAACATTTCACAGGTTAGCATTAGCTTGTACTCGTTTTTAATATGTTCAGCAGGTTAGCTTTAGCAGAGCTACGTTTCTTTTTGGTTAGCTGTGACCACCATTCGTGATATCAACTACTTGTTTTAGTGCAAACAAATAATATTCTTCAGCATAACCATAAATCGAACAAGAGCAAAAAATATATATCTAAATTCTATGGTTCAAAATGTTCATAAGTTTGTGTGTTTTGATACCAAACACATTCATCTAATTCCACAACGATCATGGTGTCCATCTTGAAAAGTTGTCTAGCAACCAAAATATCAACATAATTATTTTTTATGGGTCCAGTTATGCATAATTTGACACTGAAAGTATTTATCTGCGATAACTGTGGTTTCAGTGTCTAATTGTTTTGGGGGGGTTTTTCCCGCTTGCGTTCTTGTACTTTACAGTCATACACTGTCTTTCTTTGATAGACCCAAACATTCATATAATATAATACACTGAAGTTTGTGGCTGTAATATGACAAAATGTGGAAAAGCTTGATATTTTTTTTTTAAATATTTTTATTTATTTTTTTGTGAACAAACCCATTGAAAGGACCAAAACGAACAAGTAATTCATGATGTTACAACAGTTTAAAAGACATTTGTCCAAACTAAAAGCTGTTGTTTGTTCATGTGAGCTTATGAACAGTGGTACTTTCTATCAAACACATCTGGAACTTTCTTCACTAGTAACTCTGATATTGTTTTGATTGTTTGTCTTTTATTTATTTTCAAATAAAAGTTTCATAGAAATAGCTCTTCTTTAAGTAACTGGTGTCCTGAAAAAGCCTGTTTTGAACGGGAAGGTTTTGTCCAGAGACAGTATTTGTGTTTGTGGTACTGAGGTCACAGCCATTAGATTTTCTTTTTAATCTTAATTTTTATCGTCATCGCAATAGTACCACAAAATATCATGATAAGATTGTACCCCATACACATGTGAAGATTGATCCCAAACAATATTGTGAGTTTTTAAAAGCTTTTTCTTTGTTAAAAATACAAACAAACATTATAAATTCTACTTTGTGGGAAGAAACATTTCACCAAGGAGGACTATTATGGCTTTGAAAAAAAAAAAAAATCTGGAGCTTCTTTAAGGGTTGAATGCATCCGAGGCTCCATAGGGACCAACTACAAAACACAAAGAATAGCTTTGGTCTTTTCAAAGGATTTGTTTGTAGGAGGAAATAATACGGCGATGTCGACATTATCCTTTAAACAGTGTCTCGTATTGTACGCTTTCAGCAACAATAGAGCCTAGATTAGAGATTCACGAGGGCGCTTAGGAACTACAACTCTTAATGCACTCTGCTAGAAAACAAAAGGTAGAAAGAGAGCAAACCTCCAAAACGTGTTTCATAAAAAGCAAATTTAGCAGGATCTTCAGCATGCATTATCAACGGGCTGAACAGCTCAGTGAAACTAAAGATAGGACAAAAAGCACCGACTGATTGTTGCAGAAAGAGAAGCCGTTCTCCACGGGAGAGAACACAACTAAGCGGTGTAGTCAGAAAATATACAACCACTGGTGACTGTGATGGCGGTCAGAAACTGTCGGAGAAAAAAAAAAATCAATATGGAGGAACTCAAAAGACGAATGTACTAACTCACCAACAAACAGAGAAATGCCGGACAAACAGAATGCATTTTACCAAAAACAGAAAGAAAAGCAAAGTAATGGGACCTGGAAGATAAGAGCGGGATAGTGGACTTCTGAATGAAGTTAAGGAGTAAAGAGAAAAACCAGAGCTCTAGGTAATCCAATCTCTCACGAGTCAAATCATAATTGATGAAGTCAGACTGATTTAGTTAAAGATCATTGGTCAACAACAGAAAGAGAGAAAGAGAGAGAGAGAGAGAGAAACATTGACGTCACTCAGGCTAGGGTGCTTGTCACATTCTCATCTGCATAAAGATCACGTGCGTAGGCAAAGCGTTACCTACCTTCCATTTCAATCAGTGACACGTATGCAATATCAACAAAAAAAGGAAAGAAAGAAAAAAAGGAAAAAAAAGGAGAAAGGAATGTTCTCCGCAGCGAAATGGGAAAAAGACAATGACCTCTTTTAGTATCACAGCTACATATTTGAGTCCAGAGACTGAGGAGGAATAAACAAAACCAAAAGTCAAAAGAAAATAGAGGAAAAAAAATAAAGAAAAATAATAAAAAAGAAGAATCCAGATGGAATTCAAAAGCAAACTAAAACCAGAAACAAAGAATGAAACTAGAGACTACATGATTTGCTGTCTTTTTCGCTTGTACAAATGCAGCCATATTTGTATCAAAACAGGGGAGGAAGAGAGTTAATTAGATTAGCGGAGCGAGGGAGGAGGAGGAGAAGGAGGAAGAGGAGGAGGGGCATGCAGAGCTGGCTGATGTGAAAGAGATGTGGGAAGAAAAATAACAAGAGTGAGACGTGAGTCACACTGGGCGCAGATGAACAGGTAGCAGAGGATGAGGAGGAGGAGGAGGAAGTCACTGCTAAGATGGACAAACTAAAAAGAGTTGGCACATTTCAAAGGGACCCCAGTCACATTTTGGCCTCGGAGGCTTTTCCAGCAGCACCAGCTGCAGCAGCAGTGAACCAGTGCTTCACTCAGGACTTTTAGATGCTATTACAAAAACCCTTTTTCATTTAATATGTTTAAAACTATAAGCAGAACTGCAGCAACAAAGAGCAATCTGCTCTCCAAAGCTTACACCTCAAATGGCTTGGGTCCCTTTTTAACATTATCACTCGTGTTCATAAGGGTGTTAGATGTCAAAGTTATTTGAGGCTGTGTTTGTTTATTTATTTAGTTATTTTTGGATACTTCTTAATAAGCAGCAAAAACAGAGTTGGCGGCTTTTCAGACCTGTACGTCCACCACGCAGGAGGCAGACCGCCGCAGGGAAACTGGGAGAAGCAGTAGCAAACAGAGTGTTAGTCCCTTCGCAAATTAAAAGTGGCGTCTTTGAAAACACGGTGTCATAAAGCACTTTTTAGAAAAGTATAAATTACTTGTGAATCTCTGCTGCTCTGATCAGAAATTAACCCTCTAGTGCCCTCCTCTGGCTGGGAAAGAGTCACACACCCTACTTCCATAAGAGGACAATGTGAGGCTCACATTTCCTCTACCAAGCTAAAAAACAAACAAACAAACAAACAAAAAATCCAATCTGCTTGCATGTTTCCTGTAACACCACACTGGTTAGGTTGTCCTTGATGTGCTGTCATATTTCACCAAATTATGGGCTGCATGCCTGCCTGAACCGCCAGCTGTAGAGTTTTATACAAAGCAAAAAGAATCCACTTCACCTATGATTCATCTTATTTCCACTTTGCAAGCATTTCAAAAACGTTACAACAGTAAAACTTTTTTTTGTGTGTGTGTGTGTGTTTCTACCCATCCATCTATCTACCGTCCCGTGGCTCCTACATGTAACCAGCTTTCACACATAAACACTGGCACTTTTGCCGGTGTTGGAACATCTGTGGATTCTCAGCTGTATTTCGGTCTGGACTTTGACTTTTTTCCACCTGGTTTTCCAACATGGCAACCTTTAGAAGACAGTGTGTCTATCCTACTTTTGCAGGCGCCTTATGTTGGTTTTTATTTTAAGTCCTCCAACTGTATTTATTTATCAAAAATGAGAAGTTTTCAAAGCATTATGTAAAATGTGTGACTCTATTTAGATGTGCTGATGGTGAAAACGGCTCTTTGCACTGTAAGTTTGGGGTTTTCTGTTATCTGATCGGACCAAATTCTAATAAAATGCATTTGAAGGTTGTGGTTGTAATGTGACAAAATATGAGAAAATTTCAAGTGCATTTCTTATTTTTTGCTGTACCAGCAAAACCTCTTACTTTAACATGTTTTAGGTTTCTCATAAAGGGAAGCTTTAAGAAGGAGGAGAGACTGATTAGCGGTTCTATTTGTTAGCTGCTACTTCAAGTTCTCCTGGGAATTTTCTGCCTCCTCCATGGTGGATACATGGTTCCAAAGGGACCTACTGCAGGAACACAAACTGTGCTGATAGAGAACCAAAGAATCACACAGCGTCAGCAATGAAAAAAAAAAAAAAAAAAAAAAAAAATCAAACATCGGTTAGATCAAGAATCTGTCACTTCAGTCAGACACTGTAGCTTTTTAAAACTCTTCCACCTCTCGGCTGCGTTACATTGTGGCAGCATCAGATTATCTATTAAAGATGCTGCCAGAAAAATTATGACCAAATCACATGCTCCTCTTTCACTCCATCCCCACTGCTTTAGAGATTTTTCAGTCTTCTTGAACGCATGAATTAGAAAGCGACAGGCTCCTGCCACCTTTTGGAAACGTGCACACTGAACTGGTGAGGTGTAGCAGTAAGGAGGAGCATGTGTTTAACGCCTGGTGGAGTTGATGCCTGGAAGAGAAGAGGAACTATCTCCTTTAGAAGAAAGACAACTGCATTGACAAGAAGAAACTATGACACATACCCAGTTAACCTACTTGATCCAGTTCCAAAGCATATGAGCGCTTTGGAAGACAGAGAGATTTGGGCATTTAATCATGGGCAAATATTAGGTAAACCAATAAGGGGGAAGAAAACATAAAAACAGCAATGAATGAAATAAGCAGAGAGAGGAAAAGGGGGAAAAAACAGGGATCATGTGAGACCTTTCAGACACATGCAAGCTGGAGTAGAAAAACGGGGATTTCAGTTCTCAGGAGGAAGTGTTTACAGTGTGTGCAGCCAAGTTTAGAGACATATTTATCAAAGAAATGGTTTTTCACAATCAGCTGCTGTTAGATCCCCTGTGACTGATGCCTTTTAAATTCATTCCAGCGTCTCCTGGTTGCCTGCTGCAGTATTAATAATCCATTTATAGGAGGGAGGTCGTTTTCCGAAATGAACACAGGAGTTTAGAGCTCACTGGAGGAAACAAGGACTGGTTGTCTGATACGTGACTCTTTAAGGCTTAGGAGCAGTCTGTGCATATTTGTTTTATTATAAAGAACAAAAAAATAGTACGCAAGACCCATAAACTCAAGCTCATTTCATACAAGCTTTGCATTTACTGTGTCATATTTGAATAGAAAAGAAATAACAGCAATACAACACGTATTTTCCCACCTGCAGATTTCTGCTGTTTCGTCATCAAACAAACAAGGTTTGATATCAAAAATCAAAGATAAGCTCAGTTAAAAAGTAATCACATCTTTACATTATAAATGATTGAGCAACTATTGCAAACATTCACCATGACGCTTTAGCAAAAATAGTTTTTTTACGTCAATATGAGGGGACTTCAACCCTCTCCTCTTTGTGGACTGAGTCTTCCATCTCTCATTCATTTTCATGAATGAATGTAATGAATCCATCAATTACAGCAAACTGTCCAGATCCTGAAACAGTATTGCGTCCCAGACCATCATACCACCCACACCATGTTTTGCTGCTGGGGTGATGCTCTGTTTTTAAAAGAGTTGGTATGTTGGGCTGCTTCTCTTGTCTCAATCTTTAAACAAAATTCTCATATCTTTCTCATAAAACCAATGAAAACAATTGGCATTCAGAGTACCTGTGACACACTACTCTTAAGTGCAATGTAGCCCTAAATATATAAAAATATTTTGTTCTATTAATTATTGATTTAAAGACCCACTTGTTCACTTTGCTTTAATTTCAAACCTATTGTTTTGTTTTTCTTGGTATTTTACTTGTTCTTAAACAGCAAAGTTTTATGATCTCCTTGTAGTTGTTCAGAAATTTGTTTGAATGCGAATTCCAACTAAAGTTAGCATCATTACTATCATTACTACATTACATTTAGAGAAGTTAAAGACTCGGTGCAGAGAGAGAGTGTTTACATCAGCTGATCTGCAGTTAGATTTCCTCCATCTCTCCCTGTCCGTCTCTGTCACGTTATTCTCCTTATTCCTTGAGATCTGCATGTTTTATTTAGCATTTATCTGGGCTTGGGTCCCACAGCAGCAGTAATGCCCCTCATGGATGGGTTTGCTGTTCCCTATAGTAAAAACAACGGTGAACTTCGCCAGCATTTACATGGCAACCAATGTAAGATAAAACAGATATTAAATAGTCACTCGTGGTGGTTGCTTATGCATGTAAAATGTTGTGATATCTGTAGTTACAGCTGGTGGCCTTTCATTAACGCAGCTACACATAGCATAGTGCAGAACATCCTCTGATATTGAACTTTAAGTGTTTAAATCTACTAAATGAAGGAAAACACAAAGGCACCGGCTTGCTTTGCTAATTGTAGATAGTCGGATCGCTGGCTCTTTGGGTGTGATGTTCTTCCCAGATACAAATTCCTACAACTAAAAAGAATGAAATGAATCATTACTTTTACAAGGTCAGAGGGTATTTAAAAAAGTTGAACCAGTCTCTGTAACCAATAACATGAAATCTTTGGAAAACAGAAGGAAGACTAAAACTAATTACCCAAATTAATGGTTTTACTTTTAATGTTTATTAATCACTTTTATCCCCAGTCCACAGCTGAAACTATTCATTTATGAGAGGAAAAAACTGATATCTGTCTATTAATAAAAACATATAAACTTTAAAAGATTTACTGTCCCATTCTGCATTATCTTCTTTTTTTTTAGGAAACAGCGTTGTATTTTTAGCCATTAAAATATGACACAGCAAAGGTTTTACTTGTTTATTTTCCTCCAATATTTTTAAGACAGCAGCTGCTTAATTTAGAGATTATTAGTCACCTGTTTATTTAGTACGATTTGTGCGTGTTTAAATTTACCATCCAGGGTGTCGTAAGCTAGTGTACCGATGAGAAGCACAGGAATCTTCCATCTGTTAGCTCCCTTATTGTGTCACTGGCAGAACACCGACATAGAAACAAACACACACACAAAAAAAAAACAACCCAAAAACTACCAGAGACAAAAATAAAAAATAAACAACAACATGATGGCAGAGGAGTGAAACAAACAGAGCCAGAAACAAAGCAGCAGGAGCAGCAAGTTTCACACACAGGGCCTTCTACATGTCAAAAATATTTGCGTTAATAATCTTCAGACCTTGTTTACATCCCAGATAAACCTGAGAAAAGTTCACAACTAAATCTTCCTAATCCTTGTGTCTAGCTGACGAGAGCTGATGTGAACCAACGCGGGAGAGCAAGTTAAGAGCTTTGCATAGACTGTGGCGGAGACCACTGAAGGAGTGGTGGGTGGAGGGTGGGGTGTGGGAGGGGTGGGGTCAAAGTAGAGGAGAGTACATACATCATTCCCTTTCTCGCCCTCGGCGTGTGTGAATCTGGCCGCCTTGCCGTTGCGGCTCCGTCGGGTGTGGTCCCCGTTGTGCCACTTGACGGGATTGTTTGGAGCCAGAGGAGGTGATGTGGCCGACGCCTTCTGTCCGTCCGTCTTGTGCTTGGAGTTCAGTCTGGAAGAGACACAAAATACAGACTGTGAAAACAAAAAAATGAACCTTTTCACCACAGGACAAATATAAATGGAGTAAAGCATATAAAATATTCGGATGGGGTAAGTCTAGTAGGCTCGTTTCGATTAGGGACCAAAATTGCAACATTAGTTACATTTTCAGCTGCTGCGGTTCACTTTCTCATTGCGCTACGTCAAACAAACCGAACTCCTTGAATAACCAGGTACTCCCTCGCCTATGGCGGTGCTGCACCAAGAACCATGGAAGGAAAGACACAAAAACCTCAGAAGAAGAGATGATCACAACTTCCTTCTTCACATAATGTCATGAGTCACCTTTTAGCAGTTGCAGGATTTATTATTTTTTGTCTTTGGTAAAAGACCACGAGCCATTTCTTCACTAGTGCCAGACATTTGTGTTCATTTTGGTTGTATTTACCCAGAATGCCACGTGCTACAGTTTGCTTCCTGCTTTTTTCTGGTCCCCTTGGCATTCAAATGTGCAGCAGAGTTCACTTCAGCCAAAATGAGACCTACGTTTTTAGGCAGACCAGAATGAGCTTTTTTGGGTCCACATCGGTTTAATTGTGCATCCACACACCTCCCAAACAAACCGGACTCCAGACAAACAAACTAGAGTTTGGTTGTAGCGAACAGGGATGGTGTGAATGCACCCAGAGAGCTGAATTTAAAAAAAATACTTGTTTAAAATACCTTATAAAATATAAAATACTTATTTCACAAGGCTGCATAGAGAAGCACAAACTTTCCTAGTGCAAGGTGTAGAAGGTATTTGAATTTTTTTTGGACGCACTAACAAAAACAGTGTGAATGGGTGGTGCAAAAATACACACTTTCTGCAACAGAACATGCAGGAGGGAATACGGCTTGTCCAAGAGAGGCATCCAAAATTTCACAAGCGCTAATCCCAACAGTGTATCTAACAGAACTCTAATTAACTCTGTACATTTTTCCAAAATGTTGCTCAAGTAAATGTAAGTGAGTAAATGTAGCTAGTCGTGACGGAGTGGGATGGGTTGCAGTCCCAGACAAACCGAGGGCCCAGTTTGCATAAATTCATGTGAAAATAACAGGATTTAATGACGGCCCATGGTTCAAACAGGCAGCACAGAGCATCCAGAGTTTGAAGTCTTATTGCCAGAGGTGTACAAATTTTGCCACAGTGTAAGATCAATCATGGAGAGGATTTTAAAAGGCTTTTTGTCGAAATCAAAGAAGTGATCTATGTCAGATTAAACCTGGAATTGGAGGGAATGAGAGGGGTTGTTACTGGAAATGAAGGATGGTGAAAATGCCCTTAAAAGAGCAGAAAGGACAGTTAGAGCAGGTTTGCTAATGTTTCTGGAACATCACAGTGGAATTCCTTTTACCTGAATCATACTTATCTGGCGTTCTTCTTGTAATCATAATTATGCAGCTTATCAGTGTTAAATTACAGCAGTATTTATAAAGAAACAGGCATAACTATTGTCCGCACACAGACACTATCAAGATCTTAACTGTAAAAGCCTGCTGGCAGACGTCAGCTGCTCCGCAAGCTTTTAATGCACTTATTGTGCTGCACATTTAAATGGTTGGAGCTTTAGAGCTCACATTTTAAAACCAGAGAACAAGGAGCCCTGAAAACAATGAAAACAAATGATAGTCGGAGAAAACGCACAAATTGTAAAGCTAAAAAATCCTTAACCTTAAACCAGAATTTTTATTTTTTTATTTTTTGTCAGATAAAGGATTACTCCAACAAACTTTAGGACACTCTAGGAGAGTCAGTATAAACAGAAAAAAACAGAGGCAAAACTTACTGTGTCACTAAGAGCTGAACATATTTGAATTAACTTTCGTGAAGGAAATTACAACAAGAACCTGACAAAAGGGGGGGAAAAAATTAGATGAAGACATTTTTAATTGGAATACGGTCAAAGAAGAGAGTGAACTACTCAGTCCAACATGGGCTGAGTAACAATGTGACTGACAATGAATAGTTTTTCATCAAGCAGGAATGCGGAGCGAGATATTGCAACCATTCAAAGTGCATTATTAAAAGACACGTTGAGGAGCCCAATTTGTCTCCTAATCTTTCCCCCGAGGGCTAAGAGTAAATGAGAGAGAGAGAGAGAGAGAGAGAGAGAGAGAGAGACACCGTCGGTCACCAGGGCAACCGCCCAGTCAGACCAATTTCAGAGTGCGAACAGACGGAGCGTGCATGTGTGTGTCAAAGAGTCGCCTACCTGGAGGGGGATTTGGAGGTGCTCCGAGTGGAGGACAGGGAGACGCTTCGAGAGCTGCAGCAGCTGCCCTGACGCTGTGAGCCCCTGCTGGGGGTCTCACCCGAGGACCTGATGGATGACAGCAGATGGACAAACACACCACACACACACACACATGCAACGGAACATGTATGCATGCATACATCATGGAGACACACACAACAACAACGCACACTCAGTCGTCAAACTCGTAGTTTCTGAAACGCTTCACGCAGAGCTAAACACGTCCAATGTCGTTTTACGCAGAGGACGAAATGAAAAGATATGAATGTGCACTTTAAATTTGAGTCTTTAATTATGAGTATAAAGTACCACTATAAATGTATGAGGCCTGTTCCTGCAATTACAGCTGTTTACGTCTCTACATGTTTACAGGACACATGAAATCTACACCCATGTTCTCTGCAAAACAGTTATTTTAGTAATCGATTATTATTGATAAGATAAACAATTGGAACGTTCTGCAGCTTTGTTATTTAACCACCTTTAATACAATATTAGAAAGACTTTGAACAATGCAAATAAACAATTCAATTCCATTTGAAATAAGTCCAAAAAAAAAGGTTCTATTGCCTACAATGCAACACTGTAGCATTCCTGTGAATTTGAAGCAGGTAATGGTGAAACTATGACACTTAAGGAGTTCTGTAAAACACATTTACAGATAAAAGTGTTTTCATCTTAAATATAAAATGTGTAAACACACGTTGAACACTTTTGGCTTAATAGCTGCTAAAAATGTTGTTTTTCAGAAAATTGCCCTTTTTTTAATCTGAATTCTCCAGTTGATGGTTAATAGATTACTAAATTAGTTATCACTCATTCTACTTCAGTGTTCATTTGTGTGCATAATTATGAAAAGAAGAAGAAAACAAGGTGTTCAGTGAGTAAATTCCCTGTGTGGCTTACCTCTTTTTCTGTTTGTTCTTATCTTTGTGCTTGTTCTTCTGGCTGCCTGACCTGAAACAAAAGTCAGACAGAAGGACAGGATGGCATGTAGATTAAAAACAATATATCACTTCCCTTTCATTACCATGTAAACAAATGGTAATTAATGAGAGCAATATCCCCCAAAGACGACTGCACTGATGAATGCTAATGCAGTTGGCCAGCTGGTTTTTACTGTACCTGTATCTTCTCTTTTTCCTGGAGTGAGATGCTGACCTGTAAAAACAAAATTATTATGTTAGATTCCAACGATAGTAAAATGTGACACAGATTCCAGGATTCCAAACCCAAATTTTGGAATCGGTTCCAGGATAGAGGATAAAGTTAGACGCTGAAAGATGGTTATCAAACGGTAGTGACTCGAAAGAGCATTCTTAATTTCTAAATGTTTTACAAAAGAAAAGAAAAAAAAAGTAAAGTTTGGTGTGCATTTGTATCCATCCGCTTCTAATGTAATAGATTTAAAATTCTTATTACTTCAAATTCTTCAAAGAGTTATTGGTTGTGGGCAGGAAGGCTCTTTTGTAGCAGTCTGTAAAACAGCGAATTTGAAGAAGCCTCTGACTGGAGACACTCAGGTTTTCTAAGAAAGTCTCATGATGGTCAAGGTTGTCCACCTTTCTCTTTATTTTATGTAAAGTGAAGACTGAACTTTTTGTGTTACATGCAAAATGCTTGCACTTCACATCACTCTGACCACACTATCGCCATGGCGACAGTGGTTGCCAGTGAGATATTTTCCAAGGAAGGACAGAGACAAATTGCTAAATTGACTATCTGTAATTATGGACAATGGGAATAAGATTTTTATTTGAGCAAACACTGAACATCTGTTGTAATAAAACAAAAATACTGAAAAACTTAAAGCACATAAAAGCAAATATATATCCAGTTGGATGTCTGAATGTAAATGTAGATGTTTATTTAGGAATGAAATTCTTTTATTACAGAGTATTTTCCTAGCAAACTGGGACAGAACCCAGCCAGGTGTTTGGTGTGTTTAGTCTCAGATGTTCTTTTAACACCACAGCTGCTGCAGTTCATTTCTTCACATTTTCGTCACAGTCGGGTGTGAAGTGTTTAAATAAAGCCAAGGCTGACCGTTCTTCTGTCCTCAGCATTAAGACTGACCCGCCACCCTCATATCAGTATCACCTTCATTGCAGTTACCATGGTGATTAGTCGGGCAGGTCTGATTTTTTATATATTTTTTCCCCTTAGTATTGCCCGACTCACCTCCAGCATGCGGCATAAAAAGTGTTGACTTGCTGAAAGGGCAGTGATAAAGCTGTCATAGTAACATATGTGGCTGATATGCAACTCTGAGGACCAGACCGGCTTTCCTCGTTGGAGGAAATCAGCTCTGGTCGGTTTCTTCCTCAAACACTGAACAGTGTGAGAGTGAAGCTGTTGCTCATAGAGGTAAGAAAGCATGTCAGGACATTTACCATGTCAGGACTCTGAGGTCCTCTCCTCATGTATATCTGATGGCCTCAAAATAGAAAGCAGGCATGTTGCTCTGGCTCCGTTTGTCCGATACATTATTCATATATCAACATCACCTGCAATGCAGAGCATCCTTGGAGTGAGGACGAAAGAGAGGAGAGGGAATGAGGACAACGGGGGGGACGGAGGGTTGGGGGAGGGGGTGTGTGGATGGATGAGAGGTGGGAAAGCACAGCGGAGCAGCTCAGCAATTTATAGAAAGGCTAATTTTTCTTGTGTTGTGCACACCTCTGTACAGGCTGGGTTATTAGAGCAACACATTTAGCCCCACTGCCCCCCTCTGAGTCAGGCGGGGAACGAAGCTGGGTGCAGGAGGCCTCTCTACAATTGCTTATTGCTGTTACCATGTCCCAAGGCATTGCACAAGTTGCTCTTGATGAGCTCTTGCTCTTCTTCAGTTTCTTCTTTCCCTCGGTCTCCGTCTCTTAATGTCTTTACGAACACCTCCCCTGTTCTTCTTCCTCCCATCTTCCTACCTTTAATCCCATTTTTCCACATTTGTCTCCCGACTTCAAGCTATTGTCTTTCCTTTTTTAGGGTATCTGCAGCTTTCAGTAAGTCAAATTCAAGAGCTTTTTAATGCCACGGTTGGGGGATCTCGCTTTATTACAATTTAGCCTAGCAAAAATGTGAAATTTCTGGGCTCTGTTTGTGTCGTCCACTTTAGCCGCTGTCATTGTTATTCCCATGTGTTTGGTTTCATTTTGAGTGGCAGTGACTTTCGTCTCTCACTGTCATTTGTCGAGTGTCGAGCTCATCACCCATGATAGTTACAGAAGAGCCAACTAGCTATGTAGCTAGGATTTATTAGCAGCTAGCGCATGTCTGGGCGCAGCGCAAATGTTTGCCTAAAGTCCTGTGAGAAAACCCCCCAACAAAAAACAACATAAACGGGATTAAATAGTTGTTTCATGAAAAAATTTTTATTATAGTATTTAAGGCCAACTTGCATTTTTAATGAATTTAACAGTTTTTAAAGCCTTAATTTTAGATGCACGAATTCAAGACTTTTGAAGACTTTATGGATGAGTGGACACCCTGTTTTATAAGCTGTCTCCAGTTCACTCTATGAGAGAGCAGCACTTTCAGCAAGTAACAGGAAGGCTGTATATACTACAGCAAAGGTTTCAACCATTGTCTGTTACGGAACATGTAGGATTTGGAAATATTTCCAAAATTTTGGGAATTAAGGGACATTTTGGGAGTTAAGGTGAAAAGTCACATTCTGTAATTTTACATTCATCTCATAGTATGTAAGAATGAACCAAAATCAGCATCGGCTGATCAAAGTATTACTAAAACGTAGATCAGAAATCCGTGTGGGTTTAATCTTTCATTTGTCAGTTTCCTTTAGTCTTTTCCATCTTTTTTCTTTTATCTTCCATCTACCTCTCTCCTCTTTTGTTGTATTACTGATTATTCTAACATGGAAACAGCTGACTGTCTTTTAACCCAAACCTTTTTTTCCCTCTGTGCTTTTATTTTTTATTTTTTTCCAGGTAATTTCTCTGTCTTACTCCCTTCCTCTTTCTCGCCTTCCTCAGTAATAACTGATACTGTGACAAGTTGCACACTGATCCAAAATATATAAAAGATGGAAGATAAAAGTAAAAAGAAAAGAGAATTATTTAGATGAGTCTCTGAGAATAATTTCGGTTTCGGAAAAAAGCAACTACAGTTCTGCAGCTCACATCGTTGTAGGGGTAAAAATGTGGTGCAGCCTCGAGTCTTTTCTCTGAAATCCCTTTTTGTGTGTTCCTGTTTTTGAATGTAATTGTAAATGGGGCGACTGCTCGCCGTCTTCAGGCGACATTTTCCTTCCTCTTCTTCCTCCTAAGCATCTGTTGTTTTTCGTCGAAGAAATTTAATTTGTAAGTACTTTCGATGACGGTTTCCTTTCATGCGTTGTGTTCCGTGAGCCAAACCGTAACTTTGAATGTGCGACGCCTCGGTTTGTATCCCTGATGAGTCTCTAATTTGTCAGAGCTTGGCTCCGACAATCATAACAAATGAAAGAAAAAAACTCATGGGATTCTTTTACAAAATGACATTCATTTATCAGAAGCCATTAGGAACCAACAAAAAAAAAAAACTTATTCTTCCCAAGGGGGGAGAAGAGGCATAACCTGGAGGAAGAAGTCCCTGACATATCTGTCCAGTCAGATCCAGTTCCGACCAGCACCAGCAACTCAAACACAGGCTTCAGGGAAAAAGACATGCAGCCGTATCATTTTATAATCCAGGCTTTCTTGTTTGTTTGAGATATGACTGATGACACCTTGTACACACTCACCTGTCTCGCTTGTGCTTCTTCCCACTCTTCTTCTTCTTCTCTCTGCGAGTGGGCGAGGAGCTGCCAAACCTGTTGATGAAGAGAAGGTGAGGGAGGCAGGTATGACACCGGAGTCTCAGGCTGCTGATAAATTATTCTTTCTTCCCTTTCTTTTTGGCTGACATTGTCAAAAAAAAAAAAAAAAAAAAAAAAAAGGGGAGATATGTGCATACTTGTCTCATCACTCCCCACCACCACAGTTACAGTATCTGAAGATTCATTTGCAATATTCACAGAAAAACGATTAGAATTTCATTCCACAAAACCATAGAGAGTAATTGCACCATGAGTAATTATCCTATCAGCAAGCCTGGAAAAGAAAAAGGAAGAGTCTTTAGGAGGGGCTGTTTCCACTCACCGACTCCTTCGACGGCCAGACTTCTTCTTCTTCCTTTTCTTTGGACGGGGGGATGGAGAGCTGGTTGATTTCCTTTTCATTCTGAATCGGCCGGAGAACGGGAGAAAAAAAAGGAGGCAGAGTTAGGCGGTGCAAAAGCCTTTACGAGTGATTGTTATTATAATCGTTTTCAGTTTTCAGTATTAGATTATAGTTATTTGGTGTTGTTTTGGCGCCTTGACAATGACATAACAAATGTAAATTTTTCTCATTTCCTCAGTCCATTCAGCCAAATTGCAATAACAATGCATTACGTCTCTGCAATGAAAGCAAATTGCTTATACGAAAATGAACTTGTTATTTTCTGTGTGCAGGCTGATGGCAGCAGCATTTGCAAGGTTACTCTGAATGAATGTTTCTGCTGGGTTTTCCATTTTATTTTCTCCAAAGCAATTCTCAGAAATCTTTCGTAGGAACGATTTAATTCCTAGTCCCTCTTTCGCCCACCTGTCATCACTGTGGTAGTCCTGTTCATAGTCTCCGTCTTCGTAGCCGACTGCGTCTGGGTCGTCTTCGTACTCGTCGGGCTGATAATGGAAGTGGTTCACCCTGGAAGAACAGCAGCCAAGGATCGCGACACAAAGTGAGCTTTTCAAAAACCGTCTTACCCCTTTAAATTGATGCTGACGTTTGCTGTGTATTCACGGCAATTGTGGACACCACAGAAGAGGAAACAATAGAAAAGCTAATTTTACTTATGACTCACATGTTTGTCAGCGGAGAGCAGAATGAATGACAAAGGAAAATGCAGCAACATGCAAACTGTGATAATCCTCCCAGAAACCAATGCAATATTAGCAGGCAAAGTAGACTATATTTTTTTATAACGTATTGCTAAATAGCATAAACGTATTGCTTATGCTATTTAAAGTCTAGAGAAGTTAACTAGGGGTCAGATCATACCAGAAGCCTCATAGTGTGTTTGGTTGCTGCCTCAGACTTTTAACACTGAGGATAAAAACACATGAAAAGAGCAACATTTTCATGTTTCTAACACTTCAAGACCAAAGGTGCAAAAGAAAATGTGTGAAACAATTATTTACTAATAATATGAGCATTTCCATGGAGTCACATGAAATTATGGGTAATAAAATTTTGTTAAAGCTTCAGCTAATTACCAATACACAATAATGCAAATTGAACTTTATCCTAATTTATTCAATAGTTTATTTGAAGTTTGAACCCATACACATCCTTATTTCATTGCCTATATGTGAGATGGAGAACAAAGACTGTGCATCAGCCTGGTCAAACCTTCCTCTAGGTGAAACATGGTGGAGGCAGCAGCATGCTGGGGGCAAATGTTCTGGGTAAGAAAAGCTTAATGGAGTTAACAACAAGACAGTTCTAGAAGGAAACCTGTTAGTTAGCAAAAGAGAGGTTCGCCTTTTAATAAACTACATCAACATCCACTTAGAGTGGTTTAGACCAACACATCTTTACATTTTTTAAATGGTCTAGCGACTTTCAGATTTTTATGTATAATTTAATAAAACATGTTAAAAGCTTTTGTTTATACAAAATGTGAAAAGGGGTAATGTATGAATACTTTTGTATGACACTTTATGACTCTACCGCTAAAAATGGTCCCAACATCACAGCCGTTATGTAACGTATCAATTGTAATTTGATTTCTTTCACTGTGGATGAAGTTTGTTAGGACATTTCTTATTTCCCCTGACCCCACATCTGAGAACACTGCTTTCCAATTTACGGCTCAGCTTGTGGGATTAATATCTTCCAACTCTTCTGACACACTGCATTGTATTTTCTGACAGATGGGTGCAAACTCCTTCCTATCCTTCCTGCCTCAATAGCCCCGTTTTCCCTTTAATGCCCCGGTGTAATTGACGCAACCTGACCTCACCGTGTCAATGCAGTCGTAAAAGAAGAAAAAAAGAAGAAAAACACTCACCCATCTCTCTGACACTGTCTTGTCACATTGTAATTAAGAGAAACATAATTAACTTTTTTTTAAATATGGATATGCGTTCAGTTGCTGGATGTGTGCAGGTTATCTAGATCAGAGGGATGAGGACACAAACATCACCTCGATGAATTGCCGTGCCGCCACAACCAGTGGGGGAAAGAATAAAACAAGAGTGGAGTAATGAAGAGAAGAAGCTGAAGCGACTCACCGAAACAATTTAATAAAGCAAAGGATAGCAATTCCTCAAACACACATGAGAGCTCTATAAGACAAACCTCTATATCAGATCCGAATAGAAAGCAAAGAAATCTAGGTAATATGCGATGTTGGATATCTAGAGGGGGAAAGCAGAGCGGTTTGTTAGGAAGACACGAGGCAGCAGAGCCCTTAATTGGCTGAGCACGGTTGCAGGGATGCTGTGAATCAGCTAAAAAAAATAAACTACTAATTTTACCACAACAGTCCGGCTTAAATCTCGCTAATAGGAAATGAGAACAAAACCTACAGAGTGAGACAGACGGCCGAGAGAAGCAACCAGCTGTAGGAAACATGGATGTTTCTAAATTTATATGATTGAGTTTAAATGAATGTAGATTTAAAGCTGGGGTATGTAAGTCTTATGAAAAAAAACTTTCTTTTAGACATACTTGTTAAAACTGTCACAACATGGTGACAGTTCAATACGAGATTCTGTGGAAAAAAAAACAACACAAAAAATATTTTTCTCTACGTCCTCCCTGAGCTGCTATTGTCGTCTGCAGAAACGCCCCACTCCCAGCCCGAAACAACCTATCAGAATCAGAGGAAAGGTTTCAGGGCTGTCAATCATGCTTGTGAACACGCTGGTAAAAAAAAAAAAAAAAAACACTAACAGTGGAGAAATTACTTACCATTTCAGGAAAACTGTTCATCACATGCTAACTAGTGTGAGTATTCATGACAATTTCTGTTGGGGTGAACAAGCTGTAGCATGGCAGCGAGAAAAGGGGCGGTCTGAGCAGTGTATACACGGGAATGATTGACAGCAATAAAACCCTCCTTCTGACTCTGATTGGTTGTTTCTGATCACGCAATTAGTGGGAGAACTGGGAGAATGAAGACAAAGTGTTCAAAAATATCACCAATACTCCATCTGAACCATCTATACAAGGCAGGAAGAGTCAATAACTCCACATTTCTAAATTTTGACCTTACCATCTGAATATTACAGCAGAAATAGACTCAATGTTTCTCACTGTGGGTATTTGAGCTACTTTTCACATTCGATCATCTCAAACAAGTCTGCCAATTCTCACAGGAGAATTGGCAGACTCAGAGACATTTTTATTCACAGAACTTCTTCTCACTGGATATTTTCTCTTTTCCAGCATCCTCTACCATCCTGAAAGCAGGCTGTACGTGAAACTCAAAGCAGATCAGCAGTTTCTGAAACACTCAGGTCAGCCTGTCTGGCACCTTCAACCAGGACACGTTCACAGTTGGTTGGTTCTTTCCCATTCTGATGCTCGACTGTAGATGCCTTAATGCCTTCAGTTGCTGCCAAGTAATTTGCTGAATCGCAACTTAAATTGATCCTCTGTACGTTATATTGACAGGCGAGTGTCTGTTTCCAGCGGAGCGGATTTATAGGGGGAAGTGCGTCAACAATGATCTTCTTGTGTGGAACGTATACAGAGACCAGAGCATGTCATGTTTTTTTCTTTCATTAACTACAGAGCAGAAAGGTAAGGCACAGTAAAAATCAATAAAACAATGTTCATTTAAACCACCATAATGTTTTTGAGTTGCACATCTCTCTAGTTTTATTTTTGATTTTTTTTTACCAGATCATGACTGATTAGAAATGCTTTACATGGTTTGTTTGCAGAAAAAAATTTACACAAGAGATTTGTTAATGGAGCAGCTCCCTTTTGCCCTAGATTTGTTGTTTTTTTTAAAAGCAGTAATCGACTTTGGGCTTCACTCTATTGGACCGGTCCTTAACACCATCCTCCACAACCAGCTAATCTGGACCTATACTAAATTCAGGATTCGTAGACTTTTCCCACGGTAAAATCCAAGCAAAAATAATACAAATCAATTAAGAAAGAGAGATTCAGTTTACTGCTACACGCTATTGAACGTAAATAAAATCACAAGACATCTGGTCTTGTGACAACGGGGAGAAGGGAAGCTAAAATATGACACATTTTATGTTTTGAAATGTCTCTCACCACTTACACTGCTCTGAGAAGAAAACACTAACTGAATTTAAAAAAATCTGCCGTTTTCAATAGCTTTGTTTAACGTTTAAAATATAAGCAACACTTAATTTCAGTTGCATAGATTAATAAATATTCATTACTAAAGTAAATATTCATTAACACAATCCAAGCAAATCATGTGAGGTAAATGATTTTCCTGCTCAGATTGAATACTTAAACATAATATACAAAATCAGTTAAATCTCTAAAAAACATTTTTACTAAATTTTCAGGCTTTTAGCAAATAGAAATAATTTTGGCAATTCTAACGGACCTAAAACGAGAAATGTTCAGTGTGATTTAACTTCAGACACTGATCAAAAATAAGTGTCTCCGCGACCTTTAACTAGGCGTATGAAAATATCTGGTTTCAACTGTAAATAATGTTCTCCAGATTTAGGTTTTAATCAAACATTAGACTGGACTTTACGACAAAATATCAAGCACTTTCCAAACCTTGGAAACTGAAATGCAAGCATTTTCAAGGATTTCAAGCACCTGTATGAATCCTGTAAATTAGGATGCTAAGAGAGTATTTTTTTTTTTTTACTGCAGGTGGGAAATTAACTTTTTAAAATCTTTAACACTATATTTGACTGGGTGTGCATAAGACTGACATGACACTGTTATAAACATGACATGAACACGAAGGAGTCTTTGTGAATGTTTATGACTGTTGTCATTCGGTAAATATTGACACTTTTAATGTAAAGTTGTTTTAAAAGTCGCACTAAAAGTCCATTAAAAGTCCCAATTTGCATGATTTTGTAAATAATGACACTTAAATGCAAAGTTGGCATTTTTAATGGACTTTCAGTGCAACTTTTAGAGCAGCTTTGTATGAAAAGTGTCATTATTTACCGAAAGAGACTTAATAAAGACTCCTTCATGTTCATAACAGATGTTACGTCATGCTGATGACAGTGTCTCATCAGTCTTATCCACACCCCGTCAAATAAAGTGCTTCTAAATCTTTTAACAGAACCTATTTTAAAAAGCTTAAACTACCCGTTCAAGGACATGTCAGATGAAGTACGGACTACAATGTGGTCTGTCTCTCTGTCCAGTCAAGAATGAGCTCTAAAAAGCACTATTTGCAGCAAGATGGATTAACTTCCACAATATGTCATTGTGTCCTTCTACAAACTGAAATAAGCCGTCTGTGTGGCTTCCTGCTTTAGGCCAGGAAGGCAGCAGTGAAACACACAGCCAAAAAAAGCAATTAACAACAATTTAAACTATCTAGTGCCCCCTGTGTTCAGTCATTAGTGATGAATCAACTAATTCCCCACCCTGTTCTTAATCTCCTAATTGGTGCCAGGCTCCAATGTGCGAGAGACATCTGTCTGGTCAGACAGCCGCCCTGTTAGGCAGATGAACGAGTGTCCTCCACGCTCAGTGCTGCAGTGGTGAGGCGAGAGGTTTCCTGGTTCAGCCTTTGTCCCTGGGACCTGGCAGTGAAGGACTGTGACCGAGGCCCTCCTCAGGGCTGCAGCACAAAGTCGCGCAGCTCATTTATATCCGCACTCGGACAGCCGCTCGGCCACTGAAGGATCAGTCCTGTTCTCGTTGCTGCCCAGAGTTATAGTGTGTTATTTTGTGGTGGAAGTTAGATTCATTATTCCTCAACATTTGAGCGGTGCTAGATCTTGTTCCTGCTCAGAGAGCGGTGGTTTGAAAGCTCATGTGTTTAACTACATCTGAAGTACAGCGCTAGGTTAGCTACCAGGGACTATGCAAAACAGCTGAACTGTAAAGTCACATCTATTGCGCCATGTCTCTGTTCTCTAATAAATCCGGTGTCTCTCTAGTATGTCATCCGACAGTTGGTTGTTCTGCAAAGCCGATGCTGGGTCAGCTTCTACATTAATCCTGCACAGATTTCATGCGTAACTCGGAGTTACTCAACAGCATTCATTCTCTCGTTTCCCATCCGGGCTTCAGAAAAATCAATGCAGGCAGTAGTAGGTATGAAGAAGGAGGCTGCACATCTATCCCTACTGCAGGGTTGTTTTTTTTTTACTGCAGTAGTAAACTACTCTGTAGGGCCCTCGCCTCCTCCCAGTTGCATAAGTCACTGAAAAAAAATTATGGGCTCAACATAACTTCTACTACTGAGCAGAAATACACTCAAAGCAGGAGTATATTCAGTGGTGAGATTGTCAGGATTCATTATTTAGGAAGTTTGCATACAAATATTTTAATGTATAGCATTATTTTTTTCTGCTCAGTAAGAACTAAATTATCTGCCATATGCGAATCTCTCTAAGGGTCGTGGTAAAACAAGCTGGTGTTGGCTGTGCAAAGAAATCTTGAGCCAGGAGATCTTGGAATATTAAAACGCTGCAATATCTTTTGTTTAAGTGAAATCTGTCAGCATGTTGCTTCCTCTGGTGAGATCAGTATAAGCGATGACTGTGATATGTTACATCTGTCTTTTGACGCTTTTAATTTGAAGCAAAAAAGGAAGTGGTTCTCAAATAATAAGACTGTGCATTAGACTGACTGACAAAAAGCGGATCTTTTAAAATGATTATTGTCTCTACTTCAAAATCTACTTTTTAAAGTTTAAACTTAAATTTGCTTGACAGTGAACAAACTCTTTAAACACAGTTCTGAGATTTGTGAAACATTTATTTTCTTTAGGGAAACATAAAAATGTTTTTAAAGCCTTTTTGGCTTTGGGGTCATCTTAGAGATCAGCATAACATTATATGAACACTCCTGGACTTAAATATTCTGTGCTGTTAAATTCTTTGGAACCCTGATAGCGATTTGCAAAGTCTTTATGCTGATTTTTGTATTGGCTCATCTTATGAGAGTGAGACAGTGAGCCACGCATTTTCTTAAGAAAATGTTCTTATCATGGCTTTTGACCTTGCTTGCAGATGAGCCATTTCTGGATGTGGCCACCTACAACCTCATCTCATCTCACGTCTAGTTGGAAGAATGCCACATATACCTTTGTCAGTCTTTGACTTTTGCTTTGGTTGGGCCATAAATGTCAATATATTCACCGTTGTGTAACTTCGCATGCAGCATAAGCCGCTCCGTCAGCAGTGCTCCAGATCTCAGCATCTTCTAGGTAAATGTCAGACACCAGATGAGGTGCAAAGGAGGGAAGAATCATTAGCCGTGTCTGAGAGACAGGATGCGTGAACTTCATTAGCAGTCATAAGGTCACAAACAGTAGGCCGACTCCACTCCACCGCCTCTGAATGTGTGATGGACTGGCTCAGAGGGCCACCATGCCCACGCCCCTGGTGTTCCCATTACTCGTGATTCAGGCGTGCCTTTTTCTACGGTATGTTCAGAGAACGCACACACTATGACTGTCTTCGTCTAAATTCCTTTGCTCCAGATGAGACCAGCTCCCTCTCAGCCTTCTGCACAAAGCTTGAGTTCTAAAACATGAAAATTAAATGAGCTTTACAGTTTTTAATAAGAAGTGTTCAAATATCCAATCAGATACTTTACCAGAAGCTTGCTAACTGATAAAAAAGTGCCTGGTGGCTCAGCAACCTACTAGTGATACAAGAGTTTTAAATAAGTCAATATTGATTATTAGACAGGTTAATTGTTTTGATTATCTGAAGTACTGCGAAACTGGTGGTGGGATCTTTCCTGTTTTATCAACAGTATTCACTCCACAGCATTGTATTTTTAAGCAGTTATGAGGCACGGTGGAGAAACCGGAAACTGCTGCTGTGCAATTTTCTCAACTTGTTGTTGCTAGGTAACCAAAGAGTGAGTGAGTGAATTGATGCCACCAACTGTTTTTAGCTCATCATGAGAAGTTGAGCAGCTAAAGCCTTTCCTCTGCCTACATCTCCCAGAATACTGTGGGGCTCTGGATTGGAGTTCAGTGAAATTATTCAACTGATATTTTCTACTAGAATAAAATAATCAGTTCAGTTCAAATAAAGATTTATGTAATACAATTCTTTCACACTTAATAAAAAAGACTCAAGTGTATCATTAGAAGACCAAATTAAATATGACATTCATATCCACAATTAGCGTACGAAAACATCTGTGTCTAACAATAAAGATGGGTAAAAGAATACTGAACTAAGATTTTGATGTGCTGACATTCCCTCTGATTATTCTTTATTCTTTTGTAATGTCCAACATTTTTCTACGTTTTCACAACGAAAATGTGCAACTAATAAACAGAAAAATTAAAAAGACACATTTTCAGAATAAGCTAGGTGTAATGTAACTTACACGGGTTGTGTGTGAGAGCCCTCTCTGGTGATAACGCCCTCCTTGTCCATCAGCATTTGTCTGAATGTGCTCACTTTCTGTCGGATCTCCTCCTCTGTGTACCTGAAGGCATCAAAAACAGAAGTTACACAAAAAATACATATTTAACTATTATTTACAGTTTTGAATGGTGAGCTCATAAGCAACGACTTTTACTAACAGTAATGATTGCAGCTCAAGCATCGGGAAATGTCGTCCAACATATTTGCCAGATGCTTCCGTGGTAGTCGTCACATCTCCTGCTTCCACACGGAGCCACGAAAAATGCCAAAGATTTCTGTTTCACCAATAACTGAGTTCTGCTAAATAATGTTGATGAGTCACTGCTGTCCCCTTCTGTCCCTGGCCTGCACAGCGTGTCATGTTTTATTCTGAGGAGTTCTCCACAATCCACACAGACTAAAGAAAACCACTGCAGATGTACACAAGAAGATTTCTACCTATTAAAGGTTGAAGGCGAGTTGTGGGTGCCATAGAATTAAAAAAATTATTATTTATGGGCGTGCTGCGGTGGCGTAGGGGATAGCACAACCCACATTTGGAGGCCTTGAGTCCTTGACGCGGCCGTCGCGGGTTCGATTCCCGGACCTGGCCGTCATTTGCCACATGTCTTCCCCCCTTCCTGTCAGCCTACTGTCATATAAGGGACACTAGAGCCCACAAAAGCATCCCCTGGAGGGGAAAAAAAAAAAAAAAAGATTATTTATATTGCAGTTTCATTGAGTGAAAAGAATAACAAGTAAATAGTTGTTGGTAAATACAATCCATCTATGCAACCTTGAGCTACATTTTTATTTTCTAAGATGGTGTGTTACCACAGCAACCTGCTCAATACAGAGCTTATATGATTAAATTGTCAACAGGACCATAACTCAGCTTAATGTGTTGCATTTTGGACATTTTAGCTCATTATTCTTCTCACTAAAAATTTCTATATAACCAAGCATCAGTGTGTTAAACACCTATTTGCCCAAAAGTACATTCAAACCTTTGGGCAAATGAAAGTTGCCCAAAGCTTTTACTTTGGGTATATAAGATAAAACTGGCTATCGGTAAGCATATCAATAGCCAATTTCAATATAGCTATTGACATTTCTAAAATGTCCAATAGCCATGTGCATTCACTGAGAACAGACTCTTCAAGCTTTTTTGTTTTTAGAAAAGCTTGAAAGAAGCATATTAATCCTATGTCTTAAGTACACATGATATTCTGCACCAAAATTATACACTGAACTTCTTTTTTTTAGGGATTCATGTAATGGGAAAAGTATAAATCAACTTGGTCATCCTGGGAGCTGTGAAGTTTGATGTAGGGTCATGAATAATTCAGATGTAAGCTGTGTGAGCTGAACTTTGAAGTCGCCCTGAAAGAGTTGCACATCATTGCCTTTAGCAGGTATTGGATCTGTGTTTGTTCTGTTCCCTGGTTGAAGCAGACAGGAAGCCCTCCTGATTCTGGTTCCTTTAGATGCATGTTGGGTTAGATGGCAGTTCGCCTCTGAACAGTTCATTGTGCAGGACCAGAACTGCAATCAAGCAGAGATCCAATTTAAAATTTTAAAGATGCATGATGTCCAGATATAAATGTCAAATGTACTCATACCCCCACATGAAGAATCCCTCAAACGTCAAATCTGTGACACCTTTCAGCCTCCATCCATCTTTATATCAACTAATCAACCTCCCTGTCACTGAGTCATGGCCAGTGTCAGTTCTTAACCAGATATAGCATTTTACATACATTTCCTAATTATGCCGTACTACATAATCCTAACAAAACTCATCGGAGACCGGGGTTTTAACTTGTAGCTAACATTTTTGCACAGGAAAGTTCTGCAAAAGTGCGATAAGTATAGTACATTGGAAAGGATTTCACAGATATATTGGAGCCATATATCTGTGAGTCCTATTAGCTGACTTGGAAATTAACCAGCATCTCGTATCTGCATAGAAACAGCATTAATCTGAGGGGTGGTTGTTTTTCCCAGGATGCAGCAGTGGATACCTGGTAGCTATTGGCACAATGGCAAGGTGGAGAGTGAGATTAAGAGAAGGGTGATGGCCATCAGAAATAGCTGAGAGACATTTCAGCTGAGAGGAAGCGGGACGGTGTGACGGCTACGTCCGGTCCAGCTGTGTAACAATCTCTCAGCTCAGCAGCTGTCAGCTCAGCACAACAGAGAGCCCAGACCAACACTTTATATTCATGGCTTTCTGTTCACAGTGCAGGAGCCATCACCATACATTAGCTAAAGCTCTGCAGCAGTCGCCCTGCTCCGTCAGATGTTTCTCTGTGGATCGAAGAAGGGTACACAATGCTGAATATTTAACTCATTGGTTCTGGCCAAACACTTAACATGTCTGTGAGATTTCTGCCTTTACGTTGTAAGGCTTTAAGCATTTGCAAACAGCACTGTGAGCAACAGCCCATCAGAAGCAAAGATAGGGTTTGTGGAGTTTGTTGACATGCAGTCAACAGAATCCGTTTCCTCTTATCCTCCTCTCTCCTGCTCAAGTGCTTCATTCTAAACAATGACGTTCAGGGTTGTGTGAGACAAACAGAAAGTTTTGTGCGTTTATACTAGCAAAACCTACCGGATTTAAATGGAGGCCCCAACAGCTGAAACCATTTAAATACATTCGCTGTATAAAAAGAGAAATCTAAATTTCTCTCTGACTGTCGAACATTTAATTAGACTAAACCTTTCCTGTTCTAACTCAGGAAGGGGCACAGTTGGGTAGTAACAAGTTATGTTTATTTGAGAAACTTTTTGGGGGAAAAAAGGAGTATTTTTACTATGCTGTACCTTTTAAATTTCTGGATAGTCTACCCACTGTGACCAACTTCACTGGATGGAGAACAAGCTTGTTTTAACCAAAAATTCACCAGACAGAGACACACATCTGTAGTCTTTGTTAAGTTTAATATATTTTATATTGAAAGAAAATGAGTTTGAAAAAATATTTTGTAATTATTTTTATGAATTAATATTATTTTTAAAAAACCTCTACTTCTCCACATAACTTTAAATGTTGCTCCAACTACTGATGTAATTTGGGAATATTAAATGATTGATGTTTTGATCAGTTACTCAGTACTTAAGTAGTGTTTTTCCATAAGACTTTTAATTTAGTTTTTACTTTTCCTTGAGCTAAATATGTTGAAGCAGTGATCCTCTTACTTCAGTACAATTTATGGGTAGTCTACCAACATAACTTTCATGGAAATGACCTGTCATCATACTGTTCAGGAAGGAAACGGGTTTAGTGTCTCAGACACAAACATGCTTTGATGCAAAATGTTTCTGGCTGCAGCATCATGGGAGTTGAAGTTTGGGAGCAAGTAGTTCTCCCATGCAGAGCCTACATTAACATTGATCACAAAGTGGCTAAAGGTCAACAAAGTCAATGTTTTGGACTGGGTGCCCGTCCTAAAGGCCTGATCTAATGCCATAGAGAATTGATGGGCAAAGCTGAAAAGGTGTGTATGATCTAGACGGCCTACAAACCTGACTCAGATTCACAGTTTCTGTCTGAACTGATGTGAGAAGCTCGTGGAACAATACCTAAAGTGTTCAACCCATATTGTATAGTTTAAATGGAGAAAAATAGATTATATGTCTGTCTATACGGCATTTTCAAACATCTACTTTCCCCTGTACAAGCCGGTAGGATCTTGGGAGCATTTCAAATAAAGTTAGACAGAAAAACACACTGAGCTCTAAATTAACTTGAGTAAATGGCCACATATGGATGTTTGTCAGATGCTATTAGGATATGCTCCCTGAATCAACACATCTCTCCAGTGCATGTTTAATTAGCACTTTTTTTTAGCAATAAAGGTATCCACTTCCCCCCAAATGTGCCATCTGTTCTGCTCTGAAAATGAGCAATCGTTCCCAACAAAATCACATACTGTAAATCAGTAAAATATCTAACTGCTCGTGTCACCAGTGTATTTTAAAATGGTGTAAGTACCTCAAAGGAATTTAGTAATTTTACAGAGGCCAAATAAACGATTCAAGTCTCCAGGAATTTGGAAGGACGCTGATCTGAGAGAGGTCTTCTGTGCCTCTGTAGCCATGAAGAATTACCACGATTAAAGAACTTGATTAGTGTAATTAGACATCCTAGAGCGCCCACAGATTTTCCCCATTAACTCCCAATCCAGAAAAATGAATAGTTGAGGCCTCCAGACCGTTCTTATGATAATAGGCATCGATTCGAGGAGTGTGGGGCAAGCTTGCGCTCATTCAAACTGCCAGAGCCTGTCTGCGATTGAAGTCTGATAAGCTATTCTCTGCAAGCTGTCCCCAGACACGGCTGTGCACCTATGAGATTCTGAAAGCATCAGCTGTAGTTAGCGAGGCTGAAAAGCTCTGGGAACATGGGAAGCCAAATCCAACCACCCCCGTATTTCTATTTCATGGATAGAATTAAAACGACCTGCCGAGCGCTACAGTAAAACGGTTTAACTCTCAAGTGGAGAGGATTTTCAATTGATGCTCTCCACACTCATAGATTTTCTAGTAAGATAACAGACCCTGGGCAGACCTGACAGAGAAGGTAGCAAAGGAGGCGCTCTCCCTTTAGAAAGCTGCCGTCTTCACCTTGCCAACAGTGCAAGCTGATCAATAGCTTGGGCTACACTGTCTACAGATTCCGACTGTTCATCTTTCCTAAGACCTCCTTTAATAAAACAACTGACAACCGTTTTGTCTAGCATTGCCCTTTTTTTTTTACTGTCCAGGGTACTTTGTGGTGACAAAATGGTTCTTTCTTTTTGAGAAAAACTCCAGTAAAACCTTCAGTCTTTGAGAAAACTAGCTCCTCAGTTTCTGACGCAGGTTTTAGTATGGAAGAAAACCTCCATTAGGGCAGAGACAACTATTTGCTCTGGCATCAAAGACTCTGAAAGCAGCCTTCTTAATAAGATCTGGACTTCTCACTTGTCAGTTGTTCTCACATGTCTCTAAAGCAATATTCAGCTATTCTGTTATATGTCTGCTTGTATGGATAGACTATCTCTTTTTATACTGTTGTGTATCATAATGTTCCTATCCTATGCAAAGTAAGACATCTATGAGGTGTTTTGTTTAGGGAATACACCAATAGTCCATAACTCTGTTCAATCCATCAGTCAAAAATGTAAACGGTATGGCACTACTGCAAACCTGATAAGACATAGATGTCCCTTAACTCAGGGTGGCGCATGGTGTTGGTGGCATGATGCTGTGTTTTTAGTAGGGACAAGGAAGCTGGTCAGAGTTACTACAAAAGACTTAACACTTGATTTCACCTTCCAGTGGGACAATGCAGCCTGCAGGTTAGCTCATCAAAGAGCTGGGGAAACGGTTGGCACACTGCAGGAGTTCAAACCATGAACATTCATTAAGTCTCAATCAGCAGATAAAAACACCCTTTAAATAATCTGGTCCTGCACATGAGGGGGAACTGCGGAGTTAGTGGGCCATGTCTTCAACACAAAATGCCACGCTTTGTTTACCACCTTGTAGTCAGCATGTTGTCGTGTCCGGGGGACGAACACGACAACATGTCCCTGGGTTATGTTCTTCCTTGCACAGATCGTATCGTGCTCCTCCAACCAGACGTCTTTTATAAATGGCCTAATGTATGCAACCTTCAGTCATATTTAATCTGCATTAATGGCAGTATTGCCAGCAGCCGCGAAGCACTCAGTGCACAAATGAATGGGAGATGCTGCCAGGCTTTAGAGAGCTAAATGAACAGACTGCTTTAATCGCAGAGCCAGTTTAATTGGCTCCCATGGTGAGGCCATCACTCATGACAGACCATTTATCCTGGTCGTCTCACAAGAGGGAAGCAGATTGGGGGTCCGCGAGGGAGGGGCTGTAAAGGGAAGAGGAGTGTGTCTTAAATAATGTGGCAGGCATCCAACTTGTCCCCAAACCCAGATCTTCACCAGGACCTCCATCAAAAGAAATACCAGGGGTGAGAAGAGGCTGAGTCTTCTGTCTCAACCCCTGAAAACACAACACAGCCTCCATTTCTATTATGCCTAATGTCTGGCACTGTTCTCCCTCTCTATCCCCATGTTTCATCCTTCTCTCTATCCCTTAATCCTGCGCACACACACTTTTATTTAAAGAGGCACATTAAAAACTGGAGAGGCAGGGGTATCCTTGCCGAGCCAAGCTGGCAAATGAGCATCCCCCTTTTCACTACGGCCTAACAAGACGAGCCGAGTCCATCCAGAGCTCGAACACTCTGCTAAGTAGTTGGAGTCCTTTCTGTGTGAAGCTGTGGAGCTGGTCAGCCAGGGTGTCTGGTCGGCTTGTATTCTGTCATCATTAGCCAAGCTTCTCTCTGCCACTGCAGTGTTTCACCAGACAGCATGGCTCTTTTACATCGTTCTAAACCCAGGAGCCAGAAAGGAGTGGACCTTGACAGATGGGGAAAGTGCAAGTCCCCCTTTAAGGCGCCCCCCTTCCCCCTCTTCTCAGGCAGCCTTAATGAGGCCCCATTGCCTGACGAGAGCATTCATGCTCAAGGAGGACGAGGACAAGTGAAATCAATGGACAAAAACCAAATCGAATCCACCACCACCCTTCTGTCGCTTCCCATATCTGTGTGTACCCTCTAAAAATGACTAATTAGCTTGACATTTATTCAATTATTAATTAATTCTCTCTTAATATATAGTAGGATTAGGCAGTATTCTATACTTGACAAATGTGACGGAAGGAAAATGTCCCGAGGCATCTGTGGGAAAGCAACCCTTTTCCA
This sequence comes from Gambusia affinis, assembly GCF_019740435.1. Lineage (NCBI taxonomy): Eukaryota > Metazoa > Chordata > Actinopteri > Cyprinodontiformes > Poeciliidae > Gambusia > Gambusia affinis. The sequence goes on from NC_057882.1 coordinate 17,033,552, forward strand.
CTAAGACAGGATCACAGGGCTCGTCATTAATTATGGACTCTGTCAGCATGTAGTTCAACTCCGAGCTGTGGTTATTTAAGCAGCACGGTGTGTGTGTGTGTGTGTGTGTGTGTGAGTGAATCCATCAGGGAGAAGTGCTGAAATAGTGGATTACGGCCGACTGCAGTCTCAAACATTTCCATGGTTCTTTCTTAGTTTGAGTTGGATGCCGAGATAACAACACCGCCCCGGTCGGCCATCGCTTCTCACCGACTGTCTCCAATGGCAACATCGCCAATTAACATTTGAAAATGTGGATGGTAATGTGATTCTCAAGAGTTGACAGTGCAGCATAATCCTATATATTAAAAAGGTCAAACGCAGAGCAAAAAAGGCATGTTGTTTTTTTTTGTTTTTGTTTTTTTTTAACCATTCCAGCATGTTTTTGTTTTTCTAGGGCCATGTTGGAGGCTAAAATGTTCTGAACACTGAGCATTGCAAGATTCCCTGATGTTTAGTGCCTATAAAACATATTCACCCTCTTAGATGTTTTACCCCTTCATTCTTTTCACAAATCAATCAAGATCAACAAAATGGTTTTTGTCATTGTCTTGCTGGAAAATAAATGTTCTCTGAAGCTGTAGTTCTCTTGCAGAAACAAATCGTCTTACCAGATTTCTTTATATTTTGTTGGGTTCATTTTACCTCCACTTACTCAGATTGTGAGAACGGACTGATGCAGGCAGATTTACACATAGGTCATGTTCCTTCATGTCTTGATGATGAATTTAACTGAACTCCAGTGATGTTTGGTATTTTTTTGTATCCATCCCCTGACTTGTACTTTTCAACAACATTTTCTCTGATTTTTTTGGAGTGTTTTTTCCCCCCAAACCTTCCGGACTCAGTCGTCTTTGTACTAGAATCACTTAAGACACACTCGCTGCACTCAGGTGATTTCCATTCCACTCATTGAGAGACTGCTTGCACTAATTGGCTGGACCTCTGTTGAGTTAGGTCAGTGATGTTAAAGGGGGGGAATATTAATGCAACCGCCGAGATCCACAGTTCATCTGGGGAAATTAGGCAACAGCACATTAATTGGCTGCTTCCAAATATTTGGCCTTTGTGGAAGAAGCCACCTTTTAAATTTTGCTAAAAGGCTGGAATAACTATCAAAGTCCAGATTTAAGTCCAAATGAAAATCTCTACCAAGATCTGATGTGGCAACTCAATATCGATCACATACATTTCTAATACAAGATGTTAAAGTTTGAAGCTGGTATGTGACATCATGACTTTCTAAAGAAGTAGAAGAGAAGGCGGTGATATCAGGACATGTGACTGCTGCTGATCATGAACATTGCCAGCTACGTGAACCCTGACCCTCTGGGCAAACAGGAAGCAGCACTATCTCTGCCAGCATAGGTATCAGAAGCATCTGAACAAATTTCCAATGCCAGTAAAGAAACCGTTACGCTTAAGTTTCAGGCAGACTCCCACAAGAAATAGTAGTGTCATTGCCAGCCATGTGTGGAATGTGTAAAAAGATTTTTTTAAGAAAAAAGAAAAGAAAAAAACAAAAAACTTGTGATAGCATTTTCATAGCAGGCACCTATAAATAAACACATGATAAAAAGAAATAGATGCAATGCACCATTTCCTTACAAACGCACTGTCCCTTGTGTTTACTTCACTCTACTGCAGTAATTTGCTTTTTTTTTTTTTACTTTCCTTCCTCTGTGAAGATGAAAATTAGTTTTGGCAGGTAACAGGGTCTGGATTTAATATTTTTGCTGCTCCTCGCGAATTCAACAACTGTTAAGAAATAGACCCGTCAGTGTCAGGTTCTCTGCTACGGCTTTCATCGCCTTGCACTCTTGTAATAACAGAGATGCGGAGGAAAGAGAAAACAACTAATTCTCTGAAAACACAAATGTCACTCAGAATCCAAACCTCCCTGCAAAACACACCGACACCGCAGGGAACAATATGCAACGTGAACAGAGCGGCGGAGGTGCTGAAGAAACAGTTTATTCTTCATAAGAAAATAAGTGTCCAGATGAGTTCCTCCATACGCGACCTTTATCGATCTACCCTTCAAAACATTTTCCCTGCTGTTTTGCTTTAACTAAGCTGCCTAAAACCTTTTAGACTTTAATCCACTTTGCTGTTGGAGCATTTCACAAATTACTTTGTTGCTTTAGTAAGTCGTGTGGGGAAATAGAAATAAAACATAATGCTAAGACTTAGATCATAAACAGATATTAAGGCCAGCTAAGCTCATGTTGGTAGTTTAGCAGGTGGTTAGCCTGAACTAAATAAGGGCAAACTGGGCACACGCCCAGGGGACCCATCGTCTTGATTAAACCCAGGAGAGCGCTAACGATTACGTAGCGGTGCAGCCCCGAGTTCTTTGCCAAGAATATTTACCTAATCTAAATCTAAAAATAAATAAATAAATAAGATCTCCCTACTGTTTTTGAATAGATAAACCTTAAAATGAATTTTTTGTAACCAAAATAACAGGAACAATTCGATTATAAAAGAAAAGTTCAATCAAATCACTCCTTTAAAAAGAATTTGTGACTAAGAACCTTTGTGCTGGAGGAGGGAGAGCATTAAGATACCAGAGAGATCCTGAAGGTTTCAGCTCACATCATCAGCTAAAAGACTTAAATGAGGAGATTTGCAGGATGGGAGAACTGCTACAACAATATTCCTGCTTGGTGCGTTTCTCCCAGTAGCATCTTCATCTCTGGAGAGTGATAGACTCGGACGTGCATGAGTGAAACGCTTTTCAGAGACTACTGAATGATGCTGTTTTTTTCTCTCTCACACTCTCAGATCCTCTCTTTCTTTTTCTCTCTCTCTCTAAATAAGAGCAGAACTCTGAACTCTGAACATAAATTTATTTATTTTTCCTTGGCTGAATTGGATTTAGGACTATTTCTTGTTCGGGACGAACTAACGTGTCAAACTTCTAAACATTTCATTTGATTCTGCGGTGGTTACATTGCTCATATTAATGGGAGCCGTATTGTCTGTCTGTTCATGGTTTTCACTGGAGCACACTGTAATTGTGAAAATAAATTTCAAAAGTTTCTTACAAATAAAAAGATCTGTGTAGCTTCTAATGTAATGGTTTTTATCTGTTTGAAAGATCAGGTTATTTAGTCATTGATAAACATAACAGGAATTATCTTCTGGTACATTTGGCCCATAATGGCTTCCTTTGTTATTTAAATACTTACAAAAATATAGGCGTAGTTAAAAATGCTCCATTGCATGAAGCAGCAGTCTCCTGTTTTCAATTCAGTTTATGAACACCGTTTGCAACATGGTTTATGAGCATTGCCATGCATTTATAGATCATTGGCTGATGTTCATAAATCCTGCACAAAACAATTATGCAAATTTGCATTGCAGCTAGGATCATAAAAACTGTTTAGTTACGGGAAATGACTAAGTTGCTGGTTGGCAATATAAACTAAATCCCACAATACTGTCTTTGGATGGCAATTTTTAAGACAAATAAATTCGAGAGTGTATTTCAAATGAGAGAATTACTACAATTCCTTCATCTTATTTTTGGTTTGTTTTGCAAACCTCCTACAGCACCAGTTCTGCATAACATTGACAGAAATCTTCACTGTTAACAGTGTTGGCAACTTCTAAAAGTCGTTTGGGACTCATCTACTCACCCCTGCTCCTCCATCATTTCTTGGAGCTCCATACATTTCAGCTCCACCCTCCTTTTCCGCTCGTGGTCCAAAATCTCTCTGTGTGGCTTCTTCAGCAGGACAGGCTCCAGTTTAAGCTCCTCGTCCTCCTCTGTCCCCACCTGGCCCTCCTCGGTTTTGGCCTGCAGCACCGCCATGACCGCTGGCCCTCCTGAACCTGCGGCTGTTCCAGGTTCAGTTCCAGGGACCACAGGTTGGGCCACTGCGTTTACACCATCTTTAGGTGACGGCATCCTTGTCGCGTCGTACATGACTGCTTAAATCTGTGGAGACAATGAGAAAAGCGAAGACATAAGTCCAGTGTAGTTTAGAAGTCACATGTTGCGCTGATGATCTGATGTTTATGAGAAATATCAGTTTGACTAAACAACCTATTAAGCAATATTTTATACATGCACAGTTTGTCCGCACAACAAAGACTCCAGGGAAACAACAACCTACAAATGTTTGGAGAATGTACGGGTGAAGAGGTTGGGATTTGATTCAAATGTCTTTGGACAGGCTGCAGAGCTTCTGCTTGAACTGAGCAGTGTACTCTGCAAACTTTGCACATGTCAGCTTTGAAATGATACCAAAAAAAATGAACGTCCAGAAAGAATGGGGGCATTGACTTGTGCTGCATGAGTCAACAACCCTGGAGCACAGGAAGACAGGTCAGGAAGGAAAGATCTGCTGGAGCATAATGAAACATGGTGTAAGACAAATGGCAGCAGGAAAAAGGTGAAAGAAGTATGGGAGTGGAGGATGAAGAAGGTTCACCAATACTGAACATGTAAGAAATAAACAAGTGACAGATGACTGTGTGACAGAATGAATGACTTTTGTTGAATATGATTTTTTTTTTTTTTTTCACCAATCCCTTTCTGGCTTGTTTGCTCATGAAGTGATGAAGCCGTCACTTCCATGTATAGAATAGCATCTGGTGCCAGTGCAGTGTGGCTCCTGCTCTGATCAAGATGGATTGTTCTTTTAAGGTCGGTGCAGGTACAGGTAGCAAGAGAGGTGGAGCTTTTCTGCACTGGAGTCTCAGATGACACCCGGCGTTGCTATTCCCCTTCCTCTTCTTCTACAACTGATAGCTTCATTTTTCACAAAGGAGATATAAAAACAGCCAGGAGATGTACTTCATCACTGTCAAACATGGAGGAGTCAAGAGAGGATGATGTCCAGAGCTTCAGGATGACAGTCTTTTCATCTATTTTGTGATGTAGGATCAGCCGGTTATGTGCTTTTGAGCTGCTCACGGTGGTTTTTGACTGGTCAATGAGGATGTGTTTGTGTTTTCAAGTGATGCGCCCCGCTAAACGATCTGTGGATGCGTGCGTGCGTAGCGACGCTGCTGTCGGCTGACGGAACAGGTGGCGGGACAGCAGGAGGTATCATCTCTGAATCTATAATACAGTAAATCAGCACTTAATATTCCGTGACAGCAGTCAGTCATGCACATACACTTGTCTGCGGCAAAAGAGAGCAGGAAAAAAAGAGCTCTCATTTATCGGGTGGGACCTTTAAGATGGCATTCGGGCAGACTGAAGTGCGGTAGAAAATCTGTGACAAACGTGAACAGATTTTTACATTTCTGTTCAATGAGAACGTCTCGTCTGCTAATGAAGTTTTGTGTCTTTAGAGGGAGTGTTTCTTAACAACTTACATGGGAAATGATCCTCTGAATGCAGCAGAGTGGGACTGGACTGGACACTTCAGGACAGTTTGTTCAGGGGTGTTAGAAAATTGTCTTGTTTTTTTATTTTGTTTTGTTTTCACAAAAATTGGGCTCAAAAAGGCAGTGGATCTTTCTGAGAACTTTGAAACCAAAGTGCTACCAAATGCCCTCTTAAAGGAATGAGCCAGTTTTCAAAAGTTAGGATGTCAGGAGCATTTTCAACTTTGTTCCTACAACCCTGATTCTCAGAACTTTGAGCTGTGTTAGCCAACTTATATGTTAGTTTGCATTTTATCTTAGATTTCAGTTCTGGACACTTGTGCAGACATCTGTTGATGTCCCCTGCAGTTTTCAGTAATGAAATGCCAATTTTATGTACCAGTAATCAGTCTCCCTTCCATTTTTGTCTGTATGTTCAGTCACTCCTTTTATCAGATTTTTCTCTTTGTAATGTCAGCTGCTTATGATCAGTCTATGACTCTGTGTGTGTTTTCATGTGTGGCTTGGTGAATGTCTCTAGTGTAAAAAAATCTTAGGTCCTACCCATTTTAACATCACTCGTGAACAGGACAGTAAGATGTTTGGACACGAGGGAACATGAGTCTACTATTGACTGGTTGAGATAGCATGGAGTCACTGACTAACTCAGGCTTTGAACAGATCCACTGCACATTGAAGGTCATGGCCTAATGACATCAGCAGAACCACAAAACAAAACTTCTCAAATCAAGCATTGTCCTCATCATGACTACATTTCCAGATTCTGCCCATAAACGCCACAAAAACCAAAAGGGGCGAGGGGCAACCCTGGCATAGTCCAACTGGAACGGGAATTAAGTTTGACTTTGTTCCTAGGATTGGTTGAACGAGAATTTGCCTCAGCATGATTGCCTCAGCAGTTCCACCAAGTTTAAAACGTGATCCGACCAGGATGACCCTCACACTGCTCTACCTGCATCAGAGGTAGGAATTAAAATTGTAATTTATTTTGAAGGGACGGCACACATTGATTAACATTTCGGTAAATGCACCACAATTGGCCAAAAGGCTGTTTTTAATTTCTTGCGCCTGGACAATGAGTAATTTGTCTTGCTAAAAACAAAGACAAAACAAGGTTAAAATCACGTGACTACAAAAATGTGTCATTAAATACAATCAGTAGAAACAGTTAATACAAAACAAAGGAAACTATAATACAATTATTATTCAGCCTAGTTTTCAACAAATTACTATAACAGTGTACACTTTTATGTATATTTTTGGCTGTTTTAAACGTTTGCACTTTGTTTATGACAAAAGCAACCAAATCATGTTATAAATGTACTTTTCTTAACTTTATGAAAAATACCCCAGTATTGTAAAGTTGTGGTATTTGTATTTAAGGTCACTGTACTACTTCTACGCTGTAAAAAAGCATTGTGAAGAATGTGTGTGTGTGTGTGTACACAAGTAACCAATATCTGATGCCCTGAGGTCAGCAAAAACTTAAGTCGGATCTGGATCGATATCTTAGAAAGGGGAGAGGAAGGACACAAATAATTAATTTCATGCAGGACATCACATCCTGGCCCGATGAATAAGCTGTAAGCAACAGATCCCACCATATGTGCCCATCCAACCGTTGCAAACAGGTTCCGCTGTAATGAGCAACGATGAAATGAAGATATCATCAGACAATTGGAGGCCACTTCTGCACAACAACAGATGTGGGCTCGACGCTGGTGTGTCACAGCGTGCCGTTTAACTCGAACGGCCTCATTACTATGTCCCACATTCATCTGTCTTTTTTCACGAGACACGGGAGGAGGAAACCGAAAATCTGTTTCCTTTCAAGTTGAAAGAAAAAGAAAATATGAGCAGGAAAAAAGCGAAACCACACAGTTAATTGTGTTAAAGTCCTCTGCGGGGGCTGAAGGTTATCTCCGGCTGCTGCAGTAATGCTCTTCTGCTATTATAATATCTTCTGCTGCGTGAGACAATCACACCATCTAACCATCCTTTACGAAACATGAAATTTTTTTCTCTCAATCGCCAAGTTTAACAATAAGCTATTTCATATCACATAGAGATAATATTACAGTTCAGTATTCAGTAGTCTGTTTGAGGATGAGGCGCTGATTGCTGTTCTGAATAAAAGATGGCCTCGTTGGATAAAAAGGCGGCGGCTGTGCTCAGCCTTTAGTTTCCCTCCCTGCTGCCGCGTCCGCGGCGAGTGACATCGCACCTCGGACGACAGAAACAAAGCCTGTAAATAACAGCCAGACGCAGTGGGTGTGCCAGGTGCCGTTCTTCAACCAAACGTTGAAGACTGGCTGTAATTTCCATTCAAGCATCGTGATCTTTCAATTACATGGTGGCTGGCAGCCCACGCAGTGCTGACTGATCTGATACACACAGCGGATGGATCACACACTTAAAACTCCATTAATAATGATAACAGTCACTGTGGTCATGAATGGCAAAAAAAATTTTAAAAATCTTAGACACATTAGAGAGCTAATGATGTATCAAGTTAAAATAACACGAGAGAGGAAATTGCCTATACTTGCGCCATGGTGTTTTGTTTTTCTTTTTAAATGGGGGAATAATCGTTAGCATCAATTACAGGACATTATGTTATGTGGCTAAAGACAGAAACTTGTTGATCTGGAATCAAGGGTGCGTGTCTATCACAGCACTGAATTTAAAAGATTTGTTACAAAAAGATTTATTTTCTCTTCAAACCTTCAGACGAATGGTCCTTAAACAATTAATCGGATTAATTGTGATTAATCGATTCTTGAAATAATTTAGTAAATCATTAATCGTCCACGGGAGAAAACAATCTCTGAAAAAGGCCATTTGCTGAAAGTACAACACGCTCAGAGCAGTAATTAAGGCAAAACTGTACAAAAAATATTTACATTTAGCATTTAAGATAGAAACCCTCTCTATGTGTAAATACACACCCTTTGCTGGAAATGATCAAGTGGACACTAAAGAGTGTTGTTATTGCATTTTGCACAATAAAATGTTTATTTTATTATTTACAAAAGGGATTTAATTATTTGTTTATTTGCATTTTAAAATTTTATAAATATAAAGCATCATTGTAAACGTAAATGGTTAAACAAAAAAATGTGCCCATTTGTTCATCTGTTTAATCGATAAACCATCAGACTAATCAATAGAATAATCAGTTATTAAAATAATTTTTTATCAAGTAAACATAAAAGAGATGCTTTCCCTTCTGTCTACATAATGTTACAGGGAAAGGTGATAGGAGATCTACAAACTGCAACTAATGATGTTTGAAAGCTGTCGAGAGGTGGAACCAGGTCCAAATGTCTTAGACTAAATTCGAACAGGTCCAGAGGACTTCAAAGGTCCAACATTCACCATCTTGCTTTGAGCTGAACAAAAGCTAAATTTTGCCCAACATTACATATCCGTGATGGATTACAGGTGTTTAGAGTGGAGCTCGAGGCCCAACCCGAAGTAAACGCGACATATTCTAATCGGTTTAAATTACTTCCAGACATCTCACTTTGCACTCTGCTGGCTTGTTAGTGTAACTTCTCCTGGTTTTTGCTTTTGTTTAACATCTTCCAGCTCCATTTTGTCACTTGTTGTAACAGGGCGATGCAAATGCAAATCTTCTGGGATGTGTGATTGATGGAAACAAAGCAGGGAGGAACTGTGTGTGCATGCAGTTCTCTCCAACTGTTACAGCTTAATTAACTTCTTTCTTTCCTTCATGAACAGGGTAATCTACCTCCTCTATTTAGAATTTAGTAAGTAGATTAACACAACTTTATATTGTGCATTTTCATTTTGTTTCCACTGTGCTGTATCTTTTGCAAGCCTGAATTTCAGGTTGCGCTCCTCACTTTTTTTCCAAATTTTTAGACTTTTACCTGAAGGTTGAGAAGATTTCTGGTCACATATGAAAGAGAAACGCCAGCTAAAATAAAAGTTGCCATCCATTCAGTGATTTGGAGGCGACAGATGTCCGGCTCCAACCCTTCACTGTCAAACTCTTCCTCCCAAGAAACACTGAAGTCATTGTTTCTTGCAGAATAATATGACACAAAAAATATGGTTGCAGTCCTTCAGTAGAACTAGCTCCCTCTTTTTCACCACTCCATCTTGCTTCTACCTCCAAAGATTTAACTGTGGATAAATCGCTCAAATCATCACTGAAACCCTCATAACTTCCTGCTCTGCTGTGTACTCAGCCTTAGTGGTTTACTGTTTGATTTACCCTGAACAGCAACATTTTGCATTTATAGCATGCTGTGAGAAACATCTATTATTAAAAGCTTTTGTGAACACCGAATGAAACGGCAGTAATTCATCTTTTACATCATGTAAGTGGTTTTGTCCCTCAAAATTACCATGCAATAATTGTAAAATGCAACAGTCAGGAAGAAGTTTCCCAATGATGCATAATGTTCCTTCTCTGAACTGTTGGACCGGCTCCATCAGAGCTCCTCTGTGTTTACAGGAGGAAACCCTACGGCAGGCTTCTTTAAACAAAGAACGTATGTATGACCATCTGCACAGTAAGGGCTGTCCTGATGGACCTGCGTTTGTAAACACAGTTTGCTCTAAAAAAATAAGGAAAATAAAGATGGCAGTCAGAGATAGTAATGGATAAAGTCTGTGACTACACAGCAGATTTAGGAGTGCCATCCATGATGTAGACCTAAAGTCAAATGTCGCTGCTGCTTGCTGCAACAGTAGCGTCACATTTGAAATCATTTTGCTCCCATATTTTCCCTTTTTTGCCTGTTTATCTGTCTATTTTACATGGTGTCACTTTCCTCATCACCCCTCTCTCATAGGATGCTCGGTGTTGTGAACAATGACTCTGACGATTGAGCCTCATTCAGCGGTGAACGGCCCCTTGGCCATGATTACAGGGTGGCAGTAAAAGGGTTCTGACCTTAACAGAGACTTGCACGGTGAAGCTACAGAAGCCGTTTCTTCTGGATGCAACGTGTGCGCGCTCCCACCAAGTAAATCCCCCCCTCCTCTTTTCCTGTGCCTCCTATCTCCCACTTTCCATTCTACCTTTCTTCTCTCTAAAATAATCGGCCCCTTTGCTGGAAACGTGTGTTTCGCTGTCAGCCTTTTGGCACCTGCAGGATTTGTTTAGCTCCCACAAGGTCACCGGTCTTTATTCCAAGCACGTTAGATTGCTGTTGGGTGCCAGGAAACAAACAGCCTCAACTGTTTTTTTGTTTTTTTTGTTTGTTTGTTTTTTTATTACCTCCCTCCACAGCTCCATTTTTTTTGTAGTGGTCAGATGCATGGTGCATACAAATTTGAGCAGGGAATCAAAACCGCAGATGTGCACTGTGACCTTTGGAGATGTTTGAATCTAAACACGCCATATCTGCTGCATATCAAACTATTCTTTTTTTTTGCATTTCTCATTACACAGAAACAACTTTTTCTTTTTTTTCTCCAAAGTGTTTTTGCGGCATTAGTGGCTTGTACTTTTGTGACAGTAGGCAGAGAGGAAAGCGGGTGAGGAGAGGGCGGAAGACATGCGGCAAAGGTCGTCGGGACCGGGAGTCGAACCCGCGACGTCCGGGTCGAGGACTAAGGCCTCCCTACGTGGGGCGTGCTAACCCCCCTGCGCCACCACAGCACGCCTCACAAACAGCTTTTTCTGATTTGGTTAATTCAGGAGCAGCTCATCATTTCTCCATTTACCTGACTCTAATGAAAAAAGCATGTTGGAATGAGATCCAATCGTGGTTGAAACGCGCTCCAGATGGAAGCCGGAAGCATTGTGGGGAATTGGTGCCGAATTCCTCTGGTGGCTTTTAGAACAGCAAACGCCTCTGAGCAAAAGCACTGCAGGCAATGTTGGGAGTCAGGGTAACAAAATAAAACATCTTGAATCAACATACCCACAATTAATTAGTGGAATCAGAGTGATACAGAGTGAGTGAGGGTAGAATAGTATTTAAAAACCTTTGATGCTTGTTGGGAAAAAACATGTCATTTTGGGTTGAAATACAGAGAAATCCCTTAAACTATTTTACTTTTTGTCATGTCACAACCACAAACTACAACAGTTATACAATCCAATAGACAAACACAGTCGGACATCAATCTAAATGACACGTGCTGTAGCTTTTGAAATTTCTTACAAATATAACAATGAAAAGTGTAACCTGCATTTGCATTCAGCCCCCACCGCCTCCCTGCTCCGCCCCGCCACGACCTGTCCATTATCATTCCTGCCAAATAGCCCAAGCTTAGTCACACCGGACGGAGAGCCTCTCTGAGCCGCAATTTTCAAGTATTTCCACAGATTCCCAATTGGATGTTGGTCTAGAATTTGACTGGGCCATTCAACCACACGGCTATACTTGGATGTTTGGTTGCATGTTCAGTGTTTACTATCCTGCTGGAAGACCAACCTAAAAACACCACACAAGCTTTGAGCTTCAAACTGATGGAATACATGCTCCACCTCAGATATGAAGCTATGCTCTTCTGACCCTGTAATTTATTCCGGCTGCCTTTGTAGTATAACTCCAGCCTATCACATAAACTCCAGTGAACTGCCATGTGCAGCGTCTCCTGGGAGAGATGATTACCATCAGAGTGCTCCTGATGTGATTAGAGGGGTCAGTGGCAGGGGATAGATGGGTTCAGCTCAGTCTCCGGCTGTCAAAACAAGAAACAGAGAAACACAACTTTGTCAATGCCCTCAGTGGAGGCCATTCGAACGGGGAGACCATCACACCGCCTTACCACTTCCAACTTATCTGCATTTCCCTCTCTAACCTTGTCTGTGTAATAGTTGTAAGAGCTTTGACTTTAATGCTATGTGCATTACATTCTTTGAAATACTCTAGAGAAAATCAACAATATCTTATTTTTTGTTATTGGAATTTAAAGTATTTAAAGTACATAAAACTGGCCAATTTTAAAACAGAACATCTAAAACTTTTTCTATTTTTGTGATTATTTTTAAGCTTTTATCCGTATTTAAATGTGTTATTTTTTCACATAAAAATGAAATAAAAAGTGTCATAAGGTGGGGCTTTGATTTGTATGGAAAATATTGCATGTTCCTAATGCTTTTGAAATATTTCTGCAGCCTCTAGCTAGAACAGACATCATCATATTGGTCAACATTTACTAAAAAAGAAAGAGATTTGTCTTTTTTCCCTTAATATGTATAGATTTTAGAGAAATTTTCCAGTTTTATCAATTTCTATTCTTGAAATTGGAAAAAGTGATTCTAACTTTGGTCAAACAAAATGATTTTTGGTCCCTTCATGTGAGATTTATAAAAAATGCAAGCACGCATTTCTAGGATATAACAAAGCTGGGTGACGCTGGGTGTCTCATAAGCTTTAATCAGACACATTTCTACATTTGTTTACTGTATATTTATGTAACTATGTGAAACTCTGATTTTCCTGTGATCGTAACGCCTTTCCTCAGCTAACTGTCAGACTGGTTGAGACTTTGTTGATCTACCTCCATTTTTAATTGCACATTTGTTACATCAATCGCAAGTCAAATAGTTGCATAGATTTTGTGTTTCAGAAGGGAAATCACTGAGGGAACTGTACATTTCTGCACCGAGTGCTAGGACGAAGTTTATCGTTGTCCTGTCATGAGACCGGGTCGATAGCTGTGGGACTCCTGATCAATTAACTGCAAACACAGACATGGATGGATGTGAAATCAAAATGTTTCGCTCAAATTGACATAGGGAAATTAATTTTGATTAACCTTAATTTAATTTGCTGCATTATGTCAAGAATCAATACCAGGTTGTTAACATAATAATAATGACCAGCATTCTAGAGCAGAAATGTGCATACGGACGCCAAGATAAGACTTTCAACGAGTGAACTAAACCTGCTTTCTCCCAGAGAGGAGCTTGATGTAAGAGAAATATCAATAACAAATGTGTGTGTTCTCTCAGTATAATAGAGGAGCTGCAGCCAACGGCATCTTCAATAATCTATACAGTCTGCTGCATGGAATAAAATTCATTTTCCAATAAAATAAACAGCATCTACCAGCAAGACATCACTCACTTCTATCCAGTTGAGCACAGGTTGTGATCGATCCTTTTTCAAAATATTTATTGACTCAAGCACGGTTCAGAACAAAACATCAGTGGGAAGTATTGCTAGAAATAAAATGTAGATACATTAAAGGTAGAGAGCATTTTAGGAATATTAGTATAAATGGCTGATTTAAATAACCTGCAGATATACACTAATGCGCAATGGGTTGGTACATCAGACTGAAATGGTGCGTTTATGAAATACAGGTAAGCTGGGATGAAATGGCAACATCGAGAAGTGTGTGGTAAAACTTAGGAAAACGGAGGAATTAGAGGTCTAAAATATCAATATCAGGTCGGGGTCAATATCTAATCAATGAAAGCGTGGTAAGATCATTACTTAAGTGTCATATTCCCTCTTGAACTTTTTTTTCATGTTTGCATTGAAGTTTCTCTACCTCCAAAGATTTTGTTTTGGTAATCATTTTTAGCACTTTCAAATGTTTGTTGTTTTTCTGTTGTTACTGTTTGTCATGTTAATGCTATTCAAGTATTTTGTTGACACCTGTAACTAAATCTGCCCTAGATTTGAACAAAAATAATTTAGAAGAAAAACAAACGAAAACAAAGAAATGTCAGAAGTTTGACAATACGTCAAACTTAAATTCAAAATATGCTGTCGGTATCGGTAACCGTCTCGGTATCAGCGATACCGGCCTTGTGTTTACTTGGTATCGGATTGGTGCCAACATATGCAGCATCACACACCTTTAATAGAAAGGATCCCGGCGTCTTTTAGCCTAAATAAAGTATTTCTACCTTTGGTTTGTCTTCTTACAACGTCTTTAAAATGTTTTCCTAGATAAACATCCGAAGACACTGTTTTGATATGGATGAAATCTTCCTCTTATCCACCTCCCCGCTGTTTGTCGGGCACAGAGCCAGTCAAAGTGGGAGCCGGCTGAATCGAGTCAATGCCTGCAGCAATCTGAAGCTAATCTTCAGACTGCTGCAGAGCTGAAATGAGGCTGTCCTCCTTTCTACCTGCCCAGACTGCTGCTGCTATTGAATTGACACAGCACTCAGGAGGACGGAGTGATCAGCTTCCTGATACGAAGTGATGGCTGTCAGTTTGCAGCAGACTGTCGGCCCCTGACGTTCTTCACCCGGGACGTACCTCTGAGACACCTGCAACAGAAGGAGCTTCACTTCTGCTCAGCACAGCGCCCACTGTCACCCCACATAACATCCGCCGTCTCCTAATTATGCCGAAACAACAGCAAAAGTCTCTCAAAACTTTCCAACAATGCCTGTTTCCCCCCCGAGGGAGAAAAATCTGCCAAGAATTGTTTTGCTGAGTGCAGCCAAAGGTTTGATGCTAAATGCAGGCGCAGTCTTCACCTAACAAGCACCGTCATCGCCAGCACACAGCAGCCTCGAAAACAGCTATGAAAATCTGTACGACGATATTTACCCTACCATGCAACTCCAAATTCTGCTTTACTTCAGATTTTGTTTCTAAAGCAGAATGGGTGATTTTTTATTTATTTTTGTGGCTAATCTGTTTTAATTGCTTGACCAGTCATATAAATATGATTTAGAGCTTGTTAAAAGGGCAGTTTAGTATAAAGTTCACATTTTTTAGCATTACGTCATGTTATAATGTCATTTCCTCATCAAAAACACACCTGAAGTGTTCCCATGATTCTTTCATGCACGTTTGAGAAATCCTTCAATTTCCCATGGCAACCATTCAGCTGTGCAAATCACCCTGGGGGGATCGAGGTGCAGCCCCTTCTCTTTTTAAGACGGTGGGAACAGTTTCCAAGTGACCGAACTCCTGCCCCGCACAGCATCCCTCCCCCACTCAGCTCCTCTAGGCTAGCCAGCAGCAATTAGCAAACACAAACACAAATAACTGCACATCTGCTGAGCTCATTATGTAAGCTACTTCTCAGTAAAAAGGTGGTTAAAAGTGTTGTTCAAGAGTTAGTAGAGGAGCGATGTTGGGATGACCTCCTAAAAGCAGAGTTTCATAAAAAGCAGGAGTTTTCAAAGAGGTAGAGGCTTGACTTCAAGATGTTAATAAAGTCAAATCGAATTTCTTTTAAATTATATTTGCTATATACAGCATTTTCATAAGTACTGAAGGTAACATAGTTACTTGATTGTGCTCTAAAATGCCACTAGATGCCTGAAAAATAAATAATACTGCATCTTGGTAGAGGCTCTGCTAAAAACAAGTGAGAAGAGACTTCGTCTGCAAGGTTTCCAAGCAGACGTGGTATGGTACTGTTATCACAATAACTGTATAGATATGTAGATACTTTAAAGCACTTTTTTTTTTTTTTTTTGTAAAACCAATACTACTTACACTTTTTTAATGAGGGATTCTTAAGTTTCTAAATAATTTTGCTAAACTCTTGTCTCATCTAATGAGCTCAATGAATGTCTGGTGAGTCCTGTAACTCACTTATTGCCCCGGAGAAGAGAATAAATGAGTGGCACCACTGCAGTCTGCACAGAGAAAAGCTGCTCCAAAGAGGCACCAGAGAGTACTGCTGCAGTAGTGCAATTCAGTTGTATTTCTGGCATTTCCCATTGAAATCATCTACACTTGTGAAAAATAACATAATATATCTTCCTTATTGTAAAAAATATATGCATATATGTTGAGGAGCAAAGTCATACAACAGACTCTGATTGTTTCTATGTAGCCATAACCGATTGCGGAGGCACAGCCCTTCAGATTAGTGAAGCTGTTATACTGTAATGCTCATCCACTGCTGGAGCGTAACATATGACTCAAACTGGAGCGCAGCCAGCAATGAATTTCAGTCCTTATTAAATCCGACGTGTTGACTGAGACGCTGCATCCTTATTTATAGCTACAGCATTGAGTGTCATGTTAATATCTACGGCTAACTCTGGCACTAATTGGATAAAGTCTTAACTTTGACATGTTTACAAGCTTAATCTTGGGGGGGGGGGGGGGGGGGGGTTATTTCTACTTAATTTAGTGAAAAACGGGGACACATTGTGGGAAGTGGAAGAACATTCAGAGCAGGGATAGCATAAAATGTGGAAATCAGAAGACAAACGGAACCAGAGAGCAGTCAAAATCAATACTTTTCTTTCGGGATGTTGTGTTGTGCTGATTAGGTTTACAGTAGGCAACAATCCACAGCTAAAACAATGTGCAAGTCAGTGGGAGTAGGAGATTTTAAACTGGTGGATTTCAGGTCAGAGAAGGGCAACCACACACCATTTATCAACAGAGTCTGCACACTTTGTAAAAAAAAAAATTATAAATAAAAAATCTGACTGCATGCCAGCTTTTGAAAAGATAAAATAACACCAGGATTCAACAGATAAAGGATAAAAGAATTACACAATATCTGATTAAAACCTCCCAAACTTTCCTAATAATAGCCATGATTAAACTTGGCGTACTCAAAATTATTTGTCATTATACAAGAAATTAAAATTTCAATCTGGCGCCCCAAATGTTCAAAATGTCTGCAAAGCACAATTGTTTAGTTTGTTGTTTTTAGAGGGTTTTTTTGTCTTTCATTAGGCTTTAACGCAAAGTTTCTAATCAATTATTTCCCCAAATCAATCCAGTTATATCATACAAACAAATTATAATGGCTTGAATAAAATATATATAATTTCTTTAGCCATACCAATGCATCTGTCGACCCTAAATCAACTTCCATGTTGGCTTCTGTTAAAACAGGCCTAATCCAACAACCCACCCAAGTTGCTAACCTGATATGCTAATGCAGACTGGCTGCATCTGGCCTGCTTTGAGAATTCTAGCTGGCTTATCGTTGCCCTCTGAGTCACGATGCTCACAGGTCAGGAATAATGAGCCTGCATGCTAATAAGGAAGCTTAAAGTGAGTACAGAGAACACTAAGGTCGTGCACTGACAAAATCACCAGGATTACTGGCCAAAGATATTTATCTCTTTGGGGATAAAAAAAGGATGAAAGGAAAGCGAACTGTTTACTAAGCAACACAAAGATGAGAAATAAAAGAAAAAAAAAAAAGTTTGTTTTTTTAGAAAACGTCAACAAAACAAAAGCAGGATTCACGGTTTACTGTTGGTGACGTTCACACATTACCTTTATAAAGTTAACCATGTTTGTCAGAGCTGAAGTACAGGACTGTCTTAACACGGCGCTAAACAGAGAGCAACATGCCAAGCTGTTAAGGTGAGAACGCTCAGGTCTGCAGGCACATTGAGGTAAACGGTCACACCGTAACACCTGGAACGCCAACAAAACTACCACAGCAGAGCCTGAGCATAAACAGCTGAAGCTGCGATTCCTTCTAATTAGAGAAAAGTTATCTATTCAGCAGAAAAGCTTAGGAAAGCAGTGAGCTGGTGCAGAACAATTGGAAAGAGTGCTGCGGAAAGACTCATTAGAAAGCTATTGTGTGAGATACAGAAGCCCAGCCCAGAGGAATCCCGTAAACGTTACGCTGTCACAAACCAAGGAGCCGTGGGGATGCTCTTAAAAATAAAAAATAAGGTGATGGATGTATTCACTGCAATTCAAAATTCTTCACACATGAAAGGTTTGAAAAATAGAGGACTGCTGGGGGAAAAGATAGCATGTCAGCCTGTAGTGTGAAAATCAGTCAGAAAAATTGCAAGCATCCATGATTTTTTTTATTTTTTATTCAGAGTCACAAACAATTTCATTCAGTCATATCTTTGAGTCAGAAAATGTAAAAATCTTGTTTTAGGCATAACTGAATCATAATCAGTCAGTTATTTGTTTTTCAGAGTAGCTGAACATTTTTAAAGTGACAATTCTGACAAAACAAAACATGGCAATACACATGACTGAAATTATGAAGAAAAATACTTTGTCAATATCCTTTTATGCATTCAAAAAGTATACAAAACAAAGAGAAACTTATTGACGATAAACGAATAAAATATTTCTGTCAACACAAAAAAATGAGGCTAAATGACTGGAGGGAAGAAAAATCCACCCATCCATCCAACTATTTATCCAGACACAGCCTGCACTAATTATTTCAAAATAAAACTGGATGGATACCAAAACTAACATCAGGGAGAAACAAATGTGGCAAGAATTGAATTACATTTTAGTCCAAAAAGAAAACTAAATTATACTTATAATCACTCAATAAATTTGACAAATCAAACTGTTTCAGGAGTAAAGGCCTGATTGCTAAGATAAATTTATGGAAAGAAGATTAGTGCAAGCTGGAAGATGTTTAAATAAATAGACAAAGCACCAAGCAGGCTTTGCAAGATAATTAGCAGCTTCCTGTGATTCTCTACGAGTTCCTCTTTTGATTCTTGATTGGGTGTTTGAGAACTTCATTCAGCAGGCTTTGGAAAATCAATGGTTATCTCAAATCCAAATTGTGATCCATCTTTACTCACCCTCCTTATTAGAACCTTCAATGAAGTGACAATTCTACTTGTTGAGACGCGGCGAGGCAGCCTTTTCTCTCTGTCACATCCTAGGTGAGTTTTCGTCCCTCCTCAGCATGTCTCCAAGGCAACAGCAGCATTCCATCTTAAAGTAATTTGGACAGTAGCACTTTGATAAATTGAGCACACAGCAAAGCCTTGAAGTGGAGGAAAGAGACACAGGGCCAAGATGTCGGTTCATTAAGGTGAGTTCCGCTCCGCGTGCCGCTTCAAATCACAAAGCCGGTGTTTGAATGCAGCCGCAGCAATGATTTATGTGATTGGGCCGGTTTGATTGTTTGTGTCTGGCCTACAGTTTTGTTGTTGTTGTTTTTTTTGTTTGTTTGTTTGTAGCAGAGATTACTGTATGGGAATAAGTGGAGCTAGTGTTGGCCACACACTTGTTACGGCGCGCGTGGCAGACCCTCGTCGCAATCCTTCAGAGATGACTAGCGTGACCCAGCAGCGTATAGGTTTCCATTTCATGCTCGACTGCGTGTGAATGTAGTCAGCTATAGGAATAAACAGGGGTGTTATTTGCGTGCACGCTGCAATTAGAGATGACGGCTGGTGATAGCTGGAATCAAGTCAGCTTCCATGACAACAATGGAGCAGACAAGCTATGAAAGAGAACAAGTGTCGCTGTGGGAGGATTTCGGCGTTGCCCTTTTCCTCACCGAGATAAGACGCACAAAGTTAAACAGAGGAAATTGCTTTGGCTACCGTTTGCTCATAAACGTTTAATTTATCCACAGCGTGGCGACTGGACTCTGCAATGCGCCACCTCACCTACTTTTTTGTTGTTTGTCTTTCGCTGTCAAGACGGAGGCCTGTGTCACAATAAGGAGGAAACCTCTTTATAGCTCTGGGACATTCAGTGATTAACAAACACTAGAGGGCAGAAAGCTTCTGCTAAATCAAGGTCAAACTGCTAAAAGCCCCGTTCTGACAAGATTTATAAGTAATGGACCCAGTCATCTGTAGTTGCTTTGAGCAACTACAGACCGACAGCAAAGGAAGGCAGTCAGAGAAAATGAATCTGATACTGATGTTGACTGAAAGCCGCAAACTATAGAGGGAAGGGTTATATGAGTTGGTAGAATGGAAACTAAGCAACTGATAAATGACTTAGACAACAGACACACATATGGGAGGAAGCCGGAGTTTCCAGAGAGAATGCGTTCGTTAACGGGGAAAACATGCCGTGAACTGGATTTAACCCAGCAACAGTTTACT
This sequence comes from Gambusia affinis, assembly GCF_019740435.1. Lineage (NCBI taxonomy): Eukaryota > Metazoa > Chordata > Actinopteri > Cyprinodontiformes > Poeciliidae > Gambusia > Gambusia affinis. Next base: position 17,053,665 of record NC_057882.1, read on the forward strand.
GTAAAGAAAAATTACTTCAGAGTAAAATCATGCCTCCATGTAGGATGTAACATGACCTAGACCCCTAGGCTGGAACTAGTTTTTGGTTTCAATGTCAGGGGCACTACTTTCTGTGAAATCAAAATGAAAGTAAAAATGTGCTTGTTACAAAACAAATGTGTTGTACCGAGCCTTTTACATTCTAGGGAGATTTTAATCCATCAGTAACAATCTCACTCTAATTTTTTAAAAATTGTCCATCTACATCAATCACCTGCACTGGGCCAAATTTGTACCATTCTTGAATTCTACCTAAAATTAGGGCCGTATAAAATCAGTCCAATGGCCAGAAATGGCCCCCAAGTTAGAGGTAATTTATCTGACAGCATGGTGGGAAGTCGGTACCAAAGGAGACATTTTGTGAAAATAAGAGCATGATATATACCTGGCTCCGTTTGACGACATGATGACCCACATGCTTCCCACAGCGGTGATGACCATCGTCCTTTACTGCCCTCCAAAGCTCTAAATGATACCAATGTTCAGCTTTTACATGGATTTTTTTTAAAGACAGATGTTAGCCACTCAATTTCACTAAGATTGTCGAGGCGAACTGGGTCACCTCAACCCATATATGTCCGTCTGTCCTCTTACATCTCAATTTGCAGCGCTCCCGGATGGGCAACAATGCATGAAATGACCCGGTCATGGCAAAAAAGGAAATAACACAAGACAAACCGCGACGCCTTGATGGACATCCCACCTCTCACAGTTGCCCCGATTTCTCAACTCTGCTCAACTCTAACTGAGCAACAGAGCGGGACACATGCCAGGAATTACAAAGACAGCCACCCTTATTGAAGTACATGTAAACATCAATACTGTAGCTCTTTGTTGTTCACAACATCATTACTTTCCCTGACAGGATAATAAGAGCAGAAAAGTGTTTACCTTTTCATAGAAGCAGCTGATAATAGAAAAAAATCTTCGAAGAGACTTAAAATCTGCTATCAGGATTATAGCATTCCACGACAAGCTCCAGATTGATGACAAACAAGAATCTGTGTTGTTACAAAGATTAGGAAGCAAAGCAAATCATTCAGTGCATGAGTTGAACTTATTAGTAAGGCAAGGTATGAAGTATGTAGCAGTCAAAGATTAACTCCACTAAAACTAATCAGCATCCTGTATTTATTTCCAATAACTGCATGTCTTTTTTGGCAGATTGAGCCAAATGAAGCACATTTCTAAAAGTAGACAGCTGTTACAACCCGCAGTATGAGCTGTGTGTCTTGTGTCACCATTGTTAATACACCCAGTAGCTGCAGCTTGGTTAATTATGAACCCCACAGTCAAAGGGACTTGATGTGACTGGAGGACAGTTTTGTCAAGATCTTGTTTGACATTTCATCAGAACAACAAAATTAGTCACTGTGCATTCGGTGTCTTTTTTTGCTCTCTCTAAATCAGTTTGTTAGATGCAGAATTAGTCCTGCATCTAATAATTTGCTTGGTTCACATTATGGATTTGAAAGTATTTCCATGGCAGTCAAATTTGTCACTACACCTACAGCTCACTGAAATTATAATTTTGTTAATCTCCAACAAAAAAAATTATTTATGAACAATGTATACCTGCATGCCTTTTGTGTGTGACAAACAAATAACTGATAGAACGATTCTTTGTTTATTGAAAGGCCATGCTAAAATAGTATTGACGGATTAGTTGGTGACCCAAAGAGACTATTATGCATTATATAGCGATATAGTTAGATTTCAAATTAGGTGCCTACACTTGTTTAAATGGGTAGTTCGGGATCATGTGTCTCATACTAAATGTAGACAAGAGAAGACAAAAATGGAAACACCATCCATTAAAGCAGGGGTCTCAAACTCAATTTCCCTGGGGGCCGATGGAGGTAGAGTCTGGGTGAGGCTGGGCCGCATCGGGTTTTCCACAAGAAAAGCTCTTACAAAAACATTCCAATGTTATCAAATGTCTTTATTTTTATTTTTTAAACACAAAATAAGATGAAAAAATAAATAAATTAACAATTCATAAGAAAAAAAAATTAATCAGTAATAAATAAATAAAATATAATAACACAGCAGCTATAGAAGACTAGATAAATGTAATTATTATAATTCAGATTCAAATGGCTGTATTAACAGTTCTTTAACCTTTAACTTTCTGAACATGAATGGAACATTGAACATAAACTGTTATGAATATAACAGTTTATAAACTGTTTCTTCTGCCTACTTCTTACTGCTAGAGGTCTGGCAGCGCTTCCTCTCGCATAGCCGAGCCACATTTGGCTTAAGGGAGGAGGCAGTTGAGACCCTAAGTAGAGCTTGAAGATGCTCGTCAGTAAATCTGGACCTGTACTTGGACTTATTGAAGTTCAAGGTAGAGAAGAGCTTTTCGCACAAGTATGTGCTCCCAAAAAGACACATGGTCCGCTTGAACATTTGGGAAAGCTCAGGGAAGCTGGGTGGCAATTCTCTCAAAAATTGCCCAAGCTTGTCTGCTTTTCCACTCACCTCCCTGAACTTGGCTTTGAGTTCAGAGTGGCACTGCGGGTCAATGAGCTCCATTTGAAGCACTGTGATTGGTAAGTTAGTTCAGCTCCGCACACAACACTGAAAAGTGCCAATCATATCAAACTCGCGGGCAGTGTTGGCATAGTTACTTTGAAAAAGTAACTTTAATCGGACTACTGATTACTCCTTGAAAAAGTAACCTAGTTAGATTACTGACTACTTGATTTGGAAAGTAACTAAGTTACACTAAAAGTTACACTTTTTAGTTACTTTCAGCAGGTGCTAACAACAACGCTCCACCTCCTGTGAAAATCACATTGAGCTTTGCCAATACTTTTTTGTAAGCTATTTTATAATGGTAACATCAACAATGTGTCTCCACTGATAAGGTTGAACTGAAGAGGAGATTGTAGAAAAATAAAAAACGTGAGTAGTTTGTGTGGTCCACTGTTGTCTGGAAAACTCTAAGAAGGATTTTAAAGCCCCCCCTGCCCCCCAGCCTCCAGGTTCTGCGTTACGGCCCTGCATTTGGTGTCACTGCGCACAGAGCTCCTCCTGCAGCTCACAGCTCAGATGGCTGCACAGATTTGCGACACTTATCTTAGTATTAATAATTAGAATTAAGTTGCCATTATAATTATTGGAAACTACGGACACGTTCATTCGTGGCTGTTTTCACGTTTATTGCGCTGTTTAAATTAGTCTCGATATTTGTAGTTTTCTGGAGCGCAACGCGAAGCTCGACATCATTCAGAGGTAATATATTAACTTGACATTAACAAAGACACAGCGGGACGGATCATCTGAGAAATGATGAACAGGGAGAGACTGAGTAAAACTACCTTAATGACGAACAAATTCTGGGATTTATTATGAGTCTCTGATTATTTCCAAGCCCAAATGAGCAACTTCACGTTCAAAAACGAGCCCAAAAAGCGCAACCCGCCACTCATTAAATCGGTGTTTACTTTAAAATGAAGCCCAAAGCCGTTTATAATAATCGGACTTGGCGGCAGAATCTCAAAATAGTTCCAGTTTTTCCACCAACAAAATGCGCATCTCCCCCCATTGTTTACATTTCTGTCGCATAGAGACGTCGGTCACTCGACAAGACGAGTAGAGGAAATATGATTAAATAACAAAAGAAGATAGTAACGCAAAAATGATTTTGATAAGTAACTGTAGTCTGACTACTGGATTTGAAATAGCAACGCGTTATATTATTCGTTACTGAAAAAAGTGGTCCGACATCAGTAACGCATTACAAATTAACGCGTTACTGACATCACTGCTCGCGGGCCACACTAACATTAAACTTTCATATTAAGGTGGGGGCCACAAACTATCGTCCCGAGGGCCGCAGTTGGCCCGCGGGCCGCGAGTCTGAGACCCCTGCATTAAAGGAATGGTACGAAGTATTTTACAGGCATAGTGCCTGTAAAAAAGTAACTATGTTACCTTCAGTTGTTGTAAAAGTGCTGTATATAGCAATTATGACAAAAGAAATCTGACTCCTTGAATTTGACACTTTGAAATTGGGTCTCTGTCTCTTTAAGAAACTCCTGGTCTTTCTGCATTATGCCATTTACAACTGTTATTATGAATGCTGGACTGAGCAGTAGTTCATATGACTAGAAAATTCCTGAAGAAATTTAACTGGGGCCTGCCAAAGTGTGCCCGTCGGTTTGGACCCAGCATTCTGATGCTAAGAATTAGCATCGATGCTAAAGAAAGCTGCAATGTAATCAATAGCATGTGGAGAATCACAAGAATGTTAAGTAAGCTGGACATGCAACATTCAGTATGATAAAGCAAGTGTATTAGCTAAAATGAGCAAATATGCTAATGTAAGCATAAATACTTTCAGTAGCATGTGGGGTATCATTAGAATGTTTACTGTCATTTACTTACTCTATTAAGTATACTAAACATGGCTAATAATTCTGAAAAATAGAAAATAGCTTGTTTAAGCTAAAAGGCTAATGCTAATGAACTTCCCTAACCTCGGATAAACAGATAATGCAGAATGATATCATTGCACCGCCTCTGGCGGTGCACTGTCCAGAGGGGCATATTGAGGCTTTTATTTTGAAATTTGCAGTAAGCTTCATATTAAATGCCCACACTAATCCAGTGTCTAAGAGTGCTTTGGATAAACCAATCACGTCAAGCAAAAATGAGCAAATATATGATGTAAAAATTGCCAAAGCTTTTATTTTGAAATTTTTGTTAAGCTTCATTTGAAAGGGTCAAAGTCATCCCATGTGTAACAGTCATTGGATTAAATCAGTCATATAACGCTCAAAAAAGCAATGACCTGATGTAAAAATTTTCAAGGGCTTTTATTTTGAAATTTTCAGTAAGCTTCATTTCAAAGGGCTAGACTCATCCCATGTGTAACAGTGACAGGGTTAAATGAGTTATATACAGCCCATAGCAGCAAGTTGTTGTAAAGGCCAGCTCAGTCCTCCTCTGTTTTAACTGAACTACTAGTTAGAACTACAGTGATGCGTATTTGTAGTCCTAAGCAGCTCTCCCTGCTCTGGGTTCCGTTGCCATGGTAAATAATCCTCTCTGCCAGCTGTGAGTGAGACATCCAGGGGGAGACAATTCTCTGTTTGAGCCAGCCAGTTTGACCAAAAAAAGCATTGCAAACAACTGTTTCCGTTAGGAACCGTAATACATATTCGAAAACCGTTTGAAGCATATGAGAGGGCTATTTGTCGTCTCACATAGTCCCGCCATTCATATCTCTACCTCACTCACAGTATTAACAGCGATGAGATAAAAAAGTGTGTGCCAAGGTCTGAAATTTTTCAGAAATACATGGAAGTGAATCAGTGAGATCTGTCTGCTACCCTGGCGCATGACTTTGCTCTGAAGCACCTGGAGAGAAAACTGTAAGCGCTAGATAATTTTTGAAAACATTTGACCGGAGCAGGCACGCGTATCAATGTCATGACCAAGTTTGATACCAATCATGCAATATTTGTGAGCGTGAGGGCGAGTTAAAAAATGATTTGGGGTCAAAATGTCGCTCTGACTCTCACTCTAGCGGAGCGGCCTTCACACTCTGATTTTTCCAAAAATCAAAAACTTTGGTCGTCGAAAGAAGTTGTGGACAAACCATAATACATATTGACGTGCTGTCTTCACTTTAAAAGAGATCACGGACGTATCTACAAAATGAAGTTTGAATGGCGTTTCTACATAAAGTTATGACGACACAGAAAATCCTCAAAAATAGGGTATTTTCAGGATTTACTGGTTGCCTCGTCCCCTTGACGACGAGACTTGCACCTGGTGAGCTCGTTAGTGATTTTGGGGTCGTTTTTTGCTTTTTACGTCGCCATGGTAACTCCAAATCCCACCAAAAGTAATAGCACCCCTCCCGGGCACGAGCCGCACGTTTTGATACCACTTTTGTGGGTGGGCTCGCAGCGGTACGAGCCGCATTCCGGTAGGCGGATGAATAAGTTAAGAACTAGAAAATTCCTGAAGAAATTTAACTGGGGCCTGCCAAAGTGTGCCCGTCGGTTTGGACCCAGCGTTCTGATGCTAAGAATTAGCATCGATGCTAAAGAAAGCTGCAATGTAATCAATAGCATGTGGAGAATCACAAGAATGTTAAGTAAGCTGGACATGCAACATTCAGTATGATAAAGTAAGTGTATTAGCTAAAATGAGCAAATATGCTAATGTAAGCATAAATACTTTCAGTAGCATGTGGGGTATCATTAGAATGTTTACTGTCATTTACTTACTCCATTAAGTATACTAAACATGGCTAATAAGTCTGAAAAATAGAAAATAGCTTATTTAAGCTAAAAGGCTAATGCTAATGAACTGCCTTGCTGCGCAAGGCAGTTCCCTAACCTGGGATAAACAGATAATGCAGAATGATATCACTGCACCGCCTGCGGCGGTGCACTGTCCAGAGGGGCATTTTGAGGCTTTTATTTTGAAATTTGCAGTAAGCTTCATATTAAATGCCCACACTAATCCAATGTGTAAGAGTGCTTTGGATAAACCAGTCACATAAAGCCAAAAAGAGCAATTACATGATGTAAAAATTCCCAAGGGCTTTTATTTTGAAATTTTGTTAAGCTTCATTTGAAAGGGTCAAAGTCATCCCATGTGTAACAGTCATTGAATTAAATCAGTCATATAACACTCAAAAAAGCAATGACCTGATGTAAAAATTTTCAAGGGCTTTTATTTTGAAATTTTCAGTAAGCTTCATTTCAAAGGACTCATCCCATGTGTAACAGTGACAGGGTTAAATGAGTTATATACAGCCCATAGCAGCAAGTTGTTCTAAAGGCCAGCTCAGTCCTCCTCTGTTTTAACTGAACTACTAGTTCGAACTACAGTGATGCGTATTTGTAGTCCTTAGCAGCTCTCCCTGCTCTGGGTTCCGTTGCCATGGTAAATAATCCTCTCTGCCAGCTGTGAGTGAGACATCCAGGGGGAGACAATTCTCTGTTTGAGCCAGCCAGTTTGACTAAAAAAAGCATTGCAAAAAACTGTTTCCCGTTCGGGAACCGTAATACATATTCGAAAACCGTTTGAAGCATATGAGAGGGCTATTTGTCGTCTCACATAGTCCCGCCATTCATATCTCTACCTCACTCACAGTATTAACAGCGATGAGATAAAAAAAGTGTGTGCCAAGGTCTGAAATTTTTCAGAAATACATGGAAGTGAATCAGTGAGATCTGTCTGCTACCCTGGCGCATGACTTTGCTCTGAAGCACCTGGAGAGAAAACTGTAAGCGCTAGATAATTTTTTTAAACATTTGACCGGAGCAGGCACGCGTATCAATGTCATGACCAAGTTTGATACCAATCATGCAATATTTGTGAGCGTGAGGGCGAGTTAAAAAAAGATTTGGGGTCAAAATGTCACTCTGACTCTCACTCTAGCGGAGCGGCCTTCACACTCTGATTTTTCCAAAAATCAAAAACTTTGGGTCGCTTAGAAAGAAGTTGTGGACAAACCATAATACATATTGACGTGCTGTCTTCACTTTAAAAGAGATCACGGACGTATCTACAAAATGAAGTTTGAATGGCGTTTCTACATGAAGTTATGACGACACAGAAAATCCTCAAAAATAGGGTATTTTCAGGATTTACTGGTTTGCCTCATCCCCTTGACGACGAGACTTGCACCTGGTGAGCTCGTTAGTGATTTTGGGGTCGTTTTTTGCTTTTTACGTCGCCATGGTAACTCCAAATCCCACCAAAAATAATAGCACACCTCCCGGGATCGAGCCGCACGTTTTGATACCACTTTTGTGGGTGGGCTCGCAGCGGTACGAGCCGCATTCCGGTTGACGGAAGAAGAAGTTAAGAATAACTAGAAAATTCCTGAAGAAATTTAACTGGGGCCTGCCAAAGTGTGCCCGTCGGTTTGGACCCAGCGTTCTGATGCTAAGAATTTGCATCAATGCTAAAGAAAGCTGCAATGTAATCAATAGAATCACAAGAATGTTAAGTAAGCTGGACATGCAACATTCAGTATGATAAAGTAAGTGTATTAGCTAAAATGAGCAAATATGCTAATGTAAGCATAAATACTTTCAGTAGCATGTGGGGTATCATTAGAATGTTTACTGTCATTTACTTACTCCATTAAGTATACTAAACATGGCTAATAAGTCTGAAAAATAGAAAATAGCTTATTTAAGCTAAAAGGCTAATGCTAATGAACTGCCTTGCTTCCCTAACCTCGGATAAACAGATAATGCAGAATGATATCACTGTACGCCTCAAGTGCACTGTCCAGAGGGGCATTTTGAGGCTTTTATTTTGAAATTTGCAGTAAGCTTCATATTAAATGCCCACACTAATCCAATGTGTGCTTTGGATAAACCAGTCACATAAAGCCAAAAAGAGCAATTACATGATGTAAAAATTCCCAAGGCTTTTATTTTGAAATTTTTGTTAAGCTTCATTTGAAAGGGTCAAACTCATCCCATGTGTAACAGTCATTGGATTAAATCAGTCATATAACGCTCAAAAAAGCAATGACCTGATGTAAAAATTTTCAAGGGCTTTTATTTTGAAATTTTCAGTAAGCTTCATTTCAAAGGGCTAGACTCATGCCATGTGTAACAGTGACAGGGTTAAATTAGTTATATACAGCCCATAGCAGCAAGTTTTCTAAAGGCCAGCTCAGTCCTCCTCTGTTTTAACTGAACTAGTAGTTCGAACTACAGTGATGCGTATTTGTAGTCCTCAGCAGCTCTCACTGCTCTGGGTTCCGTTGCCATGGTAAATAATCCTCTCTGCCAGCTGTGAGTGAGACATCCAGGGGGAGACAATTCTCTGTTTGAGCCAGCCAGTTTGACTAAAAAAAGCATTGCAGAAAACTGTTTCCGCTCGGGAACCGTAATACATATTCGAAAACCGTTTGAAGCATATGAGAGGGCTATTTGTCGCCTCACATAGTCCCGCCATTCATATCTCTACCTCACTCACAGTATTAACAGCGATGAGATAAAAAAAGTGTGTGCCAAGGTCTGAAATTTATCAGAAATACATGGAAGTGAATCAGTGAGATCTGTCTGCTACCCTGGCGCATGACTTTGCTCTGAAGCACCTGGAGAGAAAACTGTAAGCGCTAGATAATTTTTGAAAACATTTGACCGGAGCAGGCACGCGTATCAATGTCATGACCAAGTTTGATACCAATCATGCAATATTTGTGGCGTGAGGCGAGTTAAAAAATGATTTGGGGTCAAAATGTCGCTCTGACTCTCACTCTAGCGGAGCGGACCTTCACACTCTGATTTTTCCAAAATCAAAAACTTTGGCCGCTTAGAAAGAAGTTGTGGACAAACCATAATACATATTGACGTGCTGTCTTCACTTTAAAAGAGATCACGGACGTATCTACAAAATGAAGTTTGAATGGCGTTTCTACATAAAGTTATGACGACACAGAAAATCCTCAAAAATAGGGTATTTTCAGGATTTACTGGTTGCTTCATCCCCTTGACGACGAGAGATGCACCTGGTGAGCTCGTTAGTGATTTTGGGGTCGTTTTTTGCTTTTTACGTCGCCATGGTAACTCCAAATCCCACCAAAAATAATAGCTCCCTTCCCGGGAACGAGCCGCACGTTTTGATACCACTTTTGTGGGTGGGCTCGCAGCGGTACGAGCCGCATTAACGGTAACGGAAGAATAATAAATAATAATACGTATTAAAGAAACATTCTATTGGGTGTAGAACAATAGGTGCCTGCCATGCAATGCATGGAGGCAGTGACTGACTTGCTTCGCAAGTCAGCCACTGCTCTCCTTATGCATTGCTATGGGCAGGCCCCAATAATAAAGAGACATTCTATTGGGTGTAGAACAATAGGTGCCTGCCATGCAATGCATGGAGGCAGTGACACTGCTCTCCTTATGCATTGCTATGGGCAGGCCCCAATAAAGAAACATTCTATTGGGTGTAGAACAATAGGTGCCTGCCATGCAATGCATGGAGGCAGTGACTGACTTGCTTCGCAAGTCAGTCACTGCTCTCCTTATGCATTGCTATGGGCAGGCCCCAATAAGCTAAGCCTATGTCTGTGCCATCTTCATTTGAAATATACATAATTAAAGTAGTAATAATGTACCCCATTGATTTGTTCATTATAAGGGCCTATATCTGTATGTATGCTTCCATTGTGGGCATCCAGCCACACTGTCTGCTGTTCTTTGCACTCATGTTTGGCAGAATATACGGATGGTAAATGCAAGCCAGGTCTCCAGGGAGCTAGTGACAGCAGCAGAGCCAACTTGTCAGCACCAGGGTGTGGCAGAGCCATAACACCCTCTGTGTGTTGGGGGATTGGGAGGGGTTGGTGCTGCCGGTAGTGGTGGTGGTGGGGGCAGGGGGCGTCTCTATAAAAGGACTCGTAAAGGTTAGGTGAATTGGCTCCTTCTCCTCCAATGGGCTCCCACTCAGCGCCACAAAGGTTAGACGGAGCCCTCGACCGCAGCGGAGGTGATGTGAGAGTGCTGGAAATGTCATAGACACCAACGGAGCTCCAGACGAAGTCAATACCGACGCAGCAGCTGCTCCACAGACCGCCAGAGTCTTTGTCACGGAGCCATTTCAGTCAACGTCGACAGGAGTTGGAGCAGTGAGGGGATGGTGCCCCATGTTTATCTGCCTGTTATATGCACAGCCACCTGCTTGGTTCTAGTGCTGCAAAAAATAACTCAAAGCATTCTTGGAGGGCCACAACAGATCTGTGTGTTTATGACTCTTTACTTAAGACTTCAGTTGTAGCCAAAGCGAAATAAACATCTGCAGAAACAACAGTCCCCAAGCATTAGCAGACAAAATGCCTAACCAGATAGAGAATTATCCTTTCAGTGTCACTTCCCGTCTGTGTTTCCCCATATGGGCAGCGGCCATGATGGGTTTATTAATCCCCTGGGAAAGCAGAGGATGAGTATGTCCAGCCTTTCTTTGCATCTATCTGCGTGCCACCCGCCCTCTCCTCTCCTCTCCTCCTCCCTCCTCACTCATTGCCATCTGTTTCCTGCCTTAATTCTGGCTTAATTCCTTACTGCACCCAGGTCTCTCCTGCTCCTCTTTTTTGTTTCTTTTTGGCATTTACATGTAACATTTCTGAATATCAAACATCCGCGAGTTGTGCAGCACGCCTGTCGCTCTCATCGGTTACAGCGGCTGGAAAGTGGTTTCTGGTTTCCATGGAGAGTTCAACGGGACCAGAATGCAAGATATTCAGTTTTTCTGTCCGGATTTTATTTTCTGTTATTGCGTCTCGTCTTCCAGTTACTAACTGCCCATTTCTGAGTGATGTTTTATTATTGCACATAGGGAGAGGAGATGCGGCAAGCTGCTTTTCTAATCCCCAAAATAATTTGGTTCCCCTGATGCATCTCCCCGGGGCTCTGCTACTAATCCAGCAACAAGGAGAAGTGTGCTCTTGACATTTTGGCTCTCATGGGTGTTTTGCTCAAATTCTGCCAGTTCTCTCATTTCAACCCAGGACAATCCCTCAGCTCTCCTTTGCTGCAGACGTATTACTGGTATTTAAAGACAACAGGGCTTCAGATTAAGCCAAGCTCTACCGGAAGAGACAATTAATCACACTCAGGCTCACTCCGCCCATTTCTGTCCCTTTGCAGCTCAGATGTAGTGTCAGATTCTGGCACTTCCCCTGACATTAAAAAGATCGCACACTCATTTCTCTCCGCATTCACTGTGATGTCGTCCGTCTCACGTTTCCCACTTTGTGTTTGTTAATCATATCTACAGCCAGACAAGTCCAGCCCTTTTACCATCTGTCCAGTTAAAAATGTCTGAACACCTTCAGCACTCAGGATGGCATTGTAGATTAATCCCAGGGCTGTTGAGAGAATGAATAAAAGCGTTTTTCTCTTCGGCTGCGTGGCCTCGTACACTTTCCGATTCCGGATCAGGGCTTCAAAACAGCCTATAGTCTTCATGGTCCGCAATTTTTAAATGCATGCCCCCACCGAAGTGGATATTGCTGCTTCTCTCAAATGGAAAAGGCATTGGGCATGAAATTTCCCCTGACAGCTGACTCCCTTTAAACTCAGTAAAAAAAAATCTGCTCTAATCAATCGGACAGGAGGCCCTGCGACAAAATTCAGTTGAGAGTCGGGGGAGGGGGGGGAGGAAAAAAAAACGCAACACCTGAGAGCAACCCTAAAAGCCTTAATCAACAACAAAAACACTCTAAATGTGTAATTACTTGTACCAAACAGGTGAATATCGGTATTTACGCAGAATAACAATACCGTCTATTGACCATTTTGTTCTGACAGAGAGGAGAGAGGACATGGAGTTTTCATGTAGCAGAGCTTTGGAGGAAAGGAAGGTTTAAAACGCAACACATCTCTGTTGCTCCCCATTTTCCACTTTTTGTGAACAAGCCTCAACCTGACTCTCAATGACAGCCTTTTGCAGTGCCTATTAAACCGCCTGGAACGCTTTCACGTTTTGTCACATCACAACTGCAAACATCAATGAATTTTATTGGAATTTGAAATGACAGACCAACAAAAACAAAAAGTAGCGTAAAGCTGTGAACCAGCTGCAGTCAGAGCAGCAAGCTCTTTTGGATGTGTCTGTACCAGCTTTGCACATCTGGAGGCTGAACGGTTTCCCTGCTCTTTGCAAAATAGCTCAAGCTCAGACAAATTGGATTGGAAAAGCATGTGAGGATCAAATTTCAACTTTGGACTTTGACAGCACCATTCTAACTCATGAATATGACCTCATCTGGTCTTTTATTATCCTATTGGACTAATAATGTCCTTTTGAATTGAATTATTTTGTAGTTACTCTCTGAAACATAGTTTCTATTTTATCTTTTTCTCTCTATAAACTGTGTTTTCTTATATGAGAAGAGCCTTACATTGTCTCTGCTCCAAAACAAAAAAGGAACTAATAATAGCACTGCGGCGGATCAAAAGCCTAAGAGGCCTGAACTGCTGACGTAAGATGCCTATAGAGGCTGTAACGTCCCACTTCTGAAAAAGTCAATCTTCACAATAACACTTCTCCAAAATGGGAGCCAGTAGAAGTCTTCTAATGGCTACTGGGAGCCCTTAGACAAAAAAGGGCTGTCAGTGTGTCTGTTTTATCGGATTGGTTAATATACGTGGGCTCCTGTGGTAAACAGCAGCTCCGAGTCGAACAAAAGAGCAGCAGTAAAATGTACCACTTTATCTCAATCTCCAAGATGAAGCCCCTGCCTCGTATCACGTCTTCCTGACAGGAGTGAGTCTGCAGTCTCTCCTCGCACCTCCGCGCCAGCGAGCAACAAACAAACCTATTTCTAATTCTACTAGTGACGAGTAGGGAGAAGTGAAGTCAAATATTCACAGGAAAAAACATGCGGTTGGCGAAGGTCCATGAATCTCTGGCAGTCTGCTGGGTGAATTACTGGAGTTTGGCCTTGCTGTGTTTTAGTCCTTGTTATTTCCAGAGGACTCTCTCAGCATTACTGTCTCTAGTTGACCGCTTCATTACTGCTGCTGCTCTTATTTTTCATCCCAGATACTCTCTAGAGCCCGATACATGTAGATAAACCGAACATTATTCAGAAAAGCAAAAAAAATTACGGCATCTGCCACATTAACATAATGCATTTTACTTCAACTTAAAGTAAAATTATGCTGATTAACAATATTTCTACATAGGAGAACAGCAGAAAAACCACTTGATGTATTTTCCAGTTACTTTTTGTAGGGATACAACAATCCCTAATAAATCGGAGAGGGTCTGAATAATAAAGATATGTGTATTTTAATTCTAAAATTGGTCATAGATGAATTAAACCAACTCATTTACCTTTGACATTTATGTAGATGCACACATGGGACAAACAAAATAGTTCAGTGACCTTTCTTTAATCTCTAGCATGGTTGTTGTCCAACACAAATAAACAAAAGAATAAACTAGAAAAGAAAGGAACTAGGAGAAAAGAAAAGAATTGTATAGAATAATCTTAACTTTTTCTCTGTGGGAAATTCTGGTGTACGAACAGCAAAAAGTAGTTAGTATTTAATACCAGAGCAGCAAAAACATGTATATTTAACTGCTGAACAAAATCCTTGAAAGAAGTCAATATATTCTAAGCTTGGAGTTCTAATAGACACTCGTGAAACACAAGAAAATTATAAATTCACCAGCAACAAAGAAGAAACTGCATTTAAAAGAACAAAAATGTTTTAAAAAGAAAAAAAATCCCATTTGGTTTCATTATTAATGTAACAGTCTCCCTGTGCTTCTTTTTTTTTGTTGGTTTTATTAATGAACCCGTTTAAAATTTTTATTGCACTCCCTCATATCAGAATCAGCTCAAGACTGTGTGCACAGACAAAGGATATGACCTTGGTTTTAAATGCTCACAGCGTACAGACAGAGAGTATAAGTATTTACAAATTAGATTAAATAAAATAAAGGATAAAAGAAACAGAATGTGCACATATCTGTATGTGAAACCTTGTGGTGTTCTTTAAAGGGGCATGTTATTATGTTATTCTCTCATTAAAAAGATACCTGGAGTGTTGCCTTGTTTCTTTCATGCATGTTTGAGGAATCCTTAAATCTCACATGGCAACCATTGAGCTGTGCAAAACACCTGCGTGAACCCAACACAACCTTCGAGATGCAGCTCCTCCCCAGAGCTACAGTTTTCAAGCTCCCACCTCACAGACCACCTCTCTCCTGGGCCACACCCCCCCCCTCAGCTCCTTCAGACTAGCCAGCAGCACCTGGTGTAACTGCACATCTGCTGAGCTCGTTATGAGAGCTACTTCTCAGTGCAATGCTTAGGAGCAATGTTGCGATGACTTCCTGAAGGTGGAAGGTCAGAAAGAGCAGGAGTTTCTTAAAGAGAGAGAAGCCCAATTTCAAAGTGTTAAATTGCAAAGTCAATTTTTTTTGATGGGGCTGGACAGTGGTGCAGTAGGTAGCAATGTTGCCTTGCAGCAAGGAGGTCCTGGGTTCGATTCCCAGTCCAGGGTCTTTCTCCATGGAGATTGCATGTTCTCCCTGCGCATGTGTGGTCAGTCTCTGGGTACTCCCGCTTCGTCCCACAGTCCAAAAACATGACTGTAAGGTTAATTGGTCTCTCTAAATTCTCTTGTCTGTCTCTGTGTTGCCCTGCGACAGATTGGCGACATGTCCAGGGTGACCCCGCCTCTCACTGGAGATGGACACCAGCACCCCTCCCGACTCACTAGAGACAAGGGTGTAAGAAAATAGATGGATGGATGACATTTCTTTGATGTCATGTTTGATACATTGATCAACATAATTGGTCAGAGTGACTGCTTGTGGTAGCTCAATCAAACTAATCAAAGGAGGAGACAATATGAGATGCTAGAAAAACGTGAGTAGGATCAGACATTACTTCACCATCCCTAATGTAAACGCCAGATGACATGCTTCGCTAAGATAACCTTGTTTCAGATGCAGAAATAAAACAGACCATGTTCGTGCCGAACTGCTTAGCTCTAACACTCATCTTGGATATTTTTCCCCTCAGAAAGTCTGCTGAGCAGTAGATAAAGGGCTCCGTGGGGGCTACCACATTTCAGCCTCCTCTCTCCTTGCAAATCAGTCCAATATCAGGTTTGAATTCACAAACTTTGTCTGGGAGACGCTGTCTGATAGAGCTCCTAAATAATTCACCATCCACTATCCTTGGCTGATGTGTGTTAACTCTGTCTGAGAAGATACGAGAAGGCTGCCCGGCTGTCTGAGAGGGCAGAGTCATGTAGGGCTTTTAGTTCCTCTCCTTTACAGACACTGAAAATACATCCATCTTTGCTGTTCTTCACCTTTGTATTCATTTTTTGTAGAGAACTCATTTTGTCTGATTTAACCCAAGTGCACAGCCAGGCCTGTAGAAATGCTGCTGGTGAAATCAATTAAGTTAAAATATAAAAGTCTGAAGCAGAATTGATTTTTGTTTGAAAGGAATAGACTAGGCTTTTGAGAAACGGTTCGATCAAATATTTCTTAAGACTGTGTAGTGTAATCTAGAAACACTTGCTCTTTTTTTTACCCCCTTTAATTAGCTGTTGTACCTAAGTAAAGCTCAGCATGATTATGTAAATTGATGAAAATGTCTCCTGGAAATTACATTTACATACAAAGGCGGCAAAAAAATAAAAATAAAAATCCTTAGTTATCTTTTTTAGACACTTATTTTTTTTTTTTATATTGTAATACTAGGCAACTTATTTTTTCCCCCAAAAAAATTCAATCTTGAAATATAAAACTAAATTCTACAGCTCTATTATATTTAATTAATGCCTAGCATATGAACTACCGTAAAAGGAAACTGTCCAAGGTAAATTACCCTGCATAAACTAATAATTAGTATAGTTTTTAAGCTTGAAGCGGTGAGGTATTTCAGTGAATCAAAACACACAGTAAATTAAGTATTTTTCCATTTATTGCACAAAAAGTATCTGACAGTTAAACTTTTTGTTCCAATATGACACTTTCTACCTTGGAAGTTTTCTTGTGAAAGAGCTGCTTGGAGAAGCCCCGATAGTTTGAGCCAGATTTGTAGGTTCAGATAATTAAAAGCAATCACTGTCTAGACTTTCCTATTGAAGCGAAAAACCACACACACACACACACACACAAATCCTGAAAACTAGTTTTGAAATCCTTTTCATAGATTATCTCTGGGTGCATCAAGATTTTCAAAGCGCCCATTTCTTTGTTCAAAAACAAAAACACATTAATCCTGCTTTAAATGCAGGCCAGATTTTTAATTGGCAACATTATGTCTCTTAGAAATTTGTTACTGTCTTCTCTTATATAAATGCATTCTTGTTTGTAATCCAAATAATAACTTCGATATGTGGAAATATATTTTCCTTAGCATATCTGAGCATTTTTTTAAAATAAATAACTTCTCTTTGTCACTATTTCCTATTGATTTCTCCATACCAATCAATGCATAAACACTCAGTAAGTACTGAGGTTTACTTAAACAGGTTACCATTCATAGAAACATCTGTTTACAGGTCTAACACGGCAGGAATATTCAATTAACTTTAACTTATTCATGCAGAGACAGACTGTTTCGCCCCCATCCCCCCTCCCACCAGACAGCTGTTTGACAGGCTGTAGAGAGTCGACTAGCTGCTTTGAGCACACACACTTCTGACCACAAGACACAAAAAGCAGTGCCACTCAAAGCCCACACGAAGGTTTCGGTTTTACACCGAGGTCCCTCTGCTACCAGAACCCACTGGTGCGGACCAGCTCTGGGAGCAGGCTGCTAATTCAGCCTCGGCCGGCTCTAAATAGCAGAAAGCGCTGCGAGGATCACATCCGGCTGCTTTGATAGAAAATTCCCAGAGTGCTCTGCAACGGGAAAAGGTCATTCATCTTTTCACCAGACTCTTTTGCTCCCAGCATCACCTTTTCCTGCTTCTATTCCTGTGTGTCCTTGGCTGGATTTTTTTCCCCCTCCCTGTCTCTCTGGGGTAAATAAAATGAATTCTGCCACATGCCAAAGCTCGGCACTGATGGCATTTGGTCTTCTGCACCAGTCACTGAAAACAAACGATGGCTACACAAAGTTCCTGTAAATAATTATAAGCGCTGTGTTTGCATAAAGGCAACTGCTTGCTCTAAAAGGAAGCTGCGGATATGCAACATGATTCAGATCAAGCACGTAAAGCGCAAACGGAGGCTGTGGAGAGATTATACCAGCCTGCTTTTGTAAATAGGGGTTTTAATGGCTGAACCAGCGAGGTTAGTGTTCTCCAAACAGGCCATTACTGAAGCTCTGTCTCATTTCCTCAAGTGACAGATGCTCCCCGAGTCATCATCTTATCTCTGGCCGATCCTCTTCACCACATCACCCACTCAGGATTATGACAGTGGCAGAGGGGCTGCTGAGAGGATCGTTTCTCCCACTCACTCTTTTGTTTTATCTCCAATATCCATCGCGCCGGAGGGCCCTCAGAGGAATACCGGCAAACAAAAACAGTCAACAGCCATTTATGGCGGCGACGTGTGCAATAAGGCATCATCATGGCATTCGCAAACAAAGTGTTTTGGTGATATGCGCCTATAGATCTTTTGTAGCAGTTTGGGTTCTGTGCGTGGATTTGAGTGGTCCGTTTGACATGGATTTTTTTTTAGATAATGCTGAAGTTCTGCAGAGACAGATTAGACAGTAAATAGCTAATTTTATCTTTTCTTTAACAACACTGTAAAACCTTTAAGCACAAACAAGTACTGTTGCAGTGCAGTCTGCAGAGGAGGAACAATAATAATTATTTTATATTAGATTCTAGTTTCATTTCTTATCAGAAACAAAATGCTTCGTTAAGTGGAAAATTTTCAATCCAACCCTGCCAGGGGTTTGAGCAATTTTGCACCCCAGGCTAAGAAGCATTAAAATTTTAATCAAAAACTGAATTTGAGCTAAGACTAAAGAATGAGCTGAGAAAAGTTTTTTCCTGTAATTCCTCTCAAATTATTCAACACATTAATAATTTGATGTGTTGATTACATTTGGCTATACAAATCATTACATTTGTATAGCCAAATGTAATGATTTTATATTTGATACCAGCTTCAAGGTTTTTATTTTCAAGAGGTACTGAAAATCAAGCCCATTCAGAATGCAGCATACAGAATATGATTGTACATAAGTAAAGGCTATGTTTGCTACCACTGTGCCAAAAAACAAATCTGGACTTCATTTTTATTTTTATTTTTAATTTAGCATCAACAAAGCAAAGTGATTAAGGATGGAATGTGAATGAGAAAAGCAGAAATACAAATAAATGGCAGCAGTTTTATTGCAACTTTGGTTATATTAAATACAGAATGAGAAACAAAATGATGTGAATAAAATGAAACCAGATTACAGCGAAATTACGCCATTAACAGTCAAGAACCATTTTACATGCAAGAGCCAAGTAAACAGCACAATAAACGGTGCGTAAGAAGGCCTTTACTCAGCTGAAGGTGTGCCTACTAACAATAAACTGATATATTAAAGTTGCTTATGGAGCATTTAAAGTGATTGTTTGGGTTTAAATTTTAGCTTTGTTGCTCTTTAAACAAAGAAGGACAGGAAAGAGTCAAAGATGTGGTTGGCAGGGAGCACACACAAAATGAGTTTTTCACCCACTCCTCTTTGTTCCAAGCCCTATTTGGCGGATGCTAAATGTGTGAAGGGAGAGGGTCATTTTCCGAAGACCCCCCACAAACACACACTCTCTCCTCCTAAGTCTTCACCAGCAAGTCTCCCCACATGACCCACATCCACATCGTATCCATCCATCCATCCCTTATAAGTATCATTGTGAAATGTCTAATGCGCAGAGATTTTTCCTCTGATCGGTTTCAGAGCTTTCCAGAAACAAATGGTTGATCTAACAGCTCCAGCTTCCCTTCTCCCAGAGAGTCATCTGGTCAAAATAAAACACTCAAAGTAGGACAGAAATGATAATTGTAGGCCTTTTATTCATCTGGGAAAATGTGTTGTTCTGCTGACCCAGTTCAGAGCTGCAGACTCCTAATGATTCATCCTAAATCATAAATGAAGAGCAGAAACCTCACCTATCTTTGGTTTTACTGTGGTTTTATTGGTAGAAAATGATTCCCGGTGGCATATAAATCTTGCTTTATACCTGTTGTAAAACATGCTCTGATTACTAATTCTCTGAGCAATTATGAGATCAGACTGATTGCTGGACTGTCACATTTAGAAAGTTGTGTAACATTTTTCTTTCAGTTCAGAATAGTGTTGCTGCATAACATAAAATCAAAATAATAAACACTGAAGTCTGTGGTTGAAACCTGGCAAAAAAGGGGAAAAAAAGTGCATGTTGGCAATTAGCGTAGGCTTCTACAATGCTTTCTAAAACCAACATTATTGAGAAAATGATTAATATTTCATAGTGAACCACAGCCACAAGAACCTTTCTGGATCTGTTGCATCACATGTGATTTTAAAGAATCATTTGCACAAATATAGGAATGAATGATAAAACAGACAATATTGTTTTCTGTGTAGAAAAGGCGACAGAGGAACATATGTGTGTGTGTGTGTGTGTGTGTGTGTGTGTGCGTGTGCGTGTGTGTGGGTGTGTACTTGTTTAGGTAATCTGGTGTATTTACTAACCTTCTGAAAAAGTTATCTGAAATTCAGGGGCTAGGTTTTGAGGTATGTTGTGTAAAATGAATGGAAGTCATACAATATGGCAGGAAATACAAACTTACATGTGTATGGGTGCATGTTCCTGTATATACTACAAGTATATACTATATAAAGCAGGGGTCCTGCACGTTTTAGTTCTCTCCCTGGTGGCACCAACAACCTTTTCAGCATGTCAATGTTCTTCTTAGGCCTTCTAACGAGCCATCATCTGATTCAGGTGCCTTAAACCGAGGAGAGAACTAAAACATGCAGGAGGCCGGCCCTCGAGGACCGAGTTTGGGGACCCCTGATATAGAGGATCATTGTAACTATTTTCACCTGAAAAGGACGGTCATTTTTTGACCTGGTCTTTACCAGGTCATTCCAATGTACAGAGAGTTTCCTGGTCTTTACTTTTTTTCAGTTGGGATGGGCTCCTAAACTAGTTAGATTTAGATTTATGATGTGAATTAAGCTCTGGTTAGGGTTAATAGAAGTAGTAATGGTTAGGAGTAGGGAAAATGTCAGCAACTAAAATGAATGGAAGTCAAAACAAAGTCCTCAGCAGGATGCATATGTGTGTGTGTTTAATACCTTGGAGTGAGCAGCAGATGGTTTTGTGTTGGGCGTAGCAGCTGCTGCCGCTGCCCCACTCTCTATTCTTTTCTGTGTCCGGGCCCCACACCCACACACAAACAGCTCCTGAAATGTACACAGCAGTCACCTGACGTAACTGGACGCCGATCTGCTTCATTATTTATCAGCTCGCTGACATGAACGGCCCTGATAAGTCTCACACAGAGCTTCATCCGTTCCCCAGAGAAAGGATGAATGTGCATGTTGTGATATCGTTCCTAAATCTTCAGGGCAAAAAGGCTCAGAGATGAACTGCAAGTCCTGGAATAAAAGGAGAAAAGCATTTAACCGCTTCATCCATTCATCTTTGTCTCCTCTTTCTTACTCTTTCACTCTCTCCTTCTCCTCTCCGCCTAGATGTAGCTTCAAAGCAGCTGTGGAGTCAGTTGAATAGAGGAAGAGGGTCCTTTGGGGGACCTATCGCAAACACACGCACACTAGCGCATGTGGTACACACACACTCAGAGCCCAAAGATTGCTAACAAGCAGTCAAACCGTGCCCTTTGAGGAGTAACTGTGTGAAAGCTTCAAAAGGGCTCGACTGGAAAATGAGCGCAGCCTCTTTTCTTGACTGCACTGACTTCAACAATGCGGTTTCATGTGCTCTTCACAGCACACACACACACACCAAAACAGACATCCCCGTGCCCACACACAGATGATCACTTGACAGAACATCAGTCTACTGCCATAAAAAAGCAGATACAGAAGTAAAAGCAAGACTAATGTTAGGCTTTCCACTAAAACTTCAGCGGAGAGTTATTATTTAACGTTTATCAGTGTGAATAGTTGATTTGAGAAAAGGGAAAAGGTGGTATAAATTATTCAAATCGCAGCCTGTTTTAAATTTAATGTCATTTTTTTCCCCCTGCCTCATGATGAGGGTGTATCTGGGGCGGAGTTGTCTTTGATCATGAGATTAAGCAGACGCTCTCTTGATCTTCCATGTCGGCTTAAATACTCCTCCTCCTCACAGTCGGTTAGCTGACCCGAAACCTAAAGTTCTGTCCTGAAAAGTGCTGAGAGAAAAACTCAATTAACCCTAAATTGACTGGTGTCATCTCCAAGAGACGCTGGAGAAAGCGATGTTTTATGAAAGGCCAAAATTAATACAGGATCATGATGGGTCAGGTGAGAGAATAATAAAGGTGAAGATAGAGACATAAAGAAGAAAAAAAACTTACCGCTGCACCAATCAAATAGTTTGACAAATCTGATTTTCCAATGGCAGAATTAGTAGTTTTAGATTTATTTTAAAAATTAAGGAATTACAAGACAATACAATCTAAAAGTGGAGATTTTTTTGTCAACATAATATCACCAATAAAGTAAATATATTAAATATCATCTCTCTCTGCATTTCTGTGCAACCCTGGATGCTTTTAGCTGACTATTGGGCTGTCAGCTCAGGTAGCCAGCCTGCAGTAATCTGCTTAACTTACATGCAGCTTGTAGTTTATTAACTGTAGTTTTTAAACAGTTGCACACTCTGCAGGTTGACGCTTCATAAAACAACAACAGTGGAAGTATTTAGTTTGTCGTTTTCGTATCTGATCAGCTGATCAATGATTGGTACCCAAATTTTCCTCTGCTCGCCTGATTGGTGCATCTCTACAAAACCCCTCCCAGTCAAAAAGCTTATATAAAATATGAATTCGCCCAGCAGGAAAGCCTCCTTCTAGCTTAATACAAGATAATGCTGGTCAGCAAAGCCGTTGGGATATGTCTGAGTGCATTGCTGCCAAGAGTATAATGACTTTACGCGGCGCAGTCCCCGGACGGCTCCTTTCCTTTGACAGTAAAAGCTTTAATTCTGAGCCTACATTTCATTTGCTGCTTCTGTCTGAAATTGCACTGCCTCTTCACTGCCAATCACAGTAATGTGCACTTCAGCTCGGTTGTCTGGGTCCGTAATGCCTTGACCCGGCTGCTCACCCGCCAGCGTTGTCAGATGAGAAAGCTTTTGGCGAGCATCAATAATGTCTCCCACTCGGAAAGCAGAAAAAGCTCTAATGTGTATTATTTTCTGATCATTTATTGCTGTCCGTGACGGACGTTTTAGTGGTTGCGTCATGAATTGAGCAGTGCGACCCTTTCATTGGACTGTGTACGAGCTAATGTGGTTTCCAGTACAAAAATCCTGCTTCCACATAACAGGCTCTTTAAATTTTCCCAGTGGCTGATTTTATTTTCCATTTCCCTGCCGGCGTGGATTTAAAGGTTTTGTTCTACATGCTGTGCATAAGGCATCCCATTAAGCCCTGTTGTGATGACGTTTCGCTTCGCTTCACAATATAAACTATCAACACTGTCGACTTGGCCAAATAACACTTCCCAGGAGGAAAAGGAGAAAACAGAAAGGTGTTAATTTGAAGGCAGGATATATTGTTTTTCAGTAAACTCACAACCAATGCTCTGATGTAGCTATTTAAATCTAATTGTTAGGGTTACAAAGTAACAAAACGCTGTTTGGGTTTTTAAGTTGTGCATTTCAACTGTCCTATGTTTTGAGTGAGTTGGTTATACAGGGAGTATTTTTAATAGTTTAGAAAAAAAATGAAAAAATTGGATTATATGAACAAGTTTGGAATTATTGTGGATTTTCTCTAATTCACCCACAAAAGATCAAATTTATATATACAGTACCGAATGTAATGTTATAATTTGGCATTCCCTAATCTCATAAAGATCTTATCCTCAACTCCAACCTCTCTCTGTGCGACTTTCTAATCGTATGGAAATACTTAGATTTAAAAAGCAGTGGCAAAGCAAATGAGGTGGATTAGCAGCGCTCGACAACAACTGATGGTGTCGTCCAAAATGTTGATAAAAGTAGATTCATACATTTTAGGTTTTTTTAAACAAACTTATTTGCTATCTGTAAGTAAAGTAGCTCACAAGAACTACAAATTAGTCTCTAGTTTCGCTTCCATTCCTTCTACATTCACACAAATCAACATATTTAGAGTTTAAGTCCTCTTATGCCGTCACCGCTGCAAATAATCTGCATCACCCAACTGTCAAGAGCTTGAACAAACCATTAGCGTATAAAAAGACAGCTGCAGTGGAGAGAGAGAGGAAAGAGTGTCTTTTCTTTTTTTTCATCGCAGGCTGGGGAGTATATATTTGCTCTGCTAACATGTGAGGTGGGTGTAGATGCTGAAGCACCGAACTAAGAGTTGTAGAGTGGCTAATGTTGGCAATCTCCACCAGCGTTGAGGAGATTCACAGACTCGAACTTGGAATATCAGAAATGAGTCATGCTCTCCAGCTCCAGCAGACGCCGAGGACGCAGAGAGAGAGAGAGAGAGTTACCTCACGGTGAAGCAGAACGGAATAAAAACAACACAAACTCCCACACTGAATCTGAATGCAAGAGAAAAACAAAACAAACAGCGCTTGGTGATGCATGTGCTCTCCTGCAATGCTGAGCGAGATGGGGATGAGGAATCAAATACAAACTCCTCAACGGAAAGTAGGAGAAGGTGTGTGTGATCATGTGGGTCCATGCACAGGGTGTGGGATGAAAGTGGATGAGATTTATCATTCGTAGAACAGAAGGAGTGGTGTGACAGCAGCAGAGAGATGGCGGCGGGAGGCAGGGGGGCGAGTTCCTTATAGAAAACACTTCGGTAGGCTCAGATGAAAGGAGAAAGGAGGTCAGCTTTAACTGAGAAGTTTCCTTTTGAAGTTTCAGATGAGAAAACAGAACACAAACATTAAAAATACTTCAGACCAAATATTTATGAAAGAACTGATTCATTAGGATTCTCCCCGAGGATTTCCGATCCACTCTGCTGAAAGGTAATTAAAGCGAGGTTTAAAGAAAGGAGATCAGGGTGGAATCTGTAAATTGGCCACAGATGATTATTTGTTTAAGTCTTCACCACTTGTAAATCTCAAATTATGCAGCGTTAATCGCATGAACGCACACTTAATTTTTAGCAAATGCACAAAAACACAACAGTGAATTTGGAGACGAAATGTCGTTGCTTGGCTACCAGAGTAGACAGAAAAAAAATACTGAAAAACTAGAAGTGTGATTAAAAATACATATATACCAGTGTTACTGGTGCAGGTAAATAAATAATTTAAAAAATAGGATAAATAATGCACAAATAATAATACAGCTCTGGAAAAATAAAGAGACCACTGCAAAAATTATCAGTTTCTCTGATTTAACTTGTTGTAGGTATGTGTTTGAGTAAAGTTAACTTTGTTCTTCTATTCTATGAACTACTGACATGTCTCCAAAATTCAAAGCAAAAATTTAGTGTTTCTTTGCAGAAAATGAGAAATAGTCAAAATCACATAAACCCCAAATAATGCAAATTAAACAAGTTGATATTTATTTCGAAAGAACAATACTAATGTTTTAACTCAGGAAGAATTCAGAAATCAATATTTGTTGGAATAACCATGAGGTTTTCAATCAGGTGGCCTCTCAATTTTTTTCCAGAGCTGTATATTGCTAAATATATATATATAGAAGAGGCAAAAATAAAAATAATATTGAACTTACGACAGTCAGTAAAAATATTGAATTTATCCTTTAATTTAGTAACAAGTAAATCTTTGCCAAGACCCACTTGTCTATCAATGAGGTAAACATATTTAATTTCTTTCTTTCTTTTTATTTGTAGGATTTTTTCCTTTGCAACACTGTGAACACCAACCCCCCTCCTTGTAAAACAAATTAATTGGCAGCATAATGCTACATAAAGGCTGCCTGTTGGACAGTGAAAAAGACTGGAAACTGGGATGGAGGTTCACTTTCCAGAAAGACAATCACCCAAAACATTCAACCAGATCAAAGCGTTTTAAAATGGCCCAGTCAAAGTCTAGACATCTCATGAGAATCTTTAAGCATAATTGAAAACTGGTGTTCTATGTGTCTACTGTGTTGTTCTGTTGGATAAAACCCCAATAAAACATATTCCTAACATGTTAGGTGGGTGTAAATCCCAACGAAATATATTGTGCTGTTACAAAATGTGAAAGGTTTATGAATACTTGTGCTGTAAATGGAATATAAGAGTCATATGGAATGCATTTCTTGGAAGCGAATGTAAAAAATCCATCCAATCTCATTCACCACTTTTGAATATTTCAAACCTCTATGTAACACATATTGGGGGTAAGCCTCATTATTTGAGTAAAAATCCAGGTTTAAACCTACCGGATTTTCAGCTTAATCCTTTGAACAAGGGCCTCAACGTCTGAATCATAAAGTAATTTTGGAGGCTGACTTTCCTGCAGCTTTAAAATCAAACTCCATTATACGAAACGGCCTTCTTCGAACAAACCAACACAGACCTGCTGTGCTGCAAATACCACAACATTCTTTTTCCGCAAAGGCACATAAACTCAGACCTGCGCTGTGAGAAAACGTCTGGCGGTTGCGCTTTTAGACTCGCCGTAATCTTAACATCCTTCCTCCGCTCTGCCGCCTGCTCAGATGTGCCCCCTCTTTCTCACCCCCGAGGGCTTCGCCCTTCAGGAGAGCTGAAGTAAGAGGAATTAGGACAGGAGGAGGAGCCGCATGCGTGTGTGTGAGACGACGGAGGCGTGCGTCAACAGAGGCAAGAAGGGACGGCGAGGAGCATCGCTGAGATGCTGGAGAGTGGTGGGGGGTATCGCTGCTGATCTGAACGTGGGGCAGGCAGGAGGCAGATGCTCCCAAAGACGAGAAGCAGGATGAGAGACGGGAGGCAGCGGAAGATGGCATTTCTCTCACACCTCTATGAGCAGCCGCATCCTAATGCAAGCTAATCCCTCTCTCAGCCTCTCACCTCACCTGGTCCTATCTCTCCAATAGTAGCACTGTGACAAAATGGAAGGCTGCGTTTAAAGATACGCTCCACGCATTGGCTCGGCCAGATCGGACCGGCGCAGTGGAGCTTGGAGCGCTGTGCAGCCACAGGGATCACGTCAGGGTTGTCACCGTCCTGCCTTTTCTCTCACACACACAGAGAGACGCACACACAAAAAAAAAAAAAACACACACACTCCTGCTGACTTTTTTCTTTTTCCGCTCAGCAGCATGTCGCAAACCAAGCGCTGATTACTGATTCGCTTGTATAGACGGAGTCATGCAATCAGCTGGTATGTAGACGCTGCAGAGAGATTCGCACTGCGTATCCTAATTTTATTTCCAGTTTCTTATTTTATCATCAGTAATGTTTTATTTATAAATGATCAGCAAACAAATGTGGTCAGCACATTAGCCAAGAAAAAAGTACTGACTGTCTGGAGTTAACAAGAATCAAACCAAAAACTGTTTTATTTTCCATTATTTTACCTCAGGTGTCTATGAGTTGAGGTGCAGAATTATTTACATTCAATTCAGAAATACTTTATTGATCCCAAATGGAATTTAAATGTTATTGTAGCTCATATCACACGTTTCTTCAGAGTTACGGTAGATGGTGATGGCTGTGGACATCGTATCAATGAGAGGAACGACTCACTCATGATTTTGGCAATTCTGTCAGATTAAAAACATTTTGCATTAGTATTTTACACAACTTGAAAGAGACAAGAAAAGCAATTCCAAGCAAATTATTAAATGAACTCTACTCTCTGCAAGGTAACAGAGACTGTGCAGACTGCAAACTGAAATACTTTCAACACAGCTTTCCTAAAGGGAAGCATGGCGATGGTAGTATCATGCTGTCGGGTGTAAGTGTGCTCCATACCTCCCTCTTTGTCCTTTGCTGTATTTCCGAGACTGTTTCATCATCACTTACTGCTGCTAATATTTACCAAAATATTTTTGATCTTATTTATTTATTTATAGAAATAATTCAGTAGAAATAAAAGCCTTTTTAGAGAAGACAAATAAAAAAACCCATAAGATTAAAGTCTGCAATAATGTGGAAAAATGCTTTAAAAAACCTGAAGCTATCAATTAATTATTATTTGTTTGTGTTAGAAAAAAATAAACACAAAAAAAAGAGGCACTGAGCTGATTGTAGACTATGGGCCAAAATAA
Source organism: Gambusia affinis (assembly GCF_019740435.1). Taxonomy (NCBI): domain Eukaryota; kingdom Metazoa; phylum Chordata; class Actinopteri; order Cyprinodontiformes; family Poeciliidae; genus Gambusia; species Gambusia affinis. Next base: position 17,081,513 of record NC_057882.1, read on the forward strand.
AGATGCAGCTTCAATCTACCCAAGATTGAGTTGCTCCTGTCCTTTTATTCTTTTTTGCCAAATATTTACGTTAATTAAATGACAATTTTTAAAACTACAAATTTAAGTTGATTACATGGTTTTTGACAATTTGTTGTAATTGTGTACAAGCTTTCACTAGATAAATGGGACTGCAGTCACTACATGGCAAGTCAAGACAAGTCTAATTCCTATATTCCAAACTAAACGACTTTTTACGTAAAGTTTTATATTTTAAGGAATTTGAATACAAAATTTTACATTTTGGTATTTTACTATACTTCTGTTCAATACGTCGCCCAAACAACATAATACTGAACATGGCATCTCTTTTAACTAAAGCATTAGTGGTGTTTTGTTGTTTGTTTATTTTTTTTTAAGGCGTTGTAATGCTTTCTTTTTTTTCCTCATGGTAGTGGTAGCTTTAAGATACTTTTTAGGAGTCCAGAGGAAGTGAAAAATGAAACCGACCTATACAGCACGAACCATAATTGTAACTTACTCTGAAAAAGCGAAATAAATAAATAAATAAATAAATAAATAAATAAATAAATAAATAAATAAATAAATAAATAAATGTTCCACAAACAAGCAGAGAGGCAGCTCAATGTAATACAGCACGCGCCTTAATCCACATAAACAAAAATGGCTACGGACATATTAAATGTTCCGCAGCGAGGTGAGACCAACATACAAGCGCCAGCTGGCCACTGTGTATCGACAGACGGAAACAGGAGTTATAAAACCTCAGCATCATCCGCAGAGCTCGGAGATGCTGCTGCCTGGCAAAAACACGGACTCTCCTCAGCCTTCTCTGCCACTGTTCCTCCTCGCGTCACTTCAAACCGGAGATAAATATACGGGGCCGCAACCAGAACGTAAACACCCCTTAAACCGCTATCCCGTATTTATGAAGCAAGGAGGAAAAGAGAGAAGCCCGTCAGTCTGCTCCAACTTAATCCTATTTGAGCCTTGCTAACAACTCTTACCTTATCCCTGCTCCTTTGTCCTGTTGCGATTGGTGTTTCTGTCGGATATCGGTGTGTATTCCCAGTATATTCAGGTATCTGGGACTCGGGTGTGAGCTGGCGTTGATGGTGAGCCGCAGCTTCGGTCCCTTCGCTCGGCTTGTGGTGCTGAAGTGGACAGCGCTTCGAGCAGCTCCGGGAACAAAAACCCTTTTATGGGCTTCTCCACCCTCGCCACAGTGCACAGCGCCCTCTGTCAGAGCGGAGGAGCGCCTACAGCACAGAGGTGACATTGAGCACAATGAGTAAATTATCCTATTTTAATGACACAGGAACTTGAGTTTTAGATCTATCTTTTGTTTTTTTGTTTTGGTTATGGTTAATAAGTAAATACTTAATCAAATCTACAAAAAATAAAATCCGCATTTCCATTGGGACCAAAATTATGATGACAATCAGTTAACATCTATTATTTATTTTTTGGAGACTAAAACGAGCCAACACTGCTTCTATACCAGTGGTGCCCACAGTCTGTCCTCAAGGGTTTATGAACAGTATGCTACATCCTGCATGTTTTAGTTCTCTCTCTGGTGGTAGCAACAACCTTTTCAGCATGTCAATGTTCTTCTTAGGCCTTCTAATGAGCCATAATTGGATCCAGGTGTGATAAACCAGGAAGAGAATGGCAGGATGCTGGCCCTCGAGGACCAAATTTGGGCACCACTGCTCTATACAGCTTGAACCCTTTTTCATTTAATCATGATGTAAATGTAAAACTCAATGTGTGCTGTAGGTATTGTCTTTCCATGAATATAGACAGTGAGTTGAACAAACTGAGATGTTATAAGGCTGAGATATCGCTTTATAGAGAAACCCCAATCTAAACACTTGACGTTTAAGGTTGCAATGTGACAAAATATAAAAAGTTCAAGACGTATGAATGCTTTTATAAGGAGCTGTAACTAGAAGAACACAAAATTATGTAAGCAGGATACAAGGCACTGACTTTATTTATGAGCAAAGGGGATAAATTATGTTTTATATATGTAAGTCAGCCTGAGAATAACTGTAGAAGGCCACTGGTTTAAAACACAATTATAAGACACAATATACATGTAAAATTAAGTCACCATTGCTACAGTGATCGACAGCTCTACATGTGTCACAGAAATTAATGTACAGTATGCTACATGTACTTATGCAATATGTAATATATGTATATGGTAAAACTTTAAGTTTACATCACATTTAGTATTAGTTCTAGGTGAGTGGAAGTTTAATTGAAAATATGATTTACTTTTATTCACTACAAGCAGGCTTAGAAGTGAGCATCAAATCCAAATCCAGCCTTTCAGTTGAGTTGGTCTTCTATGGAAAGCTGGTTTTGTCACTAATCATGTTACCTGCTGTTCAATAAACGCTGTCAAAGGCGCCACCTGGAGTTTATTAAGTAACACTACACAAATATATATAATCAACAGGAAAATATGAAGAAAAAATTATTAAGGGCACAAAGGGGCTAAATCATTTGACTAAATAGTTATGTATGTAGTCAATATAATACTGCAATAAATACATTAAATGTCTAAAAAAAAATTTATGTATATGAATAAATATGTCAATAATTTATAAAATACAAAAGTGATTAAATCTGCATATCACTGATTAAAACTCAAATTTACTATGTGTCCAAATCATATCCAATTACTTCAAGTATTTGCTTCATGTCAACCATTTATGAAATATTTTTTCCTCACTATGTGTCATCGAATATAATGCACTACAAAACAGGATTATGAAATAATTTGAAAAGAATAACCAATTGTTAACTTTTAATGTCTAAAGAACACAATTTTAACTGATTTTCACATATAATTATTCACGTATTTTACAAAAATAAGTAATTCCACCTGTTTAAAATATGCCTAATTTTTTATTTTAAGTTATTACATATACTGTAGTATACCCTTTCAATGACTTCTATTGAATTGTGGACTCTGAACCTTTGCACAAAAGTCTTGAGTCCTAGCAAGCTAGATAGCTAGGTAGATAGTTAGCTAGATAGTTAGCTAGATAGTTAGCTAGATAGTTAGCTAGATAGTTAGGTATTTTGCTAGCTAGATAGCGACAGCAAGCTATCTAGCTAGTTAGCGAGACAGATAGCTAGATATGGGTTTTGTTAAGCAGTTTAAAAGGGGTGATATACTTTTTGAACTCCAGGTGGCTCTAATTAAAGCTTGTCTACATAAATTTTGGAGTAGCATAAAATAAACATGATAAAGGTGTGTCTTAACTGGACCTTTTAGACACCAGGTGCCACCAGAAAGCACGCAAATGAATTTTGAAGCGGCTTTCCATATTTCCGTCCATTCACTCAACAGGATTTTCTTTGGAGGGTATTCTTCATTGGTCCGAAAGATGTGCACACTACTGCCGCATACTGGGCTGTAAGGAGTGGTCCATAGCAGGAGCAGGGTCCCCCTGGGTCACTGCGAGTGCAGCCTGCTCCGGTAGGAGGCTTGGGTCAGTCAGGATGGCTGTGGTTGTACTCAAGAGACGGAGCGAACTCAAAACCACTGGGAAGACAAGCAAGAATTGGAGAAACAAGATTTAAGACGCCGACTTACAGCTTGGCTGACCACATAGAGGGAGATACTAACAAACGGAGTGTAACTGTAGAAGCCTCTGATGGGTTTTGTGCTGGACTCACTGGGTCTAAGAGCAGGCAAGGCACAGTGCTGGTCCAACCAGGAGAGAGTAGATCGACACAGGTCTTCCACGCTGGCAGTGGAAACCATCCCATTGTAGGACTCGAACAGAGGCTCAATGATGATACTGAACTGACACTGAGCTAAGGAAGGACACGTTTCAGTATCAGGATTCAATATTGACAATAAACCCCACCATATTTACAAACCTGACCATATGTCAAACATTTCTCAGTGTCTAATGACCTACGCATCTGCCATGTTGCGCCTGAAGACAATCATTCCAACCAACTCACACTAATTTAACCAACAAGTCAAAAATTTGTAGAATAAAGTGAATTAAAAGCAGTTATTAACATCTTAAATCACAGTGTATGGAATAAGACGTACAAAGGTACAACAGATTAACTCTAATAGTTTTACCTGTAAACAAGATAGATCACACTGTTAATGTTTATAATTTGTAAATAAATGTTTAAATCAAGAAGAATTTGTTGTTTTGTATTTTAGAAATACAGAAGTGGTAAACCTGATAGCGGTGCTATATGCTTTGTCATTTTATTAATTTTCTATAATGAGGCAATTTTTTTTTTTATGCTAGTCAGCGTCTCATGAAACAAAGGCACAAAGGGAGCAGGACTGTTTTACAGCAGATCCATGCTAAGCTAAAATATGCAGGATGTGATTTAGCATAGCGCTGCAGAATGATCGGAATTTGTTTCAGGGACTTATTTATTTTAACCTTTTATTTCTGAATTTCTCAGAAGAAGCAGACAACAAAGAGGTAGTGTTTAAACTTCATCAACAACCAGCATCATGTCGGTTGAAAGACCACCACGTTTCTTTGCTGGTTTAGTTTCACAGATCTTAATGTTAAATGCCTGAAGGGTAAAAAAAATAAATCAAAAAGTGACCTTGACCATTCTCCCAACTCCCACAGAGGCAAACTCAGATGTAAATCTGCTCATTTTTGTTTCTCAAGCTATAGATGTTTCATAAATCCTCTTACTGCACAGGTGCCTCTGGCAGCAAAGTTTGAAATTCTGAATTTTTTAGCTTCAGTCTTTGATGTTATCTTTGTGGTATGTTTTATTAAATATATTGAGTTGAGAGGATCCCGAGTTCCTTAAAATTTTACACTTGGTTTCAGTATAATTTTTTTCAAAGAGTGGCACTGATTTTTACAGGAAAAATGGTGAATTAAATAAAAAGCAATAATTTTCAAACAACACACAGGTGTTTAATGTCTGTTTGTTGACTCCCTGACTAAAGAGTGAACTTCTTCTGACCTCAGATTGCAACGCTTGAATTTTAATCAGAACAAATGAAAGGTGTGGAAGCTCAACTGATATTTCACAGACAATTTTCTTTTCTACACGAAAAGCATCTGCTATAACTGGCATAAAGTCTGTTTACACGTATTTGGAGAAAAAAGGCTTGGAACCACATCGTCATTTGATATTCTTAAAGTGTCTGCAGCCTGTTGTCGGTATTGTCACTCTGCTCTCAGTAGCTTGCCAAAATTGGTAACTTTCTTTATTTTAAAAGCTCAAAATAAAACTAAAAGTGCCTTTATTTAACTTTAAAACAAGCAATTGTAAAATGTTTGACTCATAGAGGCCACAGAAAAATAACTTTGATAACAGCTATGTGCATACTTGTTATTTTATCATTCAAATCTAGTCTGTTTTTATGTATTTAGTGCCAAATTATTTAAATATGAATCGACTTTTTAGAAGTACTTGTCGAATGAAGAAAAAGCGACAATTTTATACATTCTGACACAACTGACACTTTGAGGACATTTCTGATCTTGAGGTGGCCAACACCACTGATCTATGGCATAAGATCTCAATAAAACACTCTCAGGTGTGTGGTGACAAAATATAAATTCGCTTTCATGAGGCGCCGTGTCGCTTCGCATTTAGTTCCCGAGTTTAAAAATCTCAATTCATCCATAAGGATACGATCCAGAACTTCCAGTTCTGCAGAGTCTGAGCCCGGACGTACTCTCTGAACTTTTGCCTCATGTAGTCAAAGCGCTGCCGTGTGATGGGGACACCTGTGGCTGGGAGCTGCTGCTGGCAAGCACTGCGCAAAACACACAACAGAGCAGAGTAACCCATCTTCACGATAGCAGGGTAAGAAGAATGAGGAACATCGAGGGGATAAGCCACAGTCTTGAATAAGCATGTCTAATCCTGGCTGATTAGGAAATGAGGAAACACAATCAGAGGCTGATGGTGCATAAATGTCTCACTTGATGGCAGAGTTCAGGTGCTGGATCTCCTCTCGGAGTCTCTGAACCTCCTCGTGCAGCTGAGCTCTCTCCTGCTGCATCTTACTGATGTACTCGGCAGTCTTCTGCAGCGTCGTGGCTTTGCTGATCTGTGCCAGCACGCAGACAGATTACAACCCGCGACACAACATTCACGATGTCATTAGCGCTTCTGTCACACTGGAAGATGTACTTCATCAGGTCGCTCCGGTGCTCTTCACCGTTCGACGGCTTCCTTGAAAAATGCAGCTGCATCATTTATTCAGCGTACCTTTATGCTCGGCTGGGAGCTGAGCGTCGTCACCAGGTTATGTAAAGTGTCGAATCCCAGTTTGATGTTGAAACGTCTCTTTTGCTCGGCAGAGATGTGAGTTATCCTCCTGGTCTCTGCTTGCTGCAGACAGCACAGAAATGTAGATCAAATTTCAAATCTCGTTTTCCCAAACCTTCCTACATGTGCAGCAAAGCAAAAAGATTAGAGCACTCTAATAAATATCAAGTTCTTTATTAGGAAATGTTCATATATAGAAAGAAACACCTACTTTAACATATAAACATTACAAAATGTCCCACCTTATTAGACTCCAGTTTTCCTTGTCCTGAGAAGCCGGACTGTGGAGAGCCGGGATTGGAGGCTTTGTCTAGAGGGTTTGGTGGAGAGATTTGACCTGGATGAGCACTGAACCAAACTAAAAAAAATAATAACATTGACCTTTAAATTGAGCTTAAATAATATTCTGAATTTGACTCTTAATTATTGAAAAAATTAATCAGATTAATTGTGACCTACATGACGTAATTGTCAACTTCAATCGTAAGGGAAAAAATCACTGCAGACTCTGAGATATGCTATTTTCCTCAGGGCGGTAATTAATCTTATATACAATTTGCATTTGAGATGAAAAACATTCTTTATCTGTAGATATGTGTTTTTATCCAGGATTCCTCAAATGGCATAGTTTTAGCTACACCTGGTTCAATTTCTTAAAAAAAAAAACAAACTCCTATTAGACACCTTTTGCTGTCCAATAATTGAGTAATTGATGACACTGTATTGATGCTAAGTCGAGCAGAAAAGCCTAAGATTTTCACATGTTCACATTAGAAGAATGTTTTTTTCACTGCACATCCATCCTTTGATAGAAATGATCGAGCTTCCATCAAAGGAAGGCCTTGTTATTGGATTTTAGGCAATACAATGTTTATTTTCTTAATTAAAATTATTTGCATCTTTTATGTATTTTTAAAATCGTACACAATAGGAGTAAGTGGTTCAATAAAAGATCTGCAAAATGTGCCCATTTTTAATCTGATTATTCTGTTAATCATGACTAAAATAACCATATGTAGCCTTATTAGAATCAAACTAATTTGATTTGTTGATATATTGCTAGCTTTTTCCACCCTCATTTTCTTGAAACATTAACATTTAATCGATATGTAAGGGCGTACCGGTCAGGCTGCTCCTGTCTGTGGCATAGAGAGGAACAGGTGACAGCTTCTCAGTCTTGGGAATGAGCAGGGCTGCAGTGCTGTTGGTGGACCCGTGGGTAAGAAGAGCGGACGCCGCCAAGCCTCTCGAGGTGCTGACGCGCGGCCCGCTGTGTCCTGGCGGAGGCCAACCTGCTCCAGGCTGCGGTGTCGAGGAAACGCCGCCAACTTGAGCGGCCCGGCTTGTCTGCTGAACAACACATGTTTTCTGATGAGAAAGAACACCAGAGCAAATCCATTTGATTATGTCTAAACTAAAAAGTTTTCTTTTTCTTTTTTTTTTACATCACATTTCTATTGACACCACATTAAGAGCCAAAGTACTACAGAGCAAATCTGCTGACTAGAGTATTAAAGTGTCTTGTGAGACACTTTAATACTTCAGACAGCTAACAGTAATGATAGGAATTGCTAACAAATACAGAAAACATAAGCACACAAAATGTGCTGATGAATTTTTGGTGGCAAAACACAGTTTCAAGAAAATTTAAATACATATTTTTAATCTTAAAAAGAACCACTGCTATTAATATCAGGAAATCTAGAATTCGTAACTTAGTTATTGAAAAGAGTAAAAAGCACAGAAATGACTTAGTTAGCAGGTTAGATGAGTTTCAAAAATACAAACTGTTATTTTTGATATTTCGAATCTTGCTGAACAAAATCGGTCCTTAATCCTAAACTACACTAAATTAAACCAAGCTAAAATAGATTAAGCTAACATAAGTAGGCTAAAAATTTATAATTGAACCTAAGACAAGCCAAATTAATATTAAATAAATTAGATTACAAATTAATATGAATTTAGATAATTAAGATGTACTAAGACAAGAAAAACTAAGCAAAACAAAGCTAAAGTAGGCTAAACTAAACTTAGTTAAAATGAAATAGATTACGGTAAGCTAAAATTCGCTTAGCTTTCAGAGTAAGAATGTAACCAAAAATAATAAAAATGGTAAATAAAAAATTAAAATGGGATAATCTAACTCATTTGAACTAGTTTAACTTATTTATGATAAACTAAATTATTAATAGGTGATCTAATAATAATGAATGTACTACTACACTAGTAGTTTGGTTGAAGCTTAACTTAAAATTAAGCCACTTTACTATGAGGGACTAACCTTCTGCTCAAAGTCCAGTTGACATATTAGACTGCAGCAGTTATTTTACATGTGAAACAAAAAGACTAATATTTTGCTGAGCACTGTCTCTTCCTTGCTACATCCTTTCTAACATTTAGCTGTATTCAAACGAAATGACCTAAAACCAGAACTCCTTTGTGAAAGAAAGAACAAAACAAAACCAAAAAAGGAGTGAATGTCTGAACATCAAGCTGAAGGTCTTTACTGGACAAAGCAAGACAGTTAAGCTAACCCATGCTAAGGACCAGCCAGCTATAATCAGCATGGGTCCCTGTATTTGAAATATGGGTTTTAAATAATTCCTGTGACGTCTATTTATCTCTGTGCTAAACAAGAGATACAGAAAGACTTATTTAATTCTTACCACAGAGCTCTTAGATTTTGACCTCTGACCTTTCGTTGTCAACAGAGAGGAACTATTAAACCCAAGCGTTGGTTTTCCTATGAGAACAGAGAAAATTATCCAGTGTGCGCTTCACGATTAGCTGTTATCAGACATAAAGCAGTTGTATGAATTAGCTCACTGTCATGTGTGCTGGAGGAAAGCAGCTTAGCCAGGCAGCTGGTGGGGATGGGGGCAGTGGATTGGGGGTTGGAGGGCAAATCGGGGGACCCAGCTGTCCGGAGTCCTCCTGTCTTTAGCTTGTGTTTACCCCTTACCCCTGAAACAACCAACTGCTCCGGGACAGACAGGCAGTGGGTCGCTGTGACAGGAGCCAGCGCTGCGTGGACCGGGTCCGACGCGGCAGCCGGGTAACTGAGAGAGTGGCAGTGGGTCTGGGAGTACGGGTCCACTGCCGGAGCGTAGGTATGAGCCTGGTACACGGAGCCCTGAGCTCCCATGGTGGAGGCCGTGTGAGTGATAACGGTAGAGGTCACGCTCGCCGTTGTGTAGAACCCGAACTTGTGACACGGCAGCGGGTGCAGGAAAGGAACGCTTCCAGAGACCGGTTGCTCTGCGTTACTGGTGTATGCTGTAGACGCAGATGCATCATGGTACGACTGATGTCCGTATGACATGTCTCCAGACGGCATGCTGGACGTATGGTACTCGCCACAGTCCTGGCTCGCACTGTTCTGCTCTGAGCGAGGACTGGATGTAGAGGGCTGGGGCAGACTGTCAGAAGACAGACTAGGCTACAGGGGGGGGAAAATAAAAGAGTCAACATCAATGTTTGTTTTTAATAAAATTCTCCAGAAAGTGCTGCATCCAGCAGAACCACCTGAGCCAGCTGGGTGTCGATAAGAAGCTGAGGGGCTGTCACAACAGGAGATGGAACAGGAGCATAAGCCGTGCTGGGTGGACTGTCAAAGTAGCTACAGTCGGCATACCCACTCTGGTCAGTGGGCTGACCTCGGTAGTTCAGAAATATATCTGGGACCACATTAACAGTGTTTATTAGACAGACATACTTTCCATATTACAAATAACTTTTATCTGGGAAACACCAAGGTAGGAATGTGACGTTTTATAATGTAATGTTTCCCTTTTGTGCTGAAACAATAAAAATTGTGTTTAAAAAAATCAATTTTTTTCCTATTTGCCAGAACGCTCAGAAAGTGGAACAGTGCCCTCTGGAGGACAAACTGAGTATGACAGCATTACTAAAAAATAATGGACTAATACTTTCTCCAGTCATTGGTTGCTGAGGCATACACAAAAAGCTGTAAATATGAAACATCTTTACAGATGTTTCATATTTAAAAAATAAACATGAACATGGGTTCATGTTTATTTTTTGTGATGAACAAAATGAGACCATGATAATGTATTCTGTATGACTCATAAGAGAGAAAGACACAAGCAAATCTTTTGGAACAAAAAACAGAAAAAACGTGTAACGACCTGGCTTCATAAGAATGAGAAACCTGAAACAATACTTTGTTAAAGTGTTCTTGATTAAATTTACCATTCAGTCTTCTTTGGTAAGAGGTTAGCATAATGGCCCCGCCACCATATTCCAGTCTTGTTTCTTTGGTAATGTGCTGTGCTGTTTGGATATGTGCCCAAAGGTTGAGGTGTCGCTCTATCCTCCCACAAGATTTTAGGAGATTTTAGACATACTAGAAACAAAATACTTGTTTTCCAACTCTACTTCATCCAGATGTCTCTTGGTATATTGAGACTTTTGGTAAAGCACATTGTAGCATCCTTTGAGTCTGGTAAGTGATTTATAAACATCTCAAAGAATTTGAGATCTGCCATTCCTACTTTGTAGTTGTGTCCAAATTGTTTTAGCAATTAACGGACATAAAATTTACTTTTTTTGTTCATTAAAAAACACACAAAATTTTTTTTCACGCTTTGGTACGAAAGACATGTGTCAGTCATTCTGGATCCGCATGCAAAGCGGCTTCATTTGTTTGCCGTATTGATTGATTCTATTTTCAGGCTATTATCAGAAATAGTAACCGGGTATGGGTCACTCTGTCTTTGAAAGTATTTACGCAGCTTTATTAAATGGCTGATCAAGTCTGGTCTTCAGTAAAATTCACTGGATGCTTGTGGTCTAGCTTACAACAAAACTATGATGGGGGGCGTGCTGTGGTGGCATAGGGGATAGCGCAACCCACATTTAGTCCGCAACGCGGCCGTCGTGGGTTCGATTCCCGACCCGGCTGACATTTTGCCGCTTGTCTTCCCCCCTCACTCTCCCCCTTTTCCGTCAGCCTACTGTCATATAAGGGACACTAGAGCCCACAAAAAGACCCCCTGGTGGGAAAAAGAAAAAAAAAAAAAAACTATGATGGTAGCAGAAGGTGTGTTAAAATAAGGAGCAACACTTTATGCTGAAACAATTTAAATTTTAAAAATGGTTTTATTTTGACAGGGAAATGTCTTTAGAAATGTAAAAATAATAATAATTTAAAAAAAAAAAAAAAAAGCTCTGTGGCCACCGTCCAGATTTGTACCATTCTTGAACTGCAGTGGGAGGCCACACAAAATCCCCCCAGGTGCTGAAAATGGCCTGTGGACCTGCACTTTGGACGCCTATGCTCTTGATTTGTTAAACTGATAAGACCCTAAGCAGCTTCAAGAAAAACAACAACAGGTAATAATTAAACACTAACACACTCCATGTTGCAGTTGCACGGAGGTTTGCTGCTCCTCCTGACAAAGAAATGAATCGCCACAGAAACAGATGAATAAGAAGGGAGTACCTGGGATGTCCATGAAATCATCCATACTGGGCTGCAGCGGCGTCAGGCCTGGCTGGATCATGTCAGCATTGCTTGTGTAAGCTAAAGGGAGAAAGCATTCAAAATTAAATAATTCATTAAAAGGCATATCCCTTATTTTCACACGATGGTATCAATTCTTAAACTCATCACCATGACAAATAACTTTAAACAGAGATGATTAAATCAGTCTGTAAGTTAATTTAATCTGTTAGTGAATAAGTAACAACATATTGATTATAACTACAGTACATTTTATCCCTTTAACCAATCCCAGACTGAATTAAAACACATTAAAATGTTAACTTTGATGGTTTTGTAAAATAAATTCTCACAGAGCGAACAGAACCTGCCTTCTTTATCAACTTATCTAGTCCTTTTAAAGGAGCAGCATTAAGGGTTATGGACTTAGACTTCTATCAGGGTATTTTGTGGCACTATTGATAATGATAAATATCATGATGAAAAAATATATAAACATATATATATTTATTTTTAGGAAACTGTATGACTGTGACTGCATGACGCAGCATTCATAGCACCTCAAACACAAATATTGTTCTTGAAAAACATTTGAAATGGGCTTCCTCAAACATGGCTTAAAAGAAACTTGAGTTCAGAATTCAACACCCTAAAACTGGGGCTCGGTCTCTTAAAGAAACTCCTGCTCTTTCTGACACTCCACCTTCAGGACGTCATCACATCAACATTCCTCTATCAAGCGTTAACAAACATTCGTCAGAGCAGTGGGCTGAGAAGTAGCTCCTATAATGAGCTCCAGAGATGTGTTTGCCAAGTGCTGCTGCTGCTAGTTTGAAGGAGATGAGTGGGGGAGGCGAAGGGGAAGGGTGATCTATTATGCAGAAGCTCTGCTGGGAACCTGCAGCTCCAGGAAGGCAGCGCTTGGTTCCCCCCCAAAGCGTTTTACAAATGCGAATGGTTGCCACGGGAGATTAGAGGATTTCTCAAACACGCATGACAGAATCAAAGCAACACTCCACTTATGTGCAAAGATAACATGACGAAAAGCTCAGAAAAGTTTGATTTTACATAATACCGCCCCTTTAAGTTCCTGATTCAGATGCTGCTACCCCAACAGAAGAAGGTCGACGGCTTCACTGTTTCAACGATATCCGATTTATTGCCAAGAAGAATCATTAAAACAAAAACATAGCTCACATATTTTGTCTGTTTTGATGCTGCTTTGTCATGAAAAATAAAAGAGAAGATTACCGCTGTCAGTCAGATGGTGCGTGTCTCCACAAACTTTGCCTGACCCTTTCTGTGATCTTGACTGTTTTGTGAACCATTAGAGAGATAATGACTCCACTAACCTGCAGCCCCACCCACCACTCTTATCAAGGTCCTTAAAACAACCTTGTGCCGGCTAACAGCACATCTCTGTAAAGCAGTCAACTGTATGGCTCTATCCAAAGAGACAGTTGGACATATTATTCTAATATTAGCTTGTTATGCTCAGTTTTACATTCTGAAAAGATGGAATGGATTGAAAAGATGGAAAAAAGGATTGTTACACTGCACAAAATGCACATATAGTGGCAAATTAACAACTTCATGGAATTCAACAAAAGCCAGTTAGATCATGTTACATGAACATTTCTGTTTTAGACTTGAAACATTATTTTGATATGCCTGTCAAAATGATCAATAAATCAATTAATAGCATGATAAATTAAAACAAACTCAATAATTTCCATTGGGATGATTTATTGTTTATCTCTTTATTTTCTCTTTCTACCAAAAACTGGATGATAAAAGTCTTCAGTTGGCGCTGTCGTCTCAACTAGCCCCCCCCCCTTTTTTGAGTGACAATTTTATTTATAAATACTTCAAAATTAATTTTATTTGTAGTTTTCTTGATTTATTTTGGATATTTAAAATGTCTTCCAGTTCCAGTGTTAAATGTTCATTAGAATTTAAAGTTTATTAATCTTTAAGAATGTGTTCTTGCATTATGATTTTGCTGTTATCATTTAAAAATGGTCTCAAAACAATATTATCGCTTATCGCAATTATTTCTGGAACAATTTATCATCCAGCAAAATTTGTTATCGCGACAGACCTAATTGTCCATGGCACACAATCACATAATACCATGAGGACCTCTAAAACTTCATCCCTAAACACTTTGCTTCAAAGTCCTTCAGTTTTACACAATTTCCCAGCGAAACATTTCGAAACTCTCCAGATGTGGACAACTAACTCACTGTTGTGTCTGTCGCTGGTCCAGGGACAGGGTTTCTGGGTCATGGTGAACAGAGTGTCGGAGATGTCGGACAGAAGGCAGTCCAGGTCAAACATGTGGGCCTCTACGGGGGCCACTTCAGGCTGCTGGTAGGAATGACTGGACCATCTGTCCAGCTTGGCCTGGCAGGTCTGCCCCTTCAGCACAGCAACAGAAAGACGGAGAAACGTTATCAGAAGCCACGACACAAACGAGCGCAGGCCAGAGTGACGAGACGATGGCATCTGACTCACGTGCTGCCATGAAAATTGAACTGGGGGTATGCAATACGGATGTAGAATGTTATCACGATATTTTGTGGTGCTATTGTGGTAGCGCTGAAAACTTTGGTAGAAAACTATTTAATACTTACGTACTTATGACTGTGACTGCATGGCACAGCATTCTTAATTCCACAAACACAAATACTGTCCTTGAAAAATATTCTTGTTTACAATAAGCTTCTACTCTGTGAGAAGTCGTCTTGTGATCGGAAGGTTGTAGGTTCGATTCCAGCTTCCTCCTGCCACATGTCAATGCGCCTCTGAGCAAGGCACTAAACCCCAATCCGTCTGCATATTGGTGTATAAATGTGGGAGCATTTTGAGTGTGAATGGGTGAATGTGACTCTAGTGTAAAGCGATTTAAGTGGTCAAAAAGAAAGGAAATGCCTGATATGAGTTCAGTTGATTTAAAAAGCCTGATTTATTTCACTAACTCGCACACAGTAACCGCATTTAGTCATATTTATTGAGGCAGTGTCAGTTTTTTTATTATACCAACAATGCCTGAAATCTAAAATAAATCAAAGTTTCTAACATGATAAGACATTTAATGCAATAAATTATAAACAATGCGATAAATGCCCACCCCTAAACTATAAGAAATAATTCTTAGCTGCAAAATTAATTTATCTCATAATACCAAAAAGCTAAAACTCAACATATTATTTTGAATACATGCATTACAAAAAAGATTGACAATTGAATATTTTTTTACAAATAAAACTTCACTTGCCCCCCTTTACAGCAACCAGTTGGTTAGAAGCCCTTCATATTAGAGAGCCTCTGTATTCTGGAAAGCAAATAAAACTTACAGAAAATGCAGCTGATGACTCGGTCCGTTCCCTCTGCACACAGCGCTTTATTTCACCCTGACTGTCTTTGTCACCTTCACCCACCAACCCCAGATCCAGAGCCGGTCTTATAGGGAAGCCCAGATTGAGCCGGAAGCTCCTTTGATTACGCTTGAGACATCCCCTCTGAGAAGATTGGTGGGTTTTGCATGCACATGCATGTGTTTGTGTGTGCGTGTTTCTGAAGCCCATTATGGACAAAAAAAAAAAAAAAATCACATTGTCAAAAAAACACAAGGCCCCCAACAGGTTGTCATTATGTGGTTTCATTTTGACGTCTCAACATTTCAAAACCAGCGACAGGCTTTTGTCCCTGACCTAATTCTGGGAGCTGCACACACGTGCATGCAAACAGGAAGACCCGACGCCCCGGCCAGTCAAACTGCGCCTGGTTAAATAGGGATAATATACACACACGCATGCACACGCCTACATAGGAACCTCAAAATTTCCTACTGTTGATAGCACGTATTGACATGTTTTGGGTTCCCTGCATCTGAGTGGCACCTCACCATAAAGACGACGTCCAAAAAAACATTAAACGAAGAAAGAAAGAACAAAGACGAAGAAAAAGAAAAGTCTAATTTAAATTTGTCACAATTACCTCCACAACAGACGCACTTTAATTTTAAATTTCAACATCACACAAGAATTCATCTTCCATCTCTATTTAATTCAGTGTAACTGGATTCACGGGTTGAACTTATCAAATTTTCAACATGATGTTGATCTATCAATCAACATCATGTTGAAACGTTTGCAAAAAAAAAGCCTCTGGTTTGATCTGAAGTCACTTCAAGTGACTAATTTTTAGATGCGGCCCGTGAGGAGGAAGCACTGGAGCCAAATTTCAAGTCATGAAACCACAACATGTGGAATTTGCTTTAAAAAAAAAGAAAAGAAAGAAAAAAGAAGAAAAAGGAAACTAGGGTTGACATCATGACCATTCTAGAAACTTTATTTTATTTTAAAACTTAAGTTTGATTTTGAATAGTAGGTTTATCTTGAAACATTATGAATACATAGCGTTTCTCCGTTGAGGTGAGAACATATGTACATGTTTTTTTTTATTCTTTGCTAAATTACTACAAAGACCGTCAAATTCCTAAAACAAATTTGGAATGGAAATTGCATCGCTGGGTGTCTGCAGAAAGGCGTGACACTCTGTCCGTAACAAAAAACAAAAATAAAACTGAAACTGGGGATGCAGGGAGGGTGGGATTCCATCTAAGCATGGATTACTATTTAAAATGTAAAAATGTGACTATTTTTCATTGTACCTCCTCAGACTGAAGTAGATCATGAGGATTGTTCACAAGCCGAATGAACAATTGCTTTGACTCGAAAATCACTTTTGAATCGAATGGCTGGTTTTTAAAATCGGATTCAAATCCTGCGATAATAAACGATTTCCACCCCTAGAATATAAACTATTAGCTTTTCTGCTTTTTTTTTTTTTTTTCCCTTTCTCCAAACATTATAAAAATGTTAATGAAATAAAATTCTAGATTTGTTCACGATTCTCAAAACTAATGGGAGAGGTGATCTTTTTTGTTTTTGTTTTTTACTTGCCTTTGCTAAATAGTTAAAACAGTCAGATTACAAGATATTTGTTGGATTCTGAAACGCAACTTTTACTCCATAAAACTGGAAATAATGAAAAATCTTAGCTCAATAGATTTTTGGCCAAATGAAAACAGAGATCTAGTCAGAGGAAAGACTGCAAAACTCTATTTCGATTAAACAAAAATAGCTGTTTGGTTTCGCTTGTGTGTTTTTCCAGCCTCTGGATGTAACTTGTGGAAGGCCAGATAACACATGGCAGCGATCTTTGACCAGATGCTGATATGTTCCCTTTTAAGTGCCGTGCAGAGCATGATCGCCTGGATGCTAGGAGACAGGCTCATTACCGGAACGTTCTTAATTTTTAACTCTGGTAAACGAAGCTGGAGGGAAGCTCGGTTTATCCGCCGCCGCTTCATTCAGAGGACTGAGCCGTCATCCATGAGGTTCCCTCCTGCTTCTTCGCTGCCTCGACGAATTACAACTGCACTTTGTGTTTCTGCATCCTATGGCGTCACAAACAAACTCACAGCACCTCTGCTGCTTCAGTCTGACAAAAGCCCTGCTGCAAGTAGGTCACATAAAAAAATAAATAAAAAAAAGACATTACATTTTGAAGCAATTTCACTTGAATGAAGCTTAAAACCCCCCTGAAAAATGAACGAGAGGTGTTGAGAGTTCCTGGTAATCACTGTGTCAATTACCTGTGTCATAAATGTCAGGCTCTGACGCACGGCTCAAGTGTTTTATTGGGGGGGTTTGTTTTGCCCCTGCGGATCCTTTTTTCTAGTTTCTATCTAGTTAACAGAAGGAGACTCGTTCCTCATGTTCTTATAATGCATTCAGGTGTGAAAAATAACGAAGCAGGTCACCGGCCCACACAAAGTGGACCAGGTCAGGCAGCCGACTTCAGCCTCGAATGGTCAATAAATAAATAAATAAATCGATATCACTCTACCTTGATGCACTTCCAAGACAAACAGAAAGATACGCAGGAGCAAGAATAGAAAATGACTTGTCAGATCAGATCACATACCTCCTGCAGCATTGACAGGATGTCATCCTTCTTCTTCTGAAGCTGCAAAACAGAAACAGAGAAGACTTACAGTCTGATTTACAATAAGTGAATCTGACAGTCAACACAAAGAACAAAAAAATTGACCCTTTCCAGTTCTTTAATGGCAGTGAAAGCAGACAAATTTTCCTGCAGAGCAAATAATAAGGAGGAAAATACTTAAAAAGCCTGGTAGCTGTTTCAAATTTTGCTTTAATTTTTTTCATTCAGAATTGAGAAATCTGAAAACAAAAATTGAGAAATGCTAAAAAAAAATAAAAAATACAGCATTCCAGAAAAACAACCTCATTCTATCTCTGGAGCACGGAGATGGAAGTGTCATGGTGTGGGGATGTTTTCCTGCAAAAGGACCTGATTGGTCTATTGGTGATGTGTTTACTCTATTACATACTGATAACTGAGTATAATTTAGGACAAACAAACAAACAAAAAAAATCCCTACAACTCAGATTTCTAAGCCAAACAAATAGAAACACGTGGAGCCGATTCACACTCACCCTTTTCTTGTAATAAATCCTCCACTTGTGGTACTCCTTAATCACCACTTCAATCCTCCTCTTCCAGTAGCTGCCCTCCAAAATGATTGCCTGTCGTTCCAACACCGGAGAAAGCCAAGGTAAGCTAAAAGGTAAGCTAAAAGGAAAGCTAAAAGGAAAGCTAAAAGGAAAGCTAAAAGGAAAGCTAACCACGACTCAAGACGCATTTGAATCACTCACCTCAGGCTTTCGGTGAGCTTCTGCCTCGGAGCCTTCCAGCGGCGTGACGAACCCACACACTGGGTTCTTCCTCTTCTCCACATCTGAGGGTCAAAGGTACAGAGCAGGTTTACTGTTTTAGCTTGAGCTAACCAGCATTATACTGTAAAAACAACATTTATGTACATTCTGGTAAGAACCAAATACATTATGGGATTCGAACTCAGGACCTTTTTCTAAAAGGCAACAGTGATGCCAGCTGTGAAACGACACAAGAATAATTAATTGAACATACATTAGAAGCTACATTCAGATGAGGCTCACTAGTCAGATTAAAAATACCTTTTGAAAATTGACAAATTAAACATACTTTTCTATTAAAAATGGTTTCCTTTATTGGGCTGATGTAATATTCTAATTTTAAATGTTATGTGTCACTGCAAAACAGATAATTTTGTCAACTTTATTATTACACTTAAAATAAGACAAAACTAACTTATGAATAACTTTTTAGCAAGATTTAAGAGCTTGTTTTAAGTCAATAATTCCTTATTAGTGATCAAAAAAGTCCTAGTCCAACTCTCAGATTATGTTACTTTATAATATGGGAAATATTTCTTGTTATAAGTGGAATAATCTGCCAGTGGAACCAGAATTTTTTCAATTACCATTAATGGGTTATTGACTTGAAACAAGTTCTGATATCTTGCAGGACAGTTCCTTGTAAATACGTTCTGCCTTATTTTAAAGTGGACAAAGATATTAGCACTAGAAATCAGACCAAATAAGATTTTGTTTTTTTGCAGTTTTGTCACTGTAAGTGGAAAATTATCGTAATTAATAGAAATAAAGGCTTTCAAACAACCTTCTGTGCGTAATTAATCTATATTATGAGTTTCCCTTAGTAATAAAGTTCCTCAGATCAATGGGATTTTCAAGAATATTCCAATGTATTGAATGCATCTACATATAAATATCTGGTTTGAGATATTAAAAATATCTCAAACCAGATATTTCAGGTTTCAGATCTCAATATAACCTTAATAATATTCTGAGGTTATATTGTGTTTTCACTGAAACAATCACTTCCACTATTTCCGGAAACAATTTTCTATTAACGTAAAATGTGAATGATGTTTGCTCATTCAGCGTCAGATACGTTTGAGCTCTCTTTGTGTTTTTGTTGGCCATCTGGAAGAAGCGTTGCATTTTTCATGAATAACATCCATGTTTTGGATGTTGTTCATGGATCACTCTACCATGTTCTCAGAATGTTCCCAGTGCGCGGTTTATTCCTTCGTTACATGTGCAGACCGAGGAGCAATTATTTCTCCAAGAGGCAAGAGATTCCGGTCCGACCTGAAGGCAGAATCCTCTAAAAACCACACCTCAACTTTCAGCTAGCATCGCCTGGCGGTCACAGCAAAGCCAAGAAACAAAAAGCTCTCCCGCTAAACTCAATAATTTGCTTGAAGGTTATAGATTGCCATTGTCTCAAAAAAAAAAAAAACCTCTATATCCATCTTACTTTTTAAAAAAAAATCTAATTCCACCGGTCTGAGAAAGATCTAAAAAGATCTGTTATTTTTAACTAATTAGGCTAGGTGATAGAGCTGAGATATGTCCGTCCCTGTTGCTCTGTGACATGTTTGCAGCATTGATGAAGCGATGTCCAGCAGAAATGTAAAGGCAACACCTTTTATGCAACACCTCATGCATTTTCAGAACACAAAGGCGACATTCCACACACATTCCCTGAAGGACATTCAGGGTTCTGAGTACAGGTCCGTCTGCAGTCCTGACCTGTCCCCACGGGTGAAAATAAGGATGATTTAGAAACATTGTTAAGACTCTGAAAGGTTGCACGTGTTCCTGAAAAAGAAAATGCTTTTTTAAGTATCATGAAAAGGAGAGGCAGCATTTTAAAAGGTAGGTAAAAGTGTCTGCTTTATTTCTGTGGTATTTGTTGTATTCCTGGAATCCAGTATAGAGCATTGAAAAAGTTTTTGTCTTTGTTAAAGTCTGGTGAAATTTAAGAGGATTTTATGACAAACAGCGGCCTTGTCATAATTCAGATGAGACGCTGCAGTGTAGCATAACAGCCAATGTAAAATAATTAATGACAAAAGTGAAGCTGACAAATAATCGGCTAACTATCTTAATAAACCGCAGCAAACCTTTCAAATGGTTCAGAAAGTTCAATTAAGAATTCAAAAAAATTATGTAAAATAAATAAAGCACAATGTCGCTCAGAGCACAAAGTATAGAATTAGACTGATTAGATCTATCTGCCCTGGTGAATCTGGCACACTGTCACAATACTCGACCTGGAATTTTCTTGTTTATTCAATATCGGGACCGATATAGGTATTAATATAGGATCAGCGCATCTCCATCTTAAACAGACTGCTTGTGTTGGAGATGTGGCACATTTCCAATGTGACTGAATTAAATAGGCCACGGTAAGACGAAAAAGCAAAAATGGTATAAATAAAATTGAAAACAGGAAATCCCTTTTCACAGCTATGAGTTAGATGGTCGCTCCGCTTTTATTTTCCTAATGTCACACTTTATAATGAGCAGCAGGTGGGAGCAGAAGAGAGGACATGCAGACTCACACTGAATGAACCATGCTCTCCATATTGCGTTGTTCAGACGGATCTTATCCCTCCAAAGCAAGCGCAGACCCTTGAACGACTTCCATTTGGGAGAGACTATTTTCCCGCTGTGGTGAAGCAAAAAAGAAAGTGAAATATGAGTTACATCTTAAAGAAGAAGAATGCTGAAAAACAAATTGTTGCCTGACTGTCTTGCCCCTGCGGGAAACCTGTCCTGAATTTGACTAATAGCACCCGATTGACTGCTTTCTCGGTACTCGGACAGGATGTTTGCCTTTCTTTTTTTTCTCTAAGATCCCTCTGCCTGCAGAGAGCTGAGAAGAGGGCAGCTAATGTGAGGTGCTCCAGGTGTTGCTAGGAAGCCCAGTGAATCATTATCAACATGCTTTTAGTGGGTTAAAATGTCTGCAAGTTATTTTTTGAAAACTTATTTATTCTGCTTTCCAGGAGAGTGGATATATTAAACACATTACACTTTACAGTTGAATTTCTGTAATATTTAAGTTTTTCGAGTAAATCTATATTTGGAGTTTAGCATTTTCTGCAAAAGAGCAGCTGAATTTCTTATATTAGTGACTGTAAAATGTAGCTGCATCATTAAACCAGCAGTTGTGAGCCCTAGATTATAGAAAAGAGAGGAGGTAAAAGGCAGTGGGCATTCATTGCATGACCTTTTCCCCTTTGCCTCAGTTTCTCTGTAATCTTTTCATTCCTGCCAACTGGATTCAAAGTCCAGTTTACAGTGAAGACCTTCCAGGCGGTTGTGTAAGAGACACATCTACAAGCCTCAGTTATCAGTTTTAAAGGGGAAATCTGTTGGAAAACAGATAATTAATAAAGCTTGGAGTAATTTTTAGTCTGCAGAATGCTTTCTTTATTTCATTGGAAGAGCAGAATTTAAAACTGAGAATGGATGTTAATAAAGCGGGTGGCTCAGGTTATGTCAGATTCAGCACTGAAGTGCACAAAAATCACTTTTCTATGGTCAATAATCTGTGAGCTCAGGTTAGCTGTTGACCAGGCTGCAGAACTCACCTGTAAGCCAGAGACATGCACTCGAACAGCCGGGTGAGAGTTGGGTCGATGCTCAGGCTCCCGGAGTGGTACCGGTAGATCTGGCACCACGTCCTGTTCACCGTGTCGAAGTCGTACCGCTGCGAGCCGCCGCTCTTCCTACGGCTCGCCGCCGAGTCGCTGTGCGGCGACGACACCATGAAGTGTCCGCTGTGGATCACCTGGGTGCGGGCGAAAGAGCCGGGCGTGGATTCGACTCCCGCCGGACGAGCAGGACCCCCCTCCGGTTCCGACTCCGACTCAGAGGAGTCCTGCAGTTGGCTCCGCGGGGCTGAACACACGCTGCCGTTTCTCGCCATGGCATGCAGCGGCTCTGCGGGTTTCCTCTCTCCCCTTCCAGCCCGCGCTGGATGATTCTACCTGAAGAGGGTGGACTCCTTCCAGCAGGAGCGACCGCACACCTCTGTGTTCTGGGTGGGAGCACGGCAGTGTCAAAGCAGACTGCCGGCGTGTCAACTTCCTGATCCGTACAGACTTCACACGAAAACAACTCGGAAGGATCTTTAAGAAGGAAAGGGTTCAAAATGCTGCGGCATTAATTATTAGCCATGATCAAAACAGTGTATCAAATTCGGACATACAGTGCTATGCGGTCTATTTTTGGCAGAGCTGGAAAAAAAAAATCGTCTATAGAACTATCGTACTATTTGACGATACTTCTAGTAGTACATAGAACTTACCGGGGGAAAAAATTCGGTAGGAATGGGCGATATGGACTTAGAATTTAATCACGATATTTTGTGATATTTTGATAAAGGTAAAAGGTTATTTTAGATACTTGTATGGCTGTAAATGCATGGCGCCATAAACGCAAATATTGCTCTTGAAAAAACGTTGCCATTTCCTCAGGGTGTCACTTTCTTAAATAAGTGGTAGTAATACCAAACTGCAAAAATTATCTGGATTTAATCAGATTTTCAATTTTACTCTTTGTTCTTTTGGAACAAACAGTGAAGAAAATAGTAAAAAATAAAAATTACTTAAGTTTCACCAGAAAAAATAAACATTCAGGCAAATTACAGAACATTAGTAGGCATACACATTTGCAAGTACAAATTGATGGAAGTCTATATATTGATTCCAAAAAATATCTTTCTAATAATTATAAGTTAATAAATAAATCCAACATTAAAAAAAACAAAAAAACATTTGATGTGTGATGCACTGGTTCTTTAGTTCAGTGCTCCAAATTTAACATAACTGTTAAACCTTCATCTGCTTTTTTGTTTTATTTTTTCCCCACAAATTTTATGATTCTCAACATATAAATGAATTATGAGCTACAGCTGAAGAGAAACTATAGTCTCATATAAATTTTAGAGACTGTATGTAGGAAAGGAAAACAGTAAATGATACAAAATAAAGTTGATGTAGAACTAATGATTAAATCTTTTTTAGCACATTCACTACTTAAATTTACATTAGCCCTTTGTTATCTTGCAACAGATTAAAGACAAAATGGACAAACTATTTATCAGAACAATTTTTTACCCAAACCTTTTTTTCTGTGTTCTTTATGTGGGATATAGTGACATCTAGGGGCAAGAACCCCAATTAAAATCTAAACATATTACTCATCTTGTTAAACATTTATTATTAGATCTATTCTGACATACCAAAGAGGCAAACAAGTGGGAGGAACAACCTCTAATATCTTTATATGTAAAATGTCCATAAAAAGAGAAAATTAAATTTACATTTGGGTATCAAATTGTTTATTGAACAGCTTCATACTACAGAACATCCATTACCAGACCTTCTGAATCTGACAAACCACAACTGCTCAGCAAGAACTCTGTTCCCTGGCCAGCGAGGGGGGAAGACATGAAGACATGATGATTGGAAACCGGAACACAAAAAAAGTTATTAAAGGAAAACTCTGATCAGGTCACATTAAACATACACAGCCGAGTCAAGTGCTGCAAAATCGAGAGCAATGATTGTTTCTGACAACTGTCATGATGATGTCCAGACAAATTTGAATAATCTGGTTTAAACTAAGCCATAATAACAAAGCAACCGCAGCATAGCGGCTGCTGGCAACATTCCCACACACCAACTCAGTCTCTTTGTGGTTTTAGATCCATCCATCACCGAGTGCTTCACTCCGTCATACCACCGTCCTTGTCAGATTGCGCACTAAGAACTATGACAATTTCGTTGGATACTACTTGCAATTAACAAAGCCTTGCAGATCTTCTAGGAACTTAATGTACTCCTTATGCTCGATGGCCGTGCTCAGCTCCGTGAGCTCATCAGCAAAGGTGTTGTCGACCCCGCGGTCAGCCAAAAAGTCCATCATGTGGTCATACAGAGCCTGAAAACAGACGTATCAGCTCAAAATTAATGTTTTTCAACATACTATGCAGCATAGTAGGTATGAGTTCACTGTTCCTGCTCATACCCAGTCCAGAGAGTCTGTGTTGAGTGTGTAACTGGTCTCCTTCCAGTCTGAATCTCCCTCTGGCTGGAAGCTGACCTCCCGGATGGCAAAGATATCGCTCTCCTCCTCACCCTCCCCATGGCTCATCTACAACACACACATACAAAAATTCAGAAGCTGTAAATAGAAACTAATACCCAATACAATGGCTTCAGGAAGATTTAGTGGGTTAAATTTAAGACTTTTCACACAATTGTGATGCAAGTTTAAAACTTCCATGACTTGTGAAGAATACCCAAGTTAAATTAAAAATAACTTTTAAGTTAAATGCAACTTATTTTAAATTGTATTTTAATATTTTAAATTATTTACCTCATCTTCAGGAAAATGGCAGTCAAACACAAGGGAGTGTTTGGCCCCCTGTTTTGTAACTTCAATGACAAAGTTGGGTGATGACACAATTTCTGGCTGTAAAATGAAAACAAGAGTTGTCATGAGGTAAACGTACATATTCCCAGATAACTATAGCATTCTACATCTCAGGTGAATAAGGAAATCTAAAAAACAGCCAGCAATTACTACATCAGGAAGACAAAAAAATGATTTGATTCACCTCATCCTCAGGAGATTTCTGCTGCTGTCCCTGCTCCACCTCTTCCTCAAAGTTGGGAGGAATACTGTTGTTGACGTTGAATGTGACAGTGATTCTATAGTAGGGATGGAAAAAAATAAGGCACATGATTAACATTAAAAGAATGACTTTTCCCAAACCTACTTTTTATTTCTTTAAACTGCAGCTAATGCTTGCAGTTCTTTCTGTTTCCAGCACTGGTAGCACTGGTTCCAGTGGACCGCCAACAGCACCAATTGAGTCGAGTCAGAGGAAAGAACTACTTTCATCAGAAAGCGGAGGCAGACGTAAAGAAACCAGCAACGACAACAAAACAATGTACAAAACAAAACAATGCTTTAACAGCCATAAAACTGGTTCAATCATGAAGCCAGTTTAGTGGAAAGACATTTAATAGAAATATTGGCTTCCTTACTTTTCTCCAGAAAGTTGTTTTGTGAGTTTAGCCTCTGTGCCGTTCATCTCCAGCTCCCAGCCTCCTGACATCTTAGGGAGTGATTTGTTCTTCTGGATCTTCTTCTCTTCCTTGATTTCATCTGACAGGAACTCACCAAACGCTTTGTCACCTGTTTTAAATATGTAACAGATAAATTAAGATAGTCAGACTGACTTGGTAATATCAGACTGCTGTACTCCCAGCCTGAGGATTTGAAAACAGAACAGCAAAATTGTGGTCATTCTATATTTTATGTGTAACTATGTATGAAAATTGAAATATGACATAAATATCAATGTCATTACATTATAGCTCTAAATACCTGTTAATTTAGGAACAGTGGAATGACCTTTTTCATTTTGAAATAGATCAGCTAGGTCATAAATGTTATAATAAACTCTTAATAGATATATTCTTACTAGATGATAAACTGTTACTGATTCAATTCGGGGAAAAAATAGTGTTCATTATTATTAGCCTACACTCATCACTAGATAGTAAAGCTACAACCAACAGGCTAGAAAATTAAGTCAACCTAATTTTTCTTGATCAGATGCTCAAATACTCTAAATTTTCTAATTTTATATATTTTTATTTAGCTATATTAAGTGAACCAGAACTAATTTTCACCCAGTAAATGCGTCCATCCACCTGCTACCTATACCCATCATACTCTATTTAGAGTTGACAAAAAACACTGAATGTGAATAATTAACGCCAATTGCCTTATGATTCCTGCATTTTCTTAAAACTACTACAACTATCAAAATATGACTGTATTCATACTAATGTGCCCTTAGAAAACAAACCGGAACAAGTCAGATCAATGCATCTATCCAGGATGCCACAGATGCCCTACATCACTTTCAATGACGTCCTTGTAGTGACATTTAGCCCTCACCAAGCTCTTTATCGTTAGTACATAACAAATCATATAAACTTAATGCTGTACTTTTCATTTTTAAACGTTTACAGTTCTAGCTAAAAACAAATTTAAATCTCAAGGTAAACGGCAGTTAATTAGCATAAGGGTACTATTAGACTTTACATGAGACGAGACTACACAGGTTACGCTTCACGTGTTTGTAGGAGCACCACAGATGGCATTTAATTAGGCTCCATTATTTAAAGTCTTTACTACAAAACTAAATAGCCAATTGGTTGGCTGGCTAACTCAATTAAATGGGTAAAATGCACTAACTTTACCTTCTGTGTGTAGTCCTCCACATCCACACGATACAGACGGATTTAAAACTTTCGAATTCAACAGCTTGGGCCTGTATCCCGATGAAGCTCCGTTGTTACTCAACATCCATAATGAGCGGGTGAACGGCCGAATCGTAGCCGAACCTGAAGAGCGCAACGCCGGGTAGCTAAGAGGCAGGGCTCGCGCTGCTGACGGAGCGGCTGAAGAAAGGCGAACAGCCGCTCCCACCGCACGGACAACCGATTTCAGCATGACTGTGTAGATGTAAGAAGCTTTTTAGTAACAGGATAATTACGCTTAAGACCAAAGAGACCGCTGTGAGCCTCACAACTCCTACTGCCGCTACAAGAAACACGCAACACGTGTGGAAGGACACATTGACCTAGCTTAACTTTGGCGTTTGCACCGGAAGTAATACTTTAACGATTAAAAAAAGAGACTTAAAAAATATTCCGTTTATCCAAAATTAATCTGAACATATCCGCAATTTTCAACTTATCAATAAGGAAGAAAAACCAAAATTAAAAAAACTA
The DNA here is from genome assembly GCF_019740435.1 of Gambusia affinis. Taxonomy (NCBI): domain Eukaryota; kingdom Metazoa; phylum Chordata; class Actinopteri; order Cyprinodontiformes; family Poeciliidae; genus Gambusia; species Gambusia affinis. Next base: position 17,108,896 of record NC_057882.1, read on the forward strand.
TTTATTTATAAAGAAGAATAATCATTTGATCAGCGCCCCCTGTGGCTACAATAGATACTACATTAAGCAGTGCTTCTGCTCAGCCATGATGGTTTCATAATTTTCGACCATTCTCTCCTTCAATCAGTGACTTAAATATCCAATAACAAATCAAATCTAGAATGTCTTCTCGCATTAAAACTGATATGTTTCCAACTTGGTCATGTGTCTGATCATGAAACAGTACCATCACTTCCTACGAGATGCATGATGCAATCCTTGACATAAATGAATAATCGTAGAGCCCAATTTTGCCATTGTAATAAGACTAAAAACAATTTATTACGGTTGTTTTATCTTTTATATTTTTACAAATGTTCATTGTTTATGTTTTATATTATGTAACTTTTGTTCTTATGACTGCCAACAAAAGTGACCAGTTTTTGAATTTTAATACAAATCATATTTTTTGACTAGATCTAAAATAACTCACTTGTCTCAGAATTGAGACATTATTCCATAACTGAGACACCCAAGTCAAAATTATTAGTTTTCTAATGATGACAGTGAAAACAAAGCAAAAAATATGAGACATTTTCTCATAAATGTGAGAGACACATTCAAAATATGCAATATCTTTATAAAAACGATGAGATACTGTCTCTGGACAATAGCTAAAATAAGGTAAGAAACTGCTTGGAAAATGTATGTCAATATGTACAGGGGGTTTGTAAATAAAACCTGCATATCTCTTAAATATAACTAAATTAATAGTATCTCAGTTAATTTTGTTTTGAGGACATAATTCAATACTTTCACATAATAAACTTGTGTTTTGAACAAGTGGAAACAGTTTTTATTAGAAACAACTTTGGCAAGACTTTAACAAATTATTATCATATAGAATAGACAATTTATGAGTTCATTCAATACTTGCACTTGTTCTTACAAACTACATGCATGCACATGAAGTATTTGCTGACCTCAAAAGCTTCACCTCTAGTTACAGACATCACAGTAAGAATGATCTCTTAGAAATTCAGTCAAAATAATAAAAAAAACAAAAACTGCAGCTTTAATTCTCTGCAGGAACCTCAAAATACATTAGCTACAGTTGGAATTTGATAAATTTTTTCAGGTTATATATACATTTATATAAATATATATATATTGTACAAACCTGAGTCCACAGTATAAAATAAAAGTGATCATTTTCAACAAAACCTATAGTTTAGATTTTTTTTTTTATTACTATCATGTCCATGCACTGCATACATTAGATGTCTAGCAGTTACAAAAACCCAGCATTTGTGTGTTGGCAAGGTAACAATCTGTCCCAATGCACACTGAGGAATAGAGCATGAAGAGAGAAGGCATGCCACATCCTCTCACATGCAATGCCACACGTTTTACATGCACGAGCCAATGTAGGAATGCCATCAGCATATAGAAATATTTTCATTTAATTCAAATATGAAATTTTGTTCTGTCCAACAGGTTATGACACATTTTACTGTCTTTGCTGAAAATTCTCAATGACTATCCTTATAAACCTAAAACTACCTGCTGAGAAAGTTGAGGACGTCACTGATCTTCAAGCTAACATTTTGATATATATATGATATAATATATGACATATTATATCATTGCTATAATATAGCAATGATTATAGCAGTCATTGGTATAATCCAGTTACACTGAAACGTGCAGCCGACGTCCAGAAGTTTGGCTCTTCTGATTCCTGCCAACTGTGCTCCAGTGAAGTTATCCGTGTCCCTGAAATGCATGCAGATCCTGAAAGAGCTGAAGTAGATTTCATTAAAAAAAAAAAAACAGAACAAACGTCGTCACGTGGTGCCAGAGCCTGCAGGAAGTCAACAGACGCTGATTTGTACAGCTGCAGTGAAACATTCTTATCCAATGTCAGCTAGGAGGTAGTGGACCCCAAAAGGTTTACAAGTCCCTCATTTATTCAAGAGTGCAGTCCTGTTAGCTCCTGGTGAGGTGCAGCTTGCGGCCAAAGTACTCCGGCGCTGCATCCAACAGCCAGTCTGCGTCGACCAAACACAGGTCTCTCATGTAGCAGCGGGACGTGTGCAGCAGCTCGTTGAAGACCACGTACGCCGGCTTGGCCTGGAACAGGACGGACGACGGGTGGATGGCGACGGCCTGATGGGTGTCCAGAGCCAGGTAGCTTCCGTCGGGCTGCAGCTCGGCGGCGTTGATGAACATCCCGTGGGCGAGGCAGCGGCGGACGTTCCCCGTGTCGGCCCCGCAAGACTCGAGCTTCAGGTTGAGCTGGGAAAGACAAGTGCTTTGTTAAGTCAAAAGATCAAGTTAACAAGCAAAATGAAAAACAAATCCTAAATTTCATTGCATTTTAGTTTAGGAAAACCTGACCTATCTTCAAAGAAAGAGAAAAAAAAAATCACAACACACCCCTTTAAAACATACTTTTGACACACAAAGCCTTTTAGTCATGGTTTCTCAAAAAGAAATCACCATTACTATAGTAATAATAACATAGTAATGAAAGTGCATGTAAAAACAGTTGCTGTTTTCTTCTCAAAAATGCCTTGCTTATGAATGTTTATATAAAAAAAAAAAACAAGTACTGTCACCGGAAAAAAGTAATCAATCTCAATATTTAGACATTTTATGAAAAAGTCTGAATTCTTCTTTTTTTCAGTTCCCTGAATCCTCTTCAGTAGACGTGAGACCACTAACAGGCAACATTAAAACGTGGTTCACGGCATGTGAACCACGTGCACAGGGACACAGCGATACTGACAGGGAAAGAGGAGTCAGCATCCAGACTGTCATGTAACCAGAAGTATTGTTTGTGAGCATAAAGTTTCTGAGGTAAGAAAATGTATTGTTTTACCATTGTACATTGTCTGTGTGTCCTCCATTAATACAATCAACTCCATAAAGTCCTTCACCGCTCTCTTCTGTTACCCACAGAGGCTAGTTGTAGAAGAGAACCATTTTTTTGTCAGTGTACTTTGACTTCACTCCCATACACCATACATGGAGTGGCAGCTTAAAGTTGCTTTTTAGGGCTGTTGACAATTGGAATAGAGTTTCACTTTTGTGTCATTAGTAAAACCTTTTGATATATAACATATTGAGGTGCAGATAAAACAAATGAAAATGAAAATAAAAAAACATGACCAACATTATCAGTAGAAAAGTGAGACTTTCAACTGTTTCCATTCACTACTAATACCATGTTTTACATAATTTTAGCTATTCTGGTGATATAGTAGAAAGGTAACATTCATAGGCACGTGTCGTGACAAAGTGACAGTGATGGTCAAACTTTTTCTACTGGTGAGTTGTTGAAAGTGGTTAATCATGATTACGGTTTAATCCCTAGGGTGGGTGCCGGTCTGTTTGATATCTATCCTACTCCTCACAGGCAATATTTGTCCTGAATTTCACAAGCACAGAAATTTTAGAAGCCCAATCTGAACATGCAATCTTATTTTAACAACAAAACAGGAATTGTACAGTTCACATAGAAACAATAAAATAAACTACTGAAATGTGATTCTTAGATGTCATTCTGATGAGCAGATTTGTACCTTCAGACAGATTTCTCTGAGCTGAGCCTGGACGTCTTTCACCAGCCCCATATTCCTGCTGTTGACAAAGTTTTCCCGACACCACTCCTACAACACAACACAATTCAAACTGGTCAGCGGTGGTCTTTCTGGACATTTTTCGGAGAATTTCTCCTCGTCATGCCCACCTTGTTACCGCCGACTTTCTTGAAAGCTCTGTAGATGTTGAGCAGAGTCATGTGATCTCCCTCGCTAGAAGAAAACTTCTTGCGTGCCGCGAGCACCTCATCCCGCCGGGCCGGAGGGTTGTACAGGACGGTGTCCACCGACAGCAGAGATACGATGCTCAGGATCTCCTCGGAGCAGGAGAAGTCCGGGGACAGCAGGATGGTCTGCGGCAGAGAGGAACCCGCATGAGGAAGCGGTGAGATAAATTTGCTTTGAATTTTGTTCATGTGATGCCGTTGGTTCCAAATGTTCCCCTTATGTTTGTTTTAAGTCTACAGTAAAAGTAGGGGGGAAATGATAATTCAGATTAATGGTGATTAACCGATTATGGGATTAATCGTCAACTAATTTTGCAAATGATTAATCGTTAACAGGAGTATATAAACTATATAAAAACAGCCATACATGTATCTGCTGAAACAACATGATCAGAGCAATAATTACGCCAAAACTGTACAAAATATAAATGTTTTGCATTTAAGATAAAAAAAAGCCTTCTTTGACTATAAATATGTTTTAGCAAAATTTCCAAAGTACGAGTTTTAGCTTCATCTGGTTCAAATTCTGTGGAGAAAAAAAAACTCCAATTGGGCACCTTTTGCTATCTGATTATTAATTGGATAATCCAAAATTAAACAGATAATCCCCATTGTGTATTAATGCTAAAAACCAACCATAAAGGCCTGAGGCCTCGTAGCATTTTCTTAGCTGCAGATGCATTCCTTGCTACAAGTGAAAAAGCGTGAACTAAAGGTATAACACATTATTGCATTTTAAGCAACCAAATGTTTATTTCCGTAATTAAAAAGGAATCGAATTATTTATTTGCATCTTTTAATGTATTTCAAATATTGCATAAAAAAGGCTTAAGAGGTTAAATGAAAAAAAAAATGTCCAATTAATCCATTAATCATCAGAATAATTGAGATTAATCGATCAATTAAAATAATCGTTCATCGCAGCACTACATACAAGCACATTGCACCTTGGCATATCTGGGCTCTAGAGGGAAGCTGGCCATCCTTTTTCCCAGAGAGGTGAGGAGAACCTGGCCATCCTTCCTCTCCACAGCTCCCAGCAGCTCCAGATGCTCCACAGCAGAGCGGACGGCCTCTGGGTGAAACAGGGACACAGCGATACTGACAGATCCACCGCATGAAACAAAACAAAGCTCTGAACAGGAATAACCAAGCAACCGCTTCTTACCTGGAGAAGGTTTGGACATAAAATCAAAGTTCATCACATCAGGAATGCCCAGCGCCATAAGCTGCAGCATCACACCAGCTAAATTGCACCTGGGGGATATAAACACACACACAGGAGAGAAAAGCTGCAGTAGAAAAGCCTCTTCCGTCAGTCGGACCTGAATAATTCAGAAATTCCAGCAGAGGAGGCTCTGCATCCTACCTCTGGATCTCAGGCACAGTCATGGGGGTGAGGTTGTCGAATTCCTGTTCGGTGTAAAGCCGGTAGCAGAAGCCGGAGTCCTCCCTGCCCGCCCGGCCGGCTCGCTGCCAGGCTTGAGCCTTGGAAACTCGCTGGACTGCCAGCACCTCCAGACCGCTGTCTGACAGGCAAAACACATCGGAAGCAAGGAGGTTATGCGACATTATGTGTATTCTAAATACTGTGAAAATGTACAAATTAGTGTTGGGCAATAAATCCATTTTATCCAGTTATTGAATTGTTTTTAAAGATTTAACTTTAGAAAAATCTGGATCTTTTTTCCCCACCGATGTTTCCATTGTTTTGATGTCAGGGCCACTACCCTGTTTGACAAGCATGGTTTTACATGATTCCAAAGTCTATTTTAAGTGCTGGAGGTTTTAGATGTGCTGAATTTGACCGAACTGAGGAGGTGATTCAGCTGAGACTGAGGTGTGCTGAACCAGGGTTATATCTAAAACGTTACAGGACTCCTCCGGCCCTCAAGGCCAGGATTTGGAGGTCCCTTCTCTAGATGTTCAAAAGTGATGGAGCCAATTCAGGGTGTTGAATATATATGCAAGCCCCACTTATTTAAGAAAAAAAAAAATCTTAAAAAAAATGCAATGACATTTCTAGTTGTAAGGTAATAAGATATGGGGAAGATAAAGAGGTTATGTATGAAAACATGCATCAGACTGAAGCCTCTCACCTGGATTGAACCGTTTGGCCTTCACCATCCCCGTGTCGATGACATATTTGATCCCAGAGATTGTGACTGACGTTTCTGCGATATTGGTGGCGAGGATAACCTTCCTGCAGCCCTACACAACATCAAAAAGCGGGAACCGTTCAGTGCTTTAGACGTCACAGCCGGCTTCCTGCGTGTTTGCCGTCTGCTTTACCTTGGGCGCTGGCTGGAAGACCCTGAGCTGCTGTGCTGGGGGCAGCGATGCGTACAGAGGGATGACCACCATGGGGCCGCAGCTATCAGGAAGATGCTTTGCGATGTCTCTGCACGTCCTGGCCAGAGCCTCGATCTCCTCCTGGCCTGTCATGAACACCAAGATATCGTGGGACTGCGGTGCTTCCTGCGAATAAGCAGCATGGAAAAGCTTGTCAAAATGAATCATCTAACAAACTAACTGGGTTGATTTATTTTTTCCTGCCAACAAGTCCCGATTTATCATTTTTAACCGGAGTGTGAAAGACAACCTGATGGATCTGGAAGACAGAAACGAGTGCAGCCTGCAGGTAGTCCGACTGGGGCTGCTTGGTGTAGTAGATCTGAATGGGATGCTGCCTCCCCTCCAGGTACAGCACAGGCGACTTGTTGAAGTACTCCGAGAACAAATCCACGTCCATCGTGGCAGACATGACGATAACCTGCAGAAAGGAGCTGCTTTTCAGACGCTTTTTGACTAAAAGGTACAAAAAATACAAATAAAATGACGGCGGGCGTCTCACCTTCAGGGGAATCTTGTTCAGCTCCCTGCGTCTGCGCTGAGCGCTCTTCACCACGCCGAACAGCACGTCGGTGTGCACGGTGCGCTCGTGGGCTTCGTCCAGGACCACCACGGTGTAGCGCAGCAGCATGGGGTCTCCGATGGCCTCGCGCAGGAGCATCCCGTCCGTCATGAACTTCAGCTTCGTCTCGGGCGAGGTGACATCCTCGAAACGCACCGTGTAGCCAACCTTAAAGAAGTAGTACACGTGCAGCATTATTAAAAATCAAATCTGTTTTTATCTGTAAACTGCGAAATTGCATCGTTATGGATAGATGTTCAATATTATTTCATTTTAATAAGTACTTATCGGATGCATAGATGTATAGTTATTGAGATTTTAGTAGTCTGTTGATGGGTTTTATCAATACATTCAGGCACAACCAGACCTTTGAGAGAACATTCAGGATTTTGATACGACCCAAAATGAAAATGAGTTCGGCACCAGGGTTTCACCCAGTGTATTATAAGCCTGGAGGGCCACCAGGCTTTACTTGTGCCCCCACCAGGCTCAGCATTTCTTATTTATTCAAGTCTTTTTAAAATGTTTGCATTTTTAAGACTTTCTAGTTGGTGTTCATGTATTAATTTTCCAATCTTTCAACAACACATAATTATCAAGTGATATTTTCAAATTTCCTGTTAACTTCAAACATTTTTTGACTGACAAACGCAACGGTGGATGAACGACTGCTGAGCGCACAACCACCGAGCTTAACTAGTTTTCTGGAGGAAATCTTGGACTTACTGTCCCACGGCATAATGCTGCCAACACTATGTGAAACATTGGTGATGGTGTGTTCAGGGAAATGTGCAGCGACAGTTTTCTGCCGCTTAACAGCACAGCCAGGGAGTTGTGATTGAAACTATTAATAGAAATTCACTTGGTGTCCAACCTACTTTTCATTCACAAAATAATTTTTTCCTTGTCATTTTCACCAGTAACTTTTATTTTTAAAAAAAGACCAATCATCTTAACATTTTCTGACAAGTCACTGAATTTTGACCAAACTTTTTAGCATCCCGACTACGATTTGCCTATACCGTGTAAACTGTTGATGTTAACTAGAATGACCAATGCTGAATTCTCCTTTTGCACTTTGACTTCTCAAGACAAGATTTCATTTGTAATAAGGTTGCCATTGCAAGAATGTACTTGAAAATATTTTTTGAACTTTAACTCTTACTATGTCAAAATACTGTCTGTTTTGTGTGCAGACATTTAAAGCTTTTTTTAAAATGATGGTAAAAATAAAGTTTAACAGAATTGCAACTTTATGAGAAAGATGGCGTAAAATCAGTCATTTTTGGCGGCAACAATTACCAAAAAAAACACAAAAAAATCACAACATCGTGGAGGGACTGCTTAAAGTAGGCCTAAATACGCGATATGACAGCAACTGCTGACACTAAATTTTATTTAAGCATATCAGTGTACAGGGAAGTGAATATTTACCACTGTAAATCTTGATGCACTACTTCGTGCTGGTCTGTCACTCTTGTTATATTGTAAATAAAATAATATAAAATGCAATACCAGCTTCCCAATCTGAGTCCTCTTCTCCTCGGACACCCTGGCTGCCAGTGAGATAGCAGCGACCCGACGTGGCTGGGTGATGGCGATCAAGCCCTGCCTGCCGATGCCAGCTTCAAACAGGTACTGAGGGATCTGAGTAGTCTTCCCGGAGCCAGTCTCACCTGAAAGAAAGGAATGGGTCATGTTTAAAATGACAAAACCACAGGAACTACATTATCTGCGCAAGAGATGCGACGATGGCAGGAATGTTTCCCCAAAACTACAAAAAGTTGAAAACAAATGAGCATTTAGCGTTTTACTCTTTCGGTGAGCGTAGTACTGTGGTTATAAAAGCCAGCAGCGGCTCTGGCTGTGTTTTTACCTATAACAATAGCATTATGAAGCTGTCTCAGCTCGTTCACTAGCCGAGTTCTCGCCTGGTAGATTGGAAGCTGTTTCCTCTGGACGTCAATCGGTGTGGTCACATTTCCCTTTCTGGGCAGCAGCATTCCAGGTTTATTCTTCTCCAGGCGGAAAAACACGGACCCCGGCTTGAATTTTTTAGCCGGAGGAAGGTCGGGGTCATGGGGCATGGTCTGGAGGAAATAACCGGGATACGAAAACCTCGGCGGCTGCTTGTTTTGGTGAGCAGATATGTCGAAAAGTTTCCTCGTGCTCGCCGACTGTACGCGCGAGCGTCAATGCGGATGTTTTGCTACATCTGCAAAAACGTCACCACGTGGTCGAATTCAAGCGCACACGTTTGACGTCACCGGCTCGTTAAAAAAATATATATATATTATCGATGTCCTGTTAAAAGTGGCTTATTTAAATGCAATTCTATTAAATACACACACATAATAATAATAATAAAAATGAAGTCGTCAAATAATTAGGACCAAGCCCTGACTCCATATTAAAAGTTATATTTATGTATACATACAATATGAATCTTTATTGACCTGATAAACATGGGCGTTTTCTGTTTTCACGGTACTCTGAATAAACGTGTTTCATCACATGCATAAAAGTGTCACAACGTTCCCTGTAATGTTAGCCAGTAATAATGTAAACATGAGCACCTCTCAGAGTTGTCCAGCAGAGGGCGACATAAACCATTGACAGAGATAACGGATTTAATCAGTATTTACTGTTTTCTGTCAAACGTGTCAACACTGTACACGGACACAAAGACTATAAATCATCTCTTTTTTCCACTTTTTTTTTGCACTACAGCCTTTTAACATGATGTGCATGAATCGGTCAGGGTCACATTTTCCGCTCTTTCCTGCTTCTTCCTAAACACCTTTACTATATTTGAAATGTCTTGTTCATACTTGTATAAAACAGCTGTCATTTACAGCATTTTGTGGATTTTACAATGCTGCACAAATCATTTAAACACAGACTGCATTATTTTTAAGTGTTAGTCAAAACAGTTATCATAGTTTCCTTTTTTTTTTTTTATTTAATTGTCACGACCACTGGTTTCTGAATTTTGAAGTCAGCCTAATTGGTGTTTTCATGGCTGTAGAGTTTTCCTACTTTATTAGAAGAAATATAGTGATAAAATGATGTTTTCATATACTTTGTGTTTACATTTTTTTTTTGTCAAAGTTTCTTATTCTAACACTTTGCATTTCATAACTGTTAAGATGAAAAAAAAAAAACCTTATGAAATACAGTGAAGTAGAGAAAATGAATGAGAATCCATCCATTGTCTGGCACACTTATCCTCACAGGGTCGCCAGAGGTCATCAGATAAGAGGCGGGGTAAACGTTCTGCAGGTCAGCAGGCCATTGCAGAAAATAAATCTGAACATATCAAACATCCCCCTCTGCCACATTTTGCACAGGTAGGAAAAAATAAGGACATAAATTAACACTTTGCTTTCTATTTAACCTCCATCACACAGGCATCCTGTTACTCTCTGCTTCGCCTGATAAACCCGTCATCAGTTGTCTTAAGAAATGAGGTGTAAAAATTTCTTAAATACCAGAGTTCATGTGTCAAACCTTCTTTCAGAGCAGCGCTCCTGTTGGAGCACGCTCTGCCATCCGTCATGGTCTGATGTTATTTTGTCAGACTCACTGGACTATTACAATTGGAGGAAATGAAACCAATATGCACCAACATGCTTAGATATTCCAGAGAAATTGGTGCTTGCCACCAGGAAATTGTGTAACAAATTCCTTTTAATTGACTTAAGTAGAAATACCTTTCTCTCTTTCCACCCCGTCTGCCGATACTTCAGTTTGCTTCATTCTGCTGACCTGCAATCGATTTCTTTCTCTCCACATTACTGAACAAATGCAAATGCTTCCCTGTTGAGGTTTAGTTAATAATCTCCTAGGAGACAGGAGCAGAGAAGGTTAGACCTGGCAGTGAATTAAGATCACCTCTGTCTCACTGTGTCAACAATGCACACACATACACTGTTTTTATTAGACAATCTAATCCTCCGAGCTTTGTATGTGGTTCTCCAAGTTTACCTGATGTTTGCGTTTCAGCTTCATCCAGAAATCCTCTTGGTTCGAAGCCAAAGGCTGGCAGGATGTGGCCTCTTGCGAATATAAACTAGAAATTCATCATCAGGTTCAGTGTTTTCATCATTTCAACTTTGACAATGCAGTCATTTATTTAGCATAACAATATGATATATCCCACCCACTAACAAATTGAAGATTTATTCAGCGGTTTAGCTGGTGGCTATTATGTTATGTCAGTGTATGAAAGTATAATTGTTACCAGGCTATGATCTCTTAAAGTGTTTCCAATGTTAACACACTGACTTTTTCAAGGTACTTTTAAAGTACTTTTGAAGTACTGTACTTTCTGGACTATAATTTGCAGTTTTTTCATAATTTGGCTGGTCCTGCTACTTGTAGTCCAGAGCTACTCATTATGTTTTTCCTCTTCTTGCTGCACATTCTGACTGATGTGTCCTGTGGTGTGGCTTGTAGTCTGGAGAATAGTGGAGTCTTTACCCATATTTGGACAAAAATCTTGGGCTTCGGTGACACTTCACTGCTTATTGAAAAAAATACTTATATATGTACTTATACTGGTTGAGAATCTTTAATGGCAATTAAATCTACTGCATGAATAATTTATCATAGCATGTATGCACTCATTTGGTTCTATTTGGGTATTAGACTGGGTCAGCTGGAATTGGGTGCAGTCTCCCAAAAAGTAAACAGATCAAAACCTTTGTTGAGACTCTATTTAATAGACTGAATATCTTCTATTTCATTACAAAGAAGACAACTTTTAAAGAAAAAAATAAATGGAAAACCAATGGGGAAAAGCAAACAGTGTCTATTGGATTGAAAAATGAAATGTGGTGTTTAAGTCCACAAATCAGATTGTTGTCAACCATGAGTATTTCCTGTTGTAGAATAAAGGAAAGACACCCTGGCTTGCCCTCTCACCTGATCATGTGACTTCTGACGTGATACTTCATGATGAGTGCTACTGATTGCAGAGCAGTAGGTATCCTGATGAAGATGAGCCGTAAAAGAAAAAGATAAAATGTAGAATAAAAGACCAACCTCTGACGACTTCTATTGGATGTTAACAATCACGCCTGGTAGTCCGGTAGACTCAGTTCGATTTGGGGACCCAAGTTTCAACATTTGTGCCATTTTCAGCTGATGCCATTTTCTTTCACACTCTACTGTGAAAAACACTTTGGACTCTTGGTCTTGGGATAGTAGCTGAAGATCTCAGGCAGACTGAGATAACATGAATTAGAACATGTTTCACTCCATGCTGCCAGCGGATGAAGGTGAGAAAATAAGTATTAAGCAAAGAAACATCGTCCACAGCTCTGTTACTGGGTTTGTAATTGGTAACTGACTGGACACTCTGCCACATCTCCCTCCAGATATGATCCTTGTTTCTCATTCTGAAGTCCTTCTTGGTCGCTGTACAGCGTCACATTCTCCGCGACATGAAGGTGGCGTTCCTGCTCCTCAGAGGAATCCAAGGCTTCTGCTCAGCATACACTCTTGTGGATTTTTCTGTGCTGACAGTGTCTGTGCAGTAGTGGATGCAGGACAGCACAGTTGCAACATACTCCTCCAGATCCTTAGTACTAGACTGTTTTTTCAAAACAATCTCGACTGAGAAAAACCACCTGTCGGCCATATTTTTAACCTTTTCTTTTCCCTTCATAAAAGAACCAGTAGTAGCTCTTGTTGCTCTGCTAGAGCATTATGACTGTGGATGTGAGAACAGCTTAAATATCACCACACAGTGACTGCCTTTTGTTGTTCTCACTCAATTTATATCAATTCCCCAAGTTCTGCTCCCACACTAATGTTTTAAATAGTAATATGTACTGAAAACACAGGCAAAGTTAAAGGCAGTCATACAGTATAAACAGACATGGTTAATATGAAAAAATTCCAATCAAAGGCTCGGCCCTCTGAGCGAGTCCTTTATCGGTCTGTATCCCTTTAAAACAACAGCCCTTTGCAGTAGATTCTACAGATTATATTGTTTTTATTAGAGCATTTGGAATCCAAATACTCCACTAATTTTGGATTATTGTTTAGATGGACATTAAGCCCTTCTTGCAATCCTTGCAAATTTGCTGCAGTCCTGCCAAATCCTTCCAAACAGGCATTTTGGGGGAACATTTCAAAACGTGCTTTTCCCTTTTTAGAAAAATCAGGAGCTTTGCCCTGATTTAGAGCTGGTTGTTGAGCCCAAATGTCAAAACTCTGTGAACAAGTCATAAGTCTATCATTTTGGCAAATATTTCCTTATTTTCACTCAATTCAGTTGTTGCATAATTCCAAGTTGCCGCTTCACACATCCTGTGAGGGAAGATTAGGAATGCAAAGCACCTCCTGAACACCCCCTAAACACACACACACACACTCACACACACAGACACGCCCATATACAGTCGCATAGAGTGAAAATAAAAATTTAAGAAGGCTTAACTTCTGGCAAATGGTGACAAGAGAAACGGAAAGCAAGCTTAAATGCACGCGCTGTGTTGGTGTTTATCTCCGGCTTGCATGCAGGAAGAGCGCCTCGGTGGAAATGATAAGGTTTGATTGCTCTAAGTGAGGAGGAGGTCCGGTTCTCAACGCAACAGCTAAAGACTGTTCTTAACTTGAAGAAGTCAAACAAATGTCTTCTGACCTATTTATTGTGTTAAGAGGATGCACAACAAAAAATAACAAAAAAAAAAAACAAGAGACGCCAAAAGAAGAGGAAGAAATGATGATCAAACACAACTGTCTGAGGAGACGGTGACCCCAGCGAGTAGAGAGAGAGAGAGAGGGAGGCAGAGCCGAGCTGGAGGGAGGAACTTTCTTTACTTCATCTCATGAAGCGTGTCAGACGTTAGCAGAGGAGTGTCTCTGCAAGCCCGGAGCCGAGGCACAGACTCAGAGTGAGAGAAAGAGGGACTTGTTTTTTTCCTGCTTTCTTTTTTACATACATATATGCGATTGAGGTGACAGGAGAAGGCCCTCCTGTCTGCGGGTCAGCTGGAGAGAAAAGATGAAGAACCAAATCACCAGCGCCCTGTCTGACTTCTTCTTCGAGTACGAGACCCCTCGCCAGGTGCTGGTGAGGAACAGGAGGGTGGGAGTGGTGTGCCGACTCATCCAGCTGGGGGTCCTGGTTTACATCATCGGGTAAGACACTTTAAGCCATCTCCTCTTCTCTTTGCTTATTGAAGATGTCGTGACCTCTGAGGATTTTTTCCTCTTCTTATGGGTTTGAAAGAGCCAATCTGACTCGCCAGATTGGCTGAAACAGAGACGTTTTGTTTGCAGTGCACCAAGTGTTTGTGTGGGAAACTGATATACTTTGGCTTACCATGTCCTGTTGACAGAGCAAACACTGGTCGTTAACAATCGAAGAGCCTTGACTGGCAGCCGTGGCAGAAGATCCTGACGTACCAGGACAGATATTTCCTGTCTGCTCCGACAAGTCCAAACATTTAAAAAAATGCACGTCTCTTCACTAATGTTTTCCGAGCCACCCTCCACAAACATGCTTTGACACCCAGGAGTCTACTAAAGTAGATCTAATGGGCTAATTGTTTCAGTGGTTTCTGGTCTTAGTTGCTCAAAATACACCTGTCTCATTTACAGCATTCGCACAACATGTAGTTTTATTTGTAGTTTGCGCGTCTGAGCAGCAGAACCTGCAAGAGCGAGTGTGATGAAACACACTGAGGCATATGCTACAACGGATAAAGATCAAGCGCTGCACAATTCGCTGCTAAACACCGCTGACGTGTTTCTGCTCAGGGTGACGTTGACAGTCCCCCAAATATGAAACTCTGAAAGAAAATGATATAACACGGCCAGAATTTACAACTTTATAGTGTATCATCTACCTTCTTAATCCTAGCAGCAGATTTATGTTTACTCTCTGCTCCTGTCCTTCCATTTCTCTGTCCTTGTCTCTCTCTTCTCAAGCCTTGTCCACACATAGCCGGACATCTGGAAAAAATAAAAAATAAAAAATTATGCAATTATATCTTCAATGCACACCTCAACTCTAATATAATTTAAAAACAACTAGTAATAAAAACGCCAATAAAAATGGTGATTTGAAAATGTCCTCACTTGCATTCGCGTGTGTATATTAGAAACCGGAGATGTTGAGGTCCGTGATAGAATCAACAACATGCATAAAATGACAATTGGTCCAGCTGGTTTTCTATTACTCTACTACACAAAATGGAGGTTTTGCATGTAGGAATATATGATTATTAAAACGTGATAGCTAGTGGTGAGATAGTTCAGTGGTGAGATCGGTAGAAAGGTGAGTGGAAAAAAAGGGGGACCCGTTTGAATTTGGTCTTTCAGTGTCGCGGGCTGACCATGCCTCATTCCCGTTCTGTCACCAGCCTCTTGCAGCCTATCGGGCCACATTAGAGCCAACGGCGAAGTCCCACAGAGAAGATGTAATTGGAAAGCTGTCCTGCTTCTCCTCTTCAGAATTTAGCCGGCCCACAGACAGGTCAGGGTGGCGCCGGGGCCGACAAACACAGTCTTGTCAGGAATGTTCATGTTCATATTAACCTCAGGTCAGGCTCAACAAGTAATCAGTAGAAATCTGAAAGTTAGAAGTTATACATTGTTACCTTGTGGCCAGATTGCTGAGTGATGAGACAAATGAAGAACAACTTTTAAATGAGAAATATTAAGATGTTGCAAAAAAAAATCATCAGCAAATCGATACATCTCTTTGTGAATATCTCTCTTTTTATTCCCACTTTCATTTTTATTCCTATTTTCAATGGACACGCAAAGACAAATCAGACATTTTACAGAGTATTATGGCACTTTTATGACTGAAACTCTTGAATTTAGATCCAGTGTGAGAGCTGTCCATCTATTTAAGTCCTGTTGAATATGAGAATTAACAGAGTCGTAGTTATATCTTAAAGTAAAACCCAATGTCAGTCAATCATTATCTTATTTTTTTTTTAGCTTGCATGCAATATTTTCTTGCTCTTTCTTATCAGTCTTACTCACTATTGGAAGATTAATCTCAGTGCTGCAGACCGGCTGGAAGAAAAGCTCCCACACATCAGGAAGCTTTCTTTATTGCATTTATGTTCTCTGTCCGTCAAAAGCAAATCTCACTTAGATTAACATTTTCCACAGCCTCCATCCATTATTTCCACATTCATTTAGCTCATTAGCTTGTACATTTTTCCCCCCAGTTTAGCCTTTTGTGCTGAACTTATTTTCTTGGTGTACTCAGAATGACTCTTTTCTGTAGTGCTCCACTGTCTGAAGACAAATGATGAAACACTCGTTGTCTTGTGGGCGTCAGGCCAGTGAGTAATTGCTCCTCACACCCAGCGTAAAACAGCTCCACATGTTCGGCAGAGGATTTCTGTGTGAATATGATATCTTGATATCCAGTGCACACCTGCTGTTGCCTGTCCCTCCCGGTGATCTTATGCAAACACAAAGCAACGTAACATGCCAGGAATCATCACAAACGTCTCAAATCCTGGCATTGATACCGAAACCTTGACAACAGAAGATTTCATCAGCACAAACCTCGAAAGAATAAACAGTTAAAAACCAGATTTCTGCACCGGCAGTCATGCTTTTATATTATCACAAGAAGCTCTAATGTTGTAGGAAAGACTAGGGCCGGCCCAAGCCTCGATGGGGCCCGAAGCGAAATCTGGTTTTGGGGCCCTCTAGTTCTGCTAACAATGTAAACTGGCTGCAATCAGCAGTCCGATCATTAGATCATTCTGTAAAGTAATGTGGTCCAGGATCAGCAAGGTGAACAAAAAAAAGACTTTGTCACACATTCACACACCTGCTATAAACGTATTGCATCTCTGGCAGTGCTGTTTACAATATATACATGTAAAATATAGGATACATTTATTGGACAACTGATTTATCGACCAGTTGATTTCTGGGCGCCGATTTCCTTAATTTGGGGGATCGTGATTGGCCGATAAAGCGTGAAGCCCATCTTATCCTCTAATCTTATCTTTGTCAGCAAAAGGTTTAAAAATCAGTCTCTGTCCTTTTCTGCTGTGCAGTGAGAGGTTTGACTGACAGACCGACCCACCAGATCATGTCTGAATGTTTAGAGTTAACAATATTCCCCCCACTGTTGCCAACTCAGTGACTTTGTTGCTATATTTAGCTACATTTCAGACAAAAAAAAATAAATAAGATCAACCAAAATCAAAATCTGCAGGTCAGGCTTTTTAGAGATCGGTAACCAAGGATTGGCCAGAAAACTGCAATCGGTGCAGCTCTACACACATTCATGACATTCTTTGACTAAATAAATTTCTCTAAAGCATTTTTTCAATAAAATTTAATTTATACCAGGTGAGTCTTTGGTACTGGACTGATTCTGAGCCTTCAAATGATTTTAACAGAAGTTTAAAATTACTTAGAAGTTGATGCGCGGAGCCTTTATTAGGTCCAGATTAAAATGGACTGAGGAGGGTGAAAAATATAGCAAATACTTTTTTAACATGGAAAAAAGAAACTGAAAGAAATTATCCAAATTAAATATAAATAATTCTGTAACAGAAGATTATTCAGTAATTTCAAAAAATATATATAAAATTTTTATAACGATCTATATAAAAATGATAACTGCACAAATGGCACAGATGTATTAAACTCTTTAGTAGACGTGAACAAAGCTTATGACTCTTTAAAAGAGGATTGTGATGGAATACTCTGCATTGAGGAGATAAAATGGGGCATCAGTAACAGTAAATCCAACAAGTCTCCAGGCAATGACGGTTTGACATCAGAATTTGATCACAAATTCTCGACTGAAACTTCTGAATTTCTTCACACAGTTCATAATGAATCCATTAACAATGAAGAACTACCCCCTTCAATGAAACAGGGTCTTATCACTCTGACCCATAAACCAAATAAAGACCATTTAATAATAGATAATTGACGTGGCATCATGCTGTTAAATAATGACTATAAAATTTTGGCCTTCATTTTAGATAAAATACTGAAAAATGGTTGAAATTATTTTACACATGAATCTCAAAATGACTTTATGCCTGGACGCAACATTTCTGATAATATTCTATTAGTGCCAGACTTAGTTGATTATAAAGATCTTATCCCTGGTGATCCAATTATTCTGTTTTTAGATTATATAAAGGCCTTTGATACAGTTAGTCACAACTTTATTTTTGACACATTGTCCTTTTTTTAACTTTGGTACGTTTTTCATGAAAGCTTTTAAGACACTTAATAGAGATAATAACAGTTCTATAAAACTTCTACATGCTAAATCAAGCCGATTTAATATCAATAAAGGGTTTTGTCAGGGATGTCCGGCCTCCCCTTACATTTTTCTGCTTGTTGGCCAAATTCTAAATGATTTAATCAGGAAGAGCTCATTGGAGGGAATTAACTTGTGTATAAAAATGTGGACTAAACTGTGACCTCTTAAAGCAATGTTGTGCTTTTTTCTTTACAGAAAAATCAGAGTAAAGCATTACATGACATTTTCTAACATGATGTGCATTCTAGGCATATATTTTCAGCAGATAATCTTACCCATAGTGACTTGACATTTAATCTGATTAGCTTGATTTAATTAAACAAGGGTTGCCATCTAACTTTACAAGCTTCACCTGGTCCATTATGAGGCAAAATTAAACATATGAACAAAAGCATATGAAAGAATATTTACTTTATTGTTCAAATAATTTGGTAATTTTCTTTTACGTGTAAGCAATCTTCCAAAATGCACTCTAGCATCTTTGGGGACCCAAGTTTCAACATTTGTGCCATTTTCAGCTGATGCCATTTTCTTTCACACTCTACTGTGAAAAACACTTTGGACTCTTGGTCTTGGGATAGTAGTTGAAGATCTCAGGCAGACTGAGATAACACGAATTAGAACATGTTTCACTCCATACTGCCAGCGGATGAAGGTGAGAAAATAAGTATTAAGCAAAGAAACATCGTCCACAGCTCTGTTACTGGGTTTGTAATTGGTAACTGACTGGACACTCTGCCACATCTCCCTCCAGATATGATCCTTGTTTCTCATTCTGAAGTCCTTCTTGGTCGCTGTACAGCGTCACATTCTCCGCGACATGAAGGTAGCGTTCCTGCTCCTCAGAGGAATCCAAGGCTTCTCCCACACTAATGTTTTAAATAGTAATATGTAATGAAGCCTAGGCGCAAGTTCAAGCTGGAAGACTTCCGCTCCACCCGTTCCATCTAATTATTGCGTCATCTTCATCACTGGACCTCGACCCGCCTTCTCCAATCTTCAATCAAGCTCTGTTAAAAGGCTCCACACCCACGCCGCCAGTTGCTTTCCAGCTGTGCTCAAGTTGGTACGCGTTCGTCATGTCAGACTTCGAGTCCGATATCCCTCCTGGTTCTCCGGTCGCCTCTCGTGAGGATCCAGCTCCCCCCTCCTCCTCTCCCGTCCGCCGCAGCTCTCGTTTGGCCATGCGCCCGGACCACCTCTCCCCAGCTTCTTTCCTTAAATCCAAAGGCGTCTCCCTCGCCGCTGGCCTTCAATCTCCGCAGGTTGCCTCTCTCGCTGCCCTCATGCCGTTCATCGACACCTCTCCGCCCTATATTCCTCCGTCTCCCCCTGCTCCCCCTTCATCGGTCAGCGGGAAAAGATCCTGCAAGTCCGTCGCTCCTCCAGCCAAGCGACGCAAGGGCCGCCCCCCCTCCTCTCAGTTGTCCTCTTGTTTACCTGGGCCTCCTTCAGCTCCACCGCCAAATCCTAATCCTCCTCCTAACGCTCCCGTCGTGCCTCCAGAAGCCCCCGGTCCCTCCTCAGGTCCCCACTCTCTGCCTCCCCTCCCCCCCTCTTCTGACCAGGTCCTTGCGTCCTCTCTCGTCGCCTCCATGGATTCTCTTCAGCGTTCCTTATCAGTGCTGTCTTACCAGCTTCAACACGGTGCTTCTAACATTGCGGTGGCGTCCTCAATCCCTTTCTCTGCCGCTCCAGTTGCCCCTCCTCCCTCTCTTCAGCCACCTCCAACGGTATTCACCCTCGCTAACGCCCGGCCTGCGCCGCCTTCAGGTGCGGCTTATACGCCTTTGCACGCCAACATCTCTCCCAGACTGCGCTCAAAGATACTGCAAGGACAGTACATCAATTTAGCTTCCATTCTCCTTCCCTCTCCCGTAGTCGACCAAAGTATTGCCTCATCCGATCAATTTTCAGCCATCATTAAATCTTCGGATCCCCGCCTTTCGAAAGATTTGTCTATCGGGCAGTTCCTAGCCGCATTCAGTGTCTTTAGGGATGTCATCTGTTCAGTTTACCCTGAGCGCAGAATAGACTTGGATGCATATTTGGCATTGATCGCTGATCTTCATTTGCAATATGGTCGATCTCTATTTTATCAATATCACAAAGCTTTCGCTACCAAAGCTGCCGCCGTCCTCTCCCGCTCTGGTCTGAATCTCAACTGGTCTACTCTGGATACGGAGATTCTCATCATGCTTACCCAAGCTGTTTCATGCCACCTGTGCGGCATTTCGGGCCATCTAAGCGCCTTCTGCCCATCTCTCCCGTTTAAGCTAGGTCCTCCCGCCGCGGCTTCTCCGCCATCTCTTCTCAAAATCCCGTCGCAAGATCGTCACGGCAGACAGGTGCAGGTTCATAATAACATGCCTATCTGCAATAACTTTAATGAAGGCGTCTGTTCATTTCCCAAATGTGCTTTCCTTCACATCTGTAGTTTCTGCAGGGACGCTCATCCCAAGTCCGTCTGCCCCCGCCGCACCTTTCCCAGCAGAAACCGTCGAGGTTTCAGGAATTAGTTTTCCAATTTCTTTCGACTCCCATTTTAGTTCCCGAATTGGCTTTTCTTTTACAGTATCATCCCGATCAATCATTCGTTAATTTCCTAATCACTGGTCTCTCCCAGGGTTTTTTCATAGGTATACCTCATCCCCCCGCTTCTTCTATAGTCATTCCAAATCTCCAATCAGCGCTGTTTGATCCGAGCGCCGTCTCCCAATTATTACAGAAAGAGGTGTCTAAAGGTTACGTCATCGGCCCCTGCGTTTCCCCTCCCTTCTCCCTCTTTCGCGTCAATCCCCTCGGAGTCGCAATCCGCAAATATTCAGGGAAAAAACGTTTGATTCTTGATCTGTCTGCGCCTCATTCTGGTTCCCACCCTAGCATTAATAGCCTTATCCCGAAGCCACCCTTTTCACTCTTTTACGCCACAGTAGATCATGCCATAGCGTTAATAAAGAAAGCCGGTCCAGGAGCGTGGCTGGCCAAAGCCGATATTACTGACGCTTTTAAGATCTTGCCCGTGCATCCCTCACAGTGGCACCTGCTAGGTGCTAAATGGGACGAAAAGTTTTATTTCTTTGTCCGTCTGACTTTTGGATGCAGGAGCAGCCCCAGTCTCTTTAATTCATTTTCTGAAGCTCTCTGCTGGATTCTGCTAAATGTTGTCAAACTTCCCTCCGTGCTCCACCTCCTTGATGACTTTCTGCTTATAGATCCGCCCCACCCTTTTCCCCGTTCGCTTAGCAAATTGAAAGACCTCTTTCTCCGCGTCGGCGTTCCCCTCTCCGAGGAGAAAACTGTTGGTCCGCGAAAAAAATTAGAATTTCTCGGCATCACTCTGGACTCGGAAAAAATGGTAGCTTCGCTGCCAGCCGATAAATTAGCTCGCATTCGTGAAATCTCCCAAGCTCATCTTTCATCCTCGACTCTTTCCAAGCGCCAGCTTCTCTCGCTGCTCGGGCATCTTAACTTCGCCATGCGCATAATCCCTCAAGGTCGCTCTTTTATCTCCAGGTTGCTCGACCTCGCTAATTCAGTTCCCTCTCTATTCGATCGAATCGTTTTAGATGACGGCTGCCGCTCTGATCTCGCTTTTTGGTCCTCCCTGCTTAACTCCTGGAACGGCATTTCTTTTTTTCTATGATGACGTCATCCTCTCTGCTGATTCTGCCCAGTTTTACACCGATGCTGCTCCTTCCGCAGGATACGGGGGCTTTTTTCAGGGCAGCTGGTTCGCTGAGAAATGGCCTCTTTCGGTTCCTCGGTCAAAATCTTCGGCTTTTTATGAAATAGTCCCCATTGCTACAGCATGCTGCCTCTGGGGAAGCCAGTGGAAACGCAAGCACATCGTAGCATTTTGCGATAATGCCGCAGTTGTCGAAGCTATTAGTAAAGGCCGCTCTTCTTCCAAGTCTATTATGCCTTTTCTTCGTCGTATTACATGGCAATCCGTGATCAACAATTTCATCCTCTCTGCGCGTCACATTCCAGGTCATTCTAACGCCATTGCCGATGCTCTGTCTCGTCTTCAATTTCAGACCTTTCGTCGCCTCTGCCCTTCAGCCGACCTCCTCCCGACGCCTGTTCCCTCCTTCGAAAACCTCATCCTGAATTAATCTCCCCTTCTCTTTTACCCTTGCTCCAGTTGGCTAACTTTTACATTAAAAATGGCCTCGCTCATTCTACGTTCAAATCTTACACCTTCGCCTGGCACAAGTATGCAAACTTCTGCTCTGTTCACAAGACCCCACTTTATCCCGTTCAAGCTAGCTCAGTCATCGCTTTCATTACCCATTGCTTCGTTCATCTTAATCTGAAGCCCTCTTATATCCGCAGTCTCGTCGCAGGTATAAATTTTTTCTCCCAACTTTCCCAGTCTTCCTCTTCTGTTAGCCTTTTTCGTGACAACGTTATAAAGCTTCTGTTAAAGGGTATTTCTAACATTCGTCCTTCCCTCCCAGATAGTAGAAAGCCTATCACACTTCCCATTCTCATTAAGTTACTCAATACCCTTCGACTCAGTTCCTACTCTCCTTATCTCCAGAGCCTCCTCTCGAGTTCGTTTCTTTTAGCTTTTTATGGGCTCCTTCGTCTAGGCGAGTTCACGTCCCCAAACAACACATTCATCCCTTCTAGAGACCTAGCGGTTTCTGACCTCAGTTTCCACGTTAATTATTACAGCTTATCCCTCAAGCATACTAAATCTAAAGGTGCGTGCACCATCGTCATAGCTCGTACCGATGGTCCGTTCTGCCCCTTTTTAGCCATGTTCAAATTCGCGCTCTTAAGACACAAATTGAGTTTTTCCCCTGAACCCCTGTTCCTAACCCCCGAAGGTTTCCCCATGTCCTCGGCCTGGTTCCTAAAACACCTGAAGCTACTTCTAGCCGCATCCAACCTCCCTCCTAGCCAATTCTCAGGCCACTCCTTTAGAATAGGAGCGGCTACATCCGCAGCCGCGCAGGGTATTCCCACGTCAACCCTCCAGCAACTCGGCCGATGGTCGTCTTCAGCTTTCGCATCCTACATTCGTCCAGATCTCTTAGCCGTTCTCGCAGCTCAACGGTCTCTCAGTGCCTAGGTAAGCACTTCGCAACTCGCTGGTGGTGGATGGTTCACCCCATTTAAGAGCTCAAGTCCTGAACTCATAAAAGCCCCGCTCATCCTCCCGTGCTGCCACTTTCAGGTTCCATTTCAAGTAATCCCATCTCTTGTCCCTGCCAGCTAACAACTTTATCCGGTGAGTTTACTCCCAGCTTTGCTTAGATCTTCAGCTCCCTGTTTCCTGGTGTCTTTCTTCCTGTCTCTAGTCTATTACTACCACCGGCTTTCTTTCACCGACTTCACTCAGTTCATTTTCTCTTTTCTTTTGGGGCGGCCTCGCAAAAATTCTATGTCTATCAGCTTACTTTTAAGCTTTTGCACAAGTCTTTGCTAACTCGTATCCATCGGCGTCTCTTTCTCTCTCTTTCCTTTATAAGAATTGTAGCTATTCTTTTACCCAGCTCTAAACATATTCATAACCCCCAGCTACCTTTATTCCCCTGCACGGCTCCACATCATCCCAGCCTAACGCCACATCAGGACAGTAACCCCTCAGCTGGCCTACATCTACCAGCCCAACTTCGCATCACGCCAATAACACCCCAGCTGGCCTTCATCTACCAGCCCAACTCCACACCAGGTAAGTAACCCCTCAGCCGGCCTTCTTCTATTAGATGGCGCGGCGTCATCCCACAAGGTTTTCACTGCCATCCGTCACCTCCATTTCTCCCATTTGCATTTCACCTCTCGTAGCAAAGTCTTGGCCTCGGCCCTGGCATCGGCCCAGAAGTTTTGGGGGGGAGTATCCCTATTCAGCGTTGATGGGCTCATCTGAATTCGCCGGAATTCACTGCTCAAATCTCCAGCCGGGGCCCGAGCGCCAAAGAACTGTTATTCATTTTTTGTCAATAAATTTCCTAATCGTTTATTCTTTTCTGTCTGAGTCTCTCCAGATTGAAATGAAGCCTAGGCGCAAGTTCAAGCTGGAAGACTTCCGCTCCACCCGTTCCATCTAATTATTGCGTCATCTTCATCACTGGACCTCGACCCGCCTTCTCCAATCTTCAATCAAGCTCTGTTAAAAGGCTCCACACCCACGCCGCCAGTTGCTTTCCAGCTGTGCTCAACCCACCTCCTCCCCTTCTCCACCAGCATTCAAGACGTCATCTTTCCCAACCTCCACCACCAGTGTCGGGCCCCGGGGGGAGTATCCCTATTCAGCGTTGATGGGCTCATCTGAATTCGCCGGAATTCACTGCTCAAATCTCCAGCCGGGGCCCGAGCGCCAAAGAACTGTTATTCATTTTTTGTCAATAAATTTCCTAATCGTTTATTCTTTTCTGTCTGAGTCTCTCCAGATTGAACTGAAAACACAGGCAAAGTTAAAGGCAGTCATACAGTATAAACAGACATGGTTAATATGAAAAAATTCCAATCAAAGGCTCGGCCCGCTGAGCGAGTCCTTTATCGGTCTGTATCCCTTTAAAACAACAGCCCTTTGCAGCAGATTCTACAGATTATATTGTTTTTATTAGAGCATTTGGAATCCAAATACTCCACTAATTTTGGATTATTGTTTAGATGGACATTAAGCTCTTCTTGCAATCCTTGCAAATTTGCTGCAGTCCTGCCAAATCCTTTACAGCTGAGATGCTCTGTGTTTTCACTTGTGACCACATGCAGTAATGTGCACAACCTCATTTCTGATCTCTGCAGAGATAAAGTTCACTTTCTGCATGAACAACTTGCTCTTGCTCAACAGCTTCCTGGAACGGTTTATGCTTCTTCTTCGTCTTCTTTTTCTTTTTCTTTTAAATCATAAACTGAAGCGAGTAGATGTCTACATTTGGAGAAACAGCTTGTCAGATTTAGTGAATTTGTATGTATGCTATTCTTTTAGACACCAGCTGACGCACAGTGAGCTGCTCACGTGTCCCCGGTCAGACACGCTGCCGGCTGTGCAGAACGTCATGCTTCAATCACTCATGTATATAACCTTGCTGTTGGGTTTTGGTTGGATGGATTGAGCTGGAAAGTGGTTGAGGTGCTGACAGGACTGATGTGTCTTTCACAGGTGGGTCTTCATCTATGAGAAAGGCTACCAGTCGACAGACACGGCAATTAGCTCTGTGCTCACCAAAATGAAGGGAGTGGGCTACACTAACGTGAGCGGGACTGAGACCGTCTGGGACGTGGCCGACTACGTCTTCCCTTCTCAGGTCAGTAAGTGGTCAGCCGAAGCCCGGCCAGGTCATTTAGTTCCAGCCAGTGCCAGCTATCTACACCGCTCCAGTATTTGCTTTAAACCTGGAACAAGTCAGGGAGCATTGTCTGGACAATCACTCAGAAAGGGAAGAATTAACATCAATAGTTCATAAATCAAACTGTCACACAGATGAAAAGTCAGCCTGACTCGGACAATAAATGTTAGAACTCTTTGCTTTCAAAAGGAGACTGCATATCAGTTAAGGCATGACAAAATTTAAGTCATACAAACGGTCAAACAGCAGCTTGCATTTCTGTTATCTATCTATGAACACACTGAAATGATACGCAGACAATAAAGTAGTACTCACCCAGTTTGAGAAGATTGTCTTTAAATGGTTTTGTGTGCATGAGCTAAGTACACAACAAATCGAAAGTTACACTGCGGTTAACTACATTTGTTGACCTAAAACCTAACCCAGGATTATAACCTGTGGGAAAGAAACATAAAGACATCATAAAGGTCGCTTGGTTTGAGTTTTGGGGGTGGACATTTTTTAAAAGGATCACACTACCAACTTGATGAAAAGATCTTTTTTGTGTGCTTTGATCAAGTAGGAATCAGTTTCCGGCATGACGTGTGTAAAAAGAAATCTTAAATGGTCATTCTTTAGGTTGCAATAAACTGGAGAGGCAACGTTTAGAATTTTATGGCTAATTTCTAACCCTTTACAAAGCTTTGACTTTTGTGAGGATTAGAGGTGACGTCACACTGTGTGTGACAGAGGGCTCCATATAAAACAAAGTTTCACCGTTACTTTTAATAGAAAGGCAGAAATTGTTTTCAGATTTCAAATTTTAAACTCTGGTTTTATACTGGTAATTAGCATGAATAGCATAGTTTGAATTAGAAATTGTTAGCATCAACAAATTCTCTGATCAATTCTTGGAGTCAGGACTAACTGGGGATCACAAACAACAACTGTGAGATCTTGAAATCATCTTTAGAATAAAACTAAGCAATAAAAATGATAGTTGCGAAAGCTACTATAGATAAGTAAAGATAAAGTTTCACTAAGACTCAGCACACGTATGTAGCGCAGGGCTACATAAAGTCTCCAATATGGTGGGTCATGAGGAGCTTTGGCTATTGATTGAAAGATTATGTTGCATCTACTCACTTAAAGTTTTTGTATATAAATCTAAATTTAAATCATGTTAAGGTGTTTCTATTAAAATGTGAGTAAAGAAAACAGATATAAACATACAGGTTAAATTTGAACTGTACTAAGAATGAGTGCTCAGGTTCTCACACTGCTTAGAGACTCAACTCTATCAAAAACATCTGTCAATGATTCTCTCTCTCTCTCTCTTTCTGAAAAGAAAACTAATTCTTTTTGAGGTATAACTTGAATTTTCCAAATACCTAAATAAACTATAAGGAAATGTTTGATTCATTCAGAAGAGAGGTTCAGAGAGAGATGAAGTTCGTTACATCAAATTGCTAGAAAACAACCTTATCGCAGACTAGAATGGAGAGAAACACCAGTTAGATTATATGGTATGGGTGTTTGTGTGTGTGTGTGCTGTGAAGGGAGGAAGCAGTTTCTCCCTTTTGTTCTTCATTTTTGATGTGTTGAAATAATCTTTCTGGCAGATTACTCTATTAATGTGTCCAGCTGCATTTTTGTATCTTTTTTGTTTTCAACTCGATCCATGCTTGGTTACACGAGCTTTTCAAAACCCTCCTGTTCCCACAGTTTTACTCAAAAACACTACTTGTGCCACCAACCTGAGCGTGACGCGAGCGCACATATCCATGTGAACAAACAAAAATTAGTGGTGTGAGCTTTTAAATCTCACAAACTCTTGCTCAATAGTTCGGACAGGCGCTCCACTCTCACACCTGTCAGATGTCTGCGTTTGCAACTTGAGTGTCACAACCAGCAAATAAAAAAAAAAGAAACCACAACAAGTGGCAGAAATTATTAAACAAATTGTAGCACTTATGAAAACAATACAACATAATAAAAGAAATCAATTTTGAAAAGTCCGAAACATTCGGTGGACATAAGCACCAGCACCCCTCCTGACCCCACTGGGGACAAGGGTGTACAGAAAATGGATGGGTGGATGAAAAGTTTGCTATGCCACTGATTGGTTAATCTGAATGGTCACAGTGTGTCTGCTGGTCACTCCCTCATTGTTTTCCCATTGGGATCTCTCCTTTATCTCTTTGCACTGACTCAGCAATCACCAAACACCAAAGTTGCCCTTGTGATGTCAGCAGGCGCTGAATACTGGAAAGTGTTGCCATGTGGTTTCTTATCACTTCATCAAGCGAAGCTTGAGTTCAAAAGAGTTCAAAAGAGATCTGTTACTTTTGTTTCCATTCAGATCTCACGGTAAGAGGAAGAACATCTGCAGTGATTTTCTTCAAGGTCTCCTGCATGCGCTCCAAACAGAAAACTGAATTCATTCATGTTTACAAGTTCCAGTTTCACAATCAGTTTCAAAATCATAAACATTTGGCTGATTTCAAGAGTACAGTCTGTTGAGTAGAAGAATATTTGCCCAATGTATAATCAGCTGGAGACTTTAACAAATGTAGAAGCTCCTTGTGTCCATTGTAGCCTGAAGTTGTTTTGAATATAGTTTGAAAGTATTCAAAACAAATCTACAACTGTCAAATTTCTCAAAAAGATGTGAGATGAAGATCTGTCAAGTTTGTTCAGGTTTATACTGTTCGTGTTGTACCTAGCTAAAAATCTCCTCATTTAACACAAGGAAAACAAACACCAGAGGTGAAGTGGACTGAAAAGATTAGATGATTTAAAATCTTTTCTCAAAATCTGGAAAGTGTGGGATGGATTTGACATGCATGTGCCCTTAAGTCAATACTTTATAGACCAAACCTGGAGGCAATTAGAGCTGGAAGTGCTTTAATGTGTTTCTACTAGTTTTGCACATTTACAAGCTGAGAGTTTAGTCCATTTGCAAATATTTCCCATATGATCAGATCATGTTCTTCCCTC
Source organism: Gambusia affinis (assembly GCF_019740435.1). Classification (NCBI taxonomy): domain Eukaryota; kingdom Metazoa; phylum Chordata; class Actinopteri; order Cyprinodontiformes; family Poeciliidae; genus Gambusia; species Gambusia affinis. The sequence continues at coordinate 17,137,188 of NC_057882.1, forward strand.
ACATGTTTGCTATGTCTCCTATGTGGCTTGTAGAAAACTGGAAACAGGATTAATTTTGGCTTTCTTCATGCAAAACGCGGATCTCTGCAACTCAAGAGTTGTGCCATTTTGTGTTGGTCCATCACAAACAATCCCCAATGGATGCCAATATGCATTCAGGTGTTGTGAACACTTCAGGCGATAGCTTGACTGCATTCTTTACTCTGCAGTATAATGACAGATATACCTTCACATTAAATATTGTATTTATGTTTTGTGACTCTTTTTGAACTTTTAGGGAGACCCATCTTTCATAGTGATGACTAACTACATCATTACCAAAGGTCAGGAGATGGGAAGATGCCCAGAGGTATGTGCTAAGCCTCCCCTCTTTCCTGCTACTGTCCCACCTGCTGCCTTTGGTCTGTCTTACACACTGCCATAAATAGTAAAAGAAAGCATGAATCGTGTCTCATTCCAAGACTGTTTCTGTAATTGGTCATTTGTGTTGTTGTTGTGTAGCAGGAAATACCCGTGTAAACCTAATGGCTTCAATATGATGCAACACTAACACAGTACGGGAGATCATTTTAACCCGACGGTGTTGCTCTGTTCTCGTCTTCGATGGCTGTCTGTTTACATTCCAACATGTTATATGCAAACTGACCCCATTTTCTCGACCCCTTACAGCTTCCAGGCAAGCACAACTGCACATCAAACGCCGACTGCGTAGGAGGGAGTTTCAAACGTACGGGACATGGTAAAGTCTGAGTAACTATCTATGCGGAGCGCCAATCAAGCCACGGTGGCCTCACGGTATCGCGTTTTGATTTTGTATCTGAAAACAGATTACTTAGTGATCCCTTGAGGACGGGAAAGTCTGATGTCCACTGAGTATTTGCAATCTAAGAAGGGGCTTCCTGGAACTGCCAGCTCACTACTAAGACAAACATTTATATGGAAATCGTAGATTGCTGTTGGTTATGGGCAACAGTGGACAGTAACTGACTATAGTTACTTGAGTACTGTACATTTTTTGAGTATCTTTACTTTAATTGGGTATTTTTTTGTTGGCGTACTTGTGACTTTCACTCCACTACATTTCAAAGCCATGTCTTAACGCCACGTTTGATGTTCGTAAGTCTCTAAATTACGTATGGCATTACCTAACGTTACCATTGTTGTTTTTTCCTTGTCCCAAATGCAGCAGGCAAAGGCATCAATTGTAGTTTTAATGAAAAATAAAAAAAACTAAAAGAACAAAAAACCATGGAGAACATTTTACATAACAAGAATTACAATAAAAAATAAAAATAGTTGTCTTTTTAATTGCATTTTTATGTTCAAGTTTTTACATGTGGTAAAAACTTCCAATGCTCAGAAAACATTACAGCACTGTGCTGATTTTGGAAAATATCAATTGTACTTTTGAATACTGAAGTATTTTCAAAAGTACCGTACTTTAACTTGAGTCAACATTGGACCAGGAAAGTTTTACTCATATTTGATTGAATACTTTCATTTCAGTACTACTAAATCGTCCACCACTGGCCATTGGGTTGAAACCAACACTCTAACGCTTAGCAACCAAACATTTGGTTGCTTACATTGTGACCTAAAACCCCAATCTAAAGCAAACAGGCACCAGATTAAGGCTGTGCGTCTGAGCTGTCTCATTGCATGACAGCAACTGGACAGAACTTGAGAGCACCGTTGATGGGTCCAAACAACGGTTACGTAAACATATTCTTCTTTGTCAGTCTCTGGCTTTTTATTTCGGAGTCTTTCCACTTCACTTCGCCCCACATCGACTTCAAAAAGAACAAAGCTTTAGATCTGTCCTCTTCAGACCCATCAAATTCACCTTGAGGTGGCAGAGTCCCTCTAGAGGTGGCAGGCTGGTGGAAATGTAAGCTTGCGGGAACGGGCCTCCGTGGCCAAACAGGTCGGTGAATTTCAGCGAAAGGTCTCCGGCTGCTCCTCGCGTGCCTGCCGGTGAAATGTCTGCACGTTTCTCCTGATGAGAGGACGAGATTGCCGCGAACCGATCACGTGCACAGAAGTTATATAGATTTATATAGCAGAATCAGGGGCAAGATAAAGAAAAACTATCTATTTCAGCATTTGCTCTGCTTCACTTTTATGTCCCGCTTTGCCGCTGCTGATGTTAATCAGAGATAAGGAGAAGTGCGGAGGCAGAGGATGTGTTTAAAACACTTTAATGTCAAAAGCGACATCCGTTTCTGTTAGACGCTGCCTCTCGGAGCGTGAGATGTACTTTTTTGTCTCATTCTTGTTCCAATTTGAAATTCTGTCTTGATCATGAGATTTTACATGTTCCCATTTTAAGGACAAATGACTGGAGTCTGTGTCAACAAAACACAAACCTGTGAGGTGCTGGCATGGTGCCCAATTGAGGACGACCGCACTATTCCGCAGTACGTGGGATCTGTGATCTTATCCTGTGACAGTTTATAATTCTGCAAACTGTAAAATAAGCGTCAGTATAAAGAAAATATTAAATTTAATTATAAACATATCAGTGTATTCAGCTAATGTTTGAAGCTAAGTATGAGTTATGATCCCTGATTCAGTTTGTGCTTAAGCAATTCTCCCTCATAATTGAACTGAAATAAAAATATGTTTTAAATATATTTTTAAAAAACCACACATAAAACACATAAAAACAGCAGAAACACTGTCTGAGTTTCTTTTCTTTTTCTTTTCCAGTCCTCCTCTTCTGATGTCCGCAGAAAACCACACGCTTTTCATCAAAAACTCTGTAACGTTCCCTTTATTTGGCGTCACCAGGTGAAAACTCACACCAAATGAAAACTAGACGACAAACTTTACTCCTAATTCAATATTAATAATCAACAGGCTTATGTACAACTATTAAAAAATCCTAATTGAGCTCTGTTAAACATGTGAATAGTTCATTAGCGGTTTAATTCTGTAAAATTACTGTGATTATAAAACGTTTTCAATTCATGAATGCATACGACCCAGCTGAAGTGGCTTTTATGAAAAGCTGTTTTTACTGATAGTCGAATTGTTCGCAGGAGTAACTTGGTGGAGGGAATTGATAACAACTACATCAACGAATGCCTTTTCCATCCAAAGAAAGAACCCCTCTGTCCAATATTCAAACTGGGAGATGTAGTTAAACTGTCGGGCTTCAGCTTTGAAAAATTAGCCCAAGAGGTAAGTTTCCAGCAAAGCATCTCTGTTTTAATTGATAAAGACTCTGCATCAGTGAGTTGTGATGACGCAGGTTCATGTTTTGTGAAATCACAGCTGCAGATGTATTGTCTGATTATGGATTTTTACATTTTTTGTCTGCTTGACAGGGAGGGGCTATTGGCATTGTCATCGACTGGACATGTAACTTTGACGTTGATGTAAAACACTGTAAGCCAGAGTACAACTTTCACGGTCTCTATGGAAACCCAAGTGAGACCGATAAAGCCAGAACATCGGTTGGGTATAACTTCAGGTGATAGAATACACCAAGTAGCAAATTTATGTCAGTTTTGGAGACTTCAGATGACAGTTATTTCATCTAAAGATATTCAATTTTGATATTTAAAAAAAATATCAAAAATATCTGTGTATTTGCTTACGCGGGTAGTCACACATCTTAAACTTTTTTCACATTTGTGTAAGTTAGATCCTCAAACTACAGTAAATTACTTAGTCATTTTGAGGGGATTTCATTTAGTAGGCATTTTATATTTTGCCTAATTTATTCTGACATGCAAAAAATAAATAGTTTGCTACATTAGTTAATAAACAGCATCATGAAGACTGAATGAACACAAGTGGCAAATCAGGGAAAACACTGTGAAGAAGTTTAGAGCGTGGATAGATTATGAAACAATATCTAAAGCCACTTTCAGCAGATAACAGGAAGGTTAAACATACACAAAACATGTTTTCTGATTCCTCTGTTATTTATGGAACATTCTGGATTTAGAAATGGTGGCAACTTTTTAAATCCCAGAATTAGGATTAGCATTCTCCGGAGAACAGACAGTAATGCTAATCAAGCTGATATTAGAAACTCAAGCTAGTTTAAAGAAGTCAACTGTGCAATGACATTGTAATTTTTAATATGTATTCATATAAAACTGATAATATTTACCAGTACAACAGGTGAATCAGCCTGTTGTCTGGTAGGTTCTAGGATTTTTGTTTCATTCTAGGAAGAAGGAGGAGGTTTTTTCAACTATTTAATTAGATGAACCTTGTTTTTCCATCACCAACTGCTCATTTTATTGACTGGACTTAAGTCATTGTTTGCTCCTTATGTTATCCTGCCTCAGATGTGCTTAGTTTGAACTTTATGATGTTTGCTTGTCTCGGGCAGTTTAACACATATTCTTATTGGTTTAGAATGCTTCATTTTATTCTGTGGCTTCTCTCGTGCTCTATTAAGGTGCTTACTGGTTGCGAGGGTACTATTTATACATCCTTATATTTTTCAGTCGACACCTATGAGATGAAGTAGAAGCAGTGAGGTCTTGTTCTGACAGTCCTTGTGATCATTTACAGGTATGCAAAGCATTACATGGAGGATAAAATTGCCAAGAGAACCCTCCTTAAGGTTTTTGGCATCAAGTTTGAAGTCATTGTGAAGTCACTGGTGAGTAAAATAAATATTTATTTTCATTGGTATGAATTTAGCATTAATAAATAATTTTTAAAAAGTGAGCTTTGTATGACTGGAGCTGTGTCCTTTGAAGGCAAGAAAATTTGACATAATCCCAACACTCACAGCAATAGGCTCAGGCGTGGGGATTTTTGGAGTGGTATGTTGTTGCATGGATTATATTCCACATTAATAAAGTATCCATCAACAATAAGAGTCACTCACAATCTAAAAATATTTTTCTTTAAATTCTCTTTATCTGCAGGCAACTGTTGTTTGTGACTTGGTGCTGCTTTATTTGCTACCAAAAAGGGAGTTTTATAAGAACATGAAGTTCAAATATACACCCCCACAAACACAGGTAAGTTCTGTTTCTTTATTTTAAACACAAGATGGCAGCAGAGAGACTGTTACTAACACCAGCCCTTGTTGGGAAGTTCTAACGGCTAATTGTTTTCACTGTTGGAGACGATCCTTTCTTCAGCTAGGTTCGTAATGTTTGAGGTTCAAGAAGAATCAGTGAGTTAAATTCATAAATTCCATTTATTAAAACTAAAATGCAGTCGTCATGCTTTCCTTATGGGAGAACACAGCAAAATGGCACCTAACTACAGTTTCTAATTCCTTTTATAGGCCTCTATCTAAGTTACGCTCTAACGAGGGCGGTCCCCAGTGCGTCATTTCCCTAAACTTTAGCTCTGTTTACATACGCCGTGTGTGTGTGTGTGTGTGTGTGTGTGTGTGTGTGCGTGTGTGTGTGTGTGCGTGTGTGTGTGTGTAAGCATGCAAACAGCTCAAAGAGACGGAGGAAAACACAGAATTATTAATTCCCAACATCACCTAACACCTTTGACATTTTAGCTGTTCAGTGTCACATACACCGATCAAGCATAACATTATGACCACTGAGATTAACCCTGGTGAGCTTTTCCTGTAAGTGGGTGGAATAAATTAGACATCGATTAAAAATGTAACTTTTCTAAAAGATATTCTTTACATATTGTTTAATTCTGTCATGACAGTATAGCATGAGAATGATTATCTGTGGAAAAAAAAATTGAGCTCCTTTGCCTTTTCCCAGAGCCAACTTGAAACAACCAATCAGAGCCAGGAGGAGGGTCTTAGCGCTGCCAATCATTGCCTAGGCACTGCTCACAACTTCTGTTCCCCAGTCTCCCTTGCTCTGTGCTACACTACAGCTTCTCCCCAATGGCATAGTCTGTCAGGAATGGTCAGGCTAGTTAGCATAAGCATCAATGATGGCAGATACACAGATCTCCTGTAACGGTAAGTTGTTTCTCTGCCATTGAGATGTGAAAACACAAGCATGAATGACGGCGCTAAGACCCTCCTCCTGACTGGTTGTTTTTGACTGAGGAGCGGTGTATTTCTTCTTTGATACAAAGCAAAAATGGTTGGAGATGTTGACTTGGCCGAGTAGTTAGTTCCACAAATGTCAACCCAATCAACTGTATGTGAGATTATTGATAGTTGAATCTACTTCTAGCAGCTGTGTAAATATCACAGTGCACCTTTAGGGGTTTTGTGGAATCCATGGCAGGGATGGTTTTTTACCACCAAAAGGGGAGCAAATATTCTACTATGGTCATAATGTCATGTATCCATCCATCCATCCATCCATTAAGGGCAACAGGTTATTGCTGTTTGTTCTTAACATTGGAGACCACTAGAGGTAGAGAGCCGCATGCGTTATATAAAGCACAACCAGTTATCAGACACGGTACTCGCATGAAAACCTCCCCTAACCATAAGTCTTCCCCCTCACAAGCGTCCACTATCCCTAAGCTTGATCCCACCTGAAGAACTCTCCTCTCCCACCCATCCAAAAGCCTCACCAATAGTATAAAAACTTTCCTCCATCCTGAAGTCGCACCACTAAAACAGGCAGAACGTTTTGTATTTACAGCAGGACAATGAGTCTATTGATTTAGACTCTAACGCCTATTCCACCCTTGAAGCAAATTCAAGACAAGCCCAAGATGAAGACAAGCCCAATGTGAGTGCAAGGTGAAACCAGGACATTAGAGCAGATTCTGTTAATTTCCAGATGTGTTCTATAAAGGTAGCATTGATGAGGCTCAGTGTAGAGATCTAAATGGTTCCTTGTTCTGTGGTTTGGCTTTTGTCCAGCAGGATCCTGGTTCAGAGGCAGGATCCACAGAGACTGAGGTATCTGAAATGAGAATTATAGACTGTAAGGAAAAATAAAGCTTTGTTGATCGCTGAGGTCTTTTCCCTTCCATTCTTTTGCAGAAGTGATCTGGAAGCAAAGAAGGCAGCGTGCAAGCTGCTTCATAAAGTGAACTGCACAGAAACAACGTCATGGGAAACGGAGGAAAACTCACGCACACCAACTCTGGACGGACCCCTGAGAAAAGAAAAGACATTGTTTCTCTCTGATCCTCAGCATCATCTTCAACCAGAGACCTCCTCCCACTCAAAAAGCCAACATGACTGACTATAATCATTACCGTTTGTCGAGCCATCTATTTCCAAGCTGCATGTGTATTATTATTATTTTTTTTTGGTGTTTGTTGTTCCCAAGAAGGGTGTAACCTCCACAACTTGAACCATGTTTGCAAACAAACGGTTGAGAGAAGAAGATGTGGTACGTTGGTGTTCTGTGTGGACAAATCGTTCATCACCTCTGTCAGAGTCCCTGTCACTCCACATAAAAAAACAGACCAAACTTGTGTTTGCATTTGCCGCCACAGCGATCCATCCCATGTGCACACATGTGACGAAGAGTTGAACAAAATTAAACAAGTTCTTCAACCGTTGTGCTTTTTTTTTTTTTTTGCTTTACTCATACAGCGACAGGCAAACGTTCGGGTGGTTAGAGAATATTTTTAATGTTTTACTGTAGAGGAATACAAAAAGCATGCAAAAAAAAAATAGCTTGTTTATATTGGTACATATTTACATTGTAACTGCATTCCATAGGGATGTGCCATGCTTCCATTTACTGGAGTGAGTACATTCAGATGTGAGCCCGTAAGCAAACAGAGAGCAGGCACAGACGGCAGTCACAGCAAGACAGCAACAAAGACGTTAAAGGGATAGTCTGGATTTTCCTTAAAGTTCTGCGACGTTTTAAGCGACGGCTCCCTTTCCTGTTGTAGAAATGTGTCGTGTTGTAGTCAGTTTGTAGTAAGTGAGAAAGGAATGAGTACAATTCAGATTTAATGTCTCACATGCTGCACTTCCATCAACTATTGAGCAAATTGGAATTACAAATATGTGTTTCGCAAAACTGGGATGGAAACATTTTTCACATCACATAAGTAATGTGATCAATAACCAGATGTTATCACTGGCAGAAAAGACAACAGGAAGTAGGAGGATGACAGGACAGCATGTTTTTTTAATGACTTATCGGGTGAAGATACTTATTTATATGTGATCTTAATTGTGTTTATTTAATGAAAATGCAGGAATTGTGAAATTGTGTTTTTTCAACACTAGTGGAATATCGACAAAGTTTTGTGCACATTTGTAATTAAAATGCAGCTATATTTTATTCTTTATTCTCTTCTTCCTACTACAAACCAGGGCATTATCGCCTCCTGAGAGGTTTTAAACTGTGAAAAGTGAAAGAACATCAATCACTTAAAAAGGTCACATTTATTTAGCTGATTTAAGCAAATGAAACAATTCATACGGAAAGTGTTCATACCTGTGGGATACATTGCTATGATAGCAAATATTAAAACTTATACACTTAAAAAATGGTGATTAGCTTAGATGAAATATGGCTGCAATACATCTGCTTCCTGTGCTTTTCTGGTGGGTCAAAGATGATCAGAAAACAGCAACAAAACAGCTGCATCTTCAAAATGTAGATTTGAATATGATGCAACTCATGGATGTGAGTATTTTTAGTTTGAGTTGTTTTATACAGCCAATTTCAACTTTTCAACTTTGGTGCCCATCTGACAAGTCATTAGCGGCTCTTTCTATATAATTTCTCTCTATTATTACCGTTAACAGTAAGGGAACCCTTACTGTTAACAGCTTTATATAACATAAAAAAATCCCAAAGCTATTCCTTTAAGATAAACACCAGAGTTCCCAAACTTGTATTATAATTTGTATTATTAGTGTATATTCCTTTAAATATACATTCTCATACTAATAAGAGAATTAGTATGAGAATGTATATTTCGCTAGAAACACTGCGTACTGGAGACCGAAAGAGGATTTGATTCAGTTCCCAGACATCTTCTCAGTGAGACGACTGCACATCAAGAGACAGAAAAAAAATTATTGAAAACGTCTTTTTTGCCTTCATTTCCAAATTAACGGATCTCAGGTGGAAAGATCAAAAGTCTTTTCAGCGTTTCATTGACAAGGTTTACTCCTCACCTCCAAGACTATTGTCCTCAAAGGAGATTTCTAATGAAGAATTGATTTTTGGAGTCAGTGCGCGGCCATTGGTCTTCCTGTGTGAAACAAGTCTTGAGAAGGAACCCCATAAGGAATCACTGTCAGAGTAATTGAAATAAAGGTAAATTTCTTGAAAAAGGTAAAGTTTTATTTTATTATTTCCATTCTGAGTTTGTGTTTAACACAAGAAAATCTCAATTTCTTGTATAAATACTCACCAGCTTCTGTGAAAATAAAAGGAATGATGGTTTTCATTGTTTTAAAATGGTGTTTTCTTGACACCTTTAAAACTTGAGTTGTTTTTAGATGGTGAATTTGGCTCGACTCCTCTTGGATTAATCTGTAGCTTCGAACAAGATGGTGAACAAGGAAGAACTAATGCAGGAGGTCAAATAAACAAAGCAGTACATCTCAGAGTCATGTTAAAAAATTGCTGTATTTGTATTCAATCACAGAAGAAGATCCCAAACTCAATGCTGCCCCCTCTGGCTGCTCCTGTACTCTGCACCCGGCTCGATGTTATAATTGACATCATTTCAGCAGGAAAGACAAAAATAAATAAAAGTTTGCCCTTGTTTTACAACATTCACATTTTCCCTAATATGAACATACACATCAAAAACAGCAGTTAAAATGCAGTGTTTTTGCTCTATGTTGTTTTTACACACACAAAAAAAGCAGTTTGCTAAATTTTCTCAAACAGTAGATGACATAATTGCGACATGCAGACTGATCGCAGAAAAAAGCACAGTAAATATGGTCTTCTACAGGTGAACCATCAGCTCATAAACTGTACGTAATGGCAACAGTATATAATGGCAGGCTGCAGACAAAGCTGTGTGTTTCAAAGTGCAATCATTTCATTTCAATGTGAGCTGCGTTTCCGCTCTGCTAAAATATAGAATCAAGAGAAAGCAACACGAGTGATCTCTGGCAGTACAACAAGTCAAAAATGTGTGGACAATTTCACAGCTGTCTGCATAGATTCATACTACTGCAGATTTAGAGAAATGTACAAAATATAGAAGAATGACGTGAATCTTAAAAGCAAATAAATACAAGCAAATACACCACAGCTGGTCACACTTTTTGGTTTCAAGAGCCCTTCTTTAGAGGACATCCTGCAAGCAGACACACAAACTCAAATTAAAGGTCAAAACTGCAAACGTATTATACAGTCTCCACTACCCACTTGGTGATAAAATGGAGTGTCTTTACAATCTGTGTAAACCCTTGAGCATAAAACGTTCGGTGTGTGTCCTCTGTTTTCATTAATGCAGATTTCCGAGGTCAAGATGGTGGAACGTGAAGGGCTGCACTGGATATTAGATGGTTCTGGTCTGGAAAGAGTTATATTCTCACACTGAATTGTTTGAAATCTGTCCGGTGAAATGAAAGAAATACCCAAACGATGCAAGAGGGAGGTCTCGATATGGATCTTTTATCCCAAAAACTGCTGAGTCATTTAAAAATTGACTGTGAATCGGTTTTAATTCACAGCGACTGAAATATTATCCCAGTCTCAATATGCTGCTCCGACGAGCTTAGCTTGGTTCCGAAAGGCTACTAAAATCCTCTGACAAAAAAAAAACCTAAGATGTGTAAATTTTTATAATTAGTTACAAAGAAACATATCTAACTCAAATGCATTTAGATTCCACAATAGTCACCTGTCTTGCTCCTGCTGACGGTGCTGCCCTGTAGAGCGATTAGCTCAAGAGCTAGGCTAACGCTGCATTTGTCTAGTAACATATTTCAATGCTTTTCTGGTTAAATATCTACAGCCAAAACTTTGAGAAACAGTTCTCCTGCTTTAGAAACCTTTTTTTAAGTAAAGAAATGTAATAACTGGTGTTTCAGCTGCTTTTTGTGCTGCTCTCTCTCCTGAGGACGGAGCGGGTCACGACTGAAACACAAAGGAAACCCCAGCAGACATTACAGTCTCTCTTTCATGGCATAAGTCAAGATAGAGTGAAAAATACTTAATTGTTACAGAATACCCTAATTTCTTTAGATGAACAAAACAATGTTTACAGTGTAGAACAAGGATTTTTATTTTTCTACAAGCCTTTCGCACTAAAAACAAAACTTTAAAAACTGGGTTTTGCAAATTGCAGCTGCTCGTCTCACTGGGCTGCAGCGAAAGACTCCAACAACTTTAGGGGGTTTATTTTAGTTTGGGACTGCTGCAGGGGTTTTAAAAATTGACTGGGACTCGGAGCCAATCGAGGGATTGGATTAGGACATCCCTACTGTACAGCTGAGTCTGCAGAGACTTGGTAAACTACAAGTGTCGGTTTCTGAATCGGTGCCAACTGTCCGGCGTAACTGTGAACTTTACTTACGAAGAAATCTGTACATTTCCTCTTCTGTCACACTTTAAGAGGCCGTAAAGCTCACGACCTTCACATATTTTTTTTCAAAGGTTAGCCAAGCAGTTCAGTAAGGGAACAGTTTTTGAAAATGGAAAAGCAGCATATTTTTCTCTGTACCTCAGAATGATATGGTGATGCGTGTACAGATTATTATTTTGTTTCTCTTTTTTTCTTAGCAAATACAAAAAACAATCCTAATGAAGTGGCACACGTTTAACCATTTGCATATAAACTGTTGGACCTGAAGGTGACTTGCTTCCCTTTTTTGTAATTAACGTAAAAAAAAAATGCCCTTCACTGAAATGTCCAGTGGAAAAAAAAAAATCCTGAGCGAAAACAAACAAATTTCCATATATGTATGTATCGTATATTTACAGTTTTGATAACACTCCAGGAGTTCTCGTCTCCGTTTCTATCCACCGCATTTTAAAACGTCCTCTCTGTTATTTACATTAAGAGCAGAGATCGTGTTTGACAGCAGTGATAATCGCAGAGTAGGAGCAGAAGCGTGAACTAACCTGCCAACGCTGGAGTCACTTTACGTCAGACAGCAGGGGGCAGTGCCATTCAAAATGTGTGCATGCATAGCAAAGCCAATGTCCTCTCTGCTCGACGTCTGTCGTGGAGCTGGTCCATGAAGGCAGCACGGAGGCTTTTCATACTGCCTTTCTTGTAAACGTTACCGACGGCACCGGTGTGAGAAAAAAAGGGCTGCGACAGGAACAAGGAATCAGCCTCAAATATTAAAAAGACTGATCAGCAGCCAAAAGCCCTGTAGTTCAGTGAAGAGATGAACCAGCGTGGTTAACATGCTAGAGTCAGAGAGAAACTGTTGACTAGATCCTGTAGATGATCTGATAATGAGCATGCACGGAAATAGAGAAAGATTTCCTTTTTTTTTTTACTTTATGTGCAAACCAAGTGGACCCAGTGAGAATAAAGCTGTTCTCACAGGGTCAGCGGTGTCACCTGCAAACTGTTGAGCTCAGAAATCCAGAAAGAACAGAAGAAAAGGAAGAATTTTCTAAAATCAAGCCAAGTTAGCGTTAGCATCTGCAAAGGGATATTTCACATTTATAGATCCGTTTATGTACATGGTTTACTGTGGCACTGATTGGAGCTGGGCGAAGGCGTGAGCGCACAGTGGTCAGAGCAGAAAGCTCGGCTTCCCGTCGCGCCTCAAGAGAAAGGCTCGTCTTCGTGGAGGTCCTCCAGCTCTCCTTCTCTGGGCCCGTCCGCCGCGCTGCTCTTTCTAAACAAAGAGACGGAGAGGGGAGAGATCAGCAGGGGATCCTGTGCCTCCGATGTGGAGCGGTCTATATGAACAGGGAGCCCCCCGCACCTCCCACCCACAAAGCTTATGATTCCAGCCTCTGCAGACACAGAGAGAGCGGGGGACAGAGAAGCAGCTGCAACAGAATGATGGAGCTGATCTGCAGGAACATGACAGAAGCATCTCTGAGATGACAGCTGGAGAGAAGCAGCTGGAAAACCATTCACGTCCCATGTCATCGTTTTCCAACTTATGTCACATTGCAACCAAAGATGTCAGTTTTGTGATGTGATGGACCAAACAAAATGTCTGCCGAGTCGATTCCCGGACCCGGCAGACATTTGCCGCATGTCTTCCCCCCTCTTCTTCCCCCCTTCCTGTCAGCCTAATGTCATATAAGGGACACTAGAGCCCACACAAAAAAAGAGTCTACAATTCTATTAATATTCCTGAAAAAGGACAAATTAACCTGGCAGGTTATATCTTATATCTCGCTGAAAAGCTCCTTGTGACTTTGTTTCATCTAAGATATTTGCACCAAAAACGAGACCAAAATTGCTTGGTAAGATTTTGTGTCTTTGAAGTGAACAGATTAGTTTCAGATAAACAGCTATAATTGTTTATTATTTTAAATTTATATTTATTAGTTATTGGGTTTTACATATATGTCTTGATTGCAGATGACTGCTCTGTAGTATCCCTCACACATGCCTGAGCGGTGGATCAATGGGGTGGCCAGGCCAGACATTTTTCTGTCACCCAAAATCCAAAAAATGAAGTTTGTTGCTGCAATGTGACAAAATGTGCAAAGATTCATGAGACAGAAAGAGTTCTGCAGGCTCTGTAAGTGAGCGCCGAGCAGCCTAAGGTGAGGATGATGATGCGCGGGCAGATGGGCCGCAAAGGGGTTACCTGCGTGAAGGGTGCAGTTTTAAAGAGGGCCTGAAGGGCCACGAGTCCCTGGAGTAGAGAGGGAGAAAAGACGGAGAGGTCACCGATGAGTGGGCGGAGTCATGCCAACAGGTGACGAGGTCCCACCCCCACCCAACATGTTGGATTCATCAACCAACAAACATTTAAAACGCTTCAAACTTGATGCCACCCGAAGTGACCAGTTTGAAGCTTTGCATGACTAAAAGGGTTTCAAACACAGACGGACAAATGAGGTAAAAATAAGATCAAACACTTGATGCTTGAGGAGGGCTGAATTAAAAATTAACAGACTATCTGCTGAGCTGATTGCATCATGTTGTATTTTCAAGTAAACATTATGAAAAATGAGATCAGGAGGCCGAGATGACAGGAATCATCCATCTGACAAAGAGCAGGGCAGCTGAAACGCGACTCAGCCTGCACATTCTGCCACAGTGAACTGGATTTAAATGTAATTTAAAGAGGCAGTGTTACGTGTTTTCCAGCCCCATAGTTTCATTCTATAACACAATCAGTTATAAGAACCTTCAGTTCTTATAAAAATGCTGCATATATCAAATATGAGTGAAAACAAATTTTACTTTGCATTCTAAATGCCTTGAAAATGGGCCTCTGTCTCTTTAAGAAACCATTTAACCCTTTGACAACATTTTTACCAGCATTACACTGAGAAGTAGCAGGAATAATGAGCTCAGCTGATGCGAAGTTCCACCTGATGTTTGCTAATTGCTGCTGGCTAGTCTGAAGGAGCTGAGTGGGGGAGTAATTGATTTGTGAGGTGGAAGCTTGAAAACAGCAGCTGAAGTGTTGCCACGGGAGATTACAGGATTTCTCAAACATTCATGAAAGAATCAAGGCAACTCTCCACGTATGTTTTGGATGAAAAAATAGAATTATAACATCACGTAAAGCAAAAAATAAAATTAAATAGAGAAATTTTCCATAACACTGTCCCTTTAAATAACATCCCTTGCAATTTGCTGGAAATTATGTGTTATGTGTCATTTGTTATTAAGCTGATGCTTAAGCAGAACTATAGAGAGCATATTAACACCTCGATTTTTTTCCTGTCTGCCAGCAGGGGGCAGATTTTTCTCACTTTTCCCCACTTATTCTTTGAAAATGACCTTCACCTGTAAGTAGCAGCTCTCTGCAGCGCAGGGCAAGCTTCAGCCCAGATAGATAAAACAACATCTCATATACCTACCACAGTTACAGATTACAGAGCTGCCGAGGCTCATCTTCCAGATAAATAAACTAGACACCCTCACACAGACCGCTGTCCCAGGGGCACCATTAGACCAGCAGAGGGCAGCTACAGATGCTCTGTGTATGTGGAAGCTGCATGGTTGCATGGTAGGATGAGGCGATCAGCCCTCTGTTGATGCTTTCAACTCACAGCTCAGGAAACCCAAGGTCAGGATCACAACCTAGTTTTTTTTTATTTTTTTTATTCTAAATCCTCCTGTGTCACTTTGAATCCTTCTGGCTATAAAAGTCAAAAGGACAACTCTTCAAAAAACCCGTACTTACAAAAGCTGTAAGCTCTGAGGCATAGAATGAAAGACTGAATTATGGTGCTATGGCAACACAAAGCAGCAGGTGCTGCAGAGAAGACTGAGAGCAAGTTAACCTGATAGAGCAGAAAGGGGAAAAAAAAAGGAACTCAGGTGAATGTCAGAATTTCAGACTACGGCGGAAATGGGAGCGGCTCCTTGTGTTGGTTCATCCTCGAGGAGGGGATATGGACATATTAAATATGTAGGATGGTGATATCTGGTGATATTTGCAGGCTGGACTGTGTGTTCTTACATGAGCAGGCTGCCAGGTGCAGACATGGATCTCTCCTCTCTTCTGCTCGGGCACTCAAAGGGGTTGCTGAACGAGCGCTTCCTCAACATCGCTTTCACCAAGATCTGAGGCAGACAGGATGAAAACCGTCATGAGCGAAGGCTCCGCTTTGATTTGAAGCTGACAGAAGTAACCAATATGAATTAATTAGTTTTTGTGAGCTTGAAATTAGAGTCACATTATGAAAAATGTTCAACATCTTGGAAACAAATTATAAATGTGTAGGCTGGGGATTGTGGATTTAAAAAAAATATGTCAGAGTTTCACACATAAAAAGCTGTTGAGGGGGAGTATTATACGTTTTCCAGGCACATAGCGCCATCTTATAGCACAATGAAGTAACTATCTAACCTTTAGTTGTTACAAAAACGATAAATCAAATATGACTAATCTGACTTTGCAACTTAATGTCTTGAAATTAGGCTTCTGTCTCTTTAAAAACTCCTGCTCTTTCTGAAACTCTGCCTTCAGGAAGTCATCACAATTAACCCTTTAGCAACATTTTTACTAGCGTTTTACTGGGAAGTAACTCATGCAATGAGCTCAGCAGATGCACAGCTTCACAATGTGTTTGCTAATTGCTGCTGGCTAGTCTGAAGGAGTTGAGTAGGACAGTCGCAGGTGAGGGTTCCTTTGTCGATGGAAGCTTGGAAACTGCAGTTCGGGGGAGGAGCTGCACCTTGAAGGCGGAGCTAGGTCCACCCAGCCATTTTGCACAACTGATTGGTTACCATGGGAGATTAAAGAATATCTCAAATAAACATGAAAGAATCAAGGAAACACTACAACATGATGTAAAGCTCAAAAAAGTCAATTTCACATAATACTGCCCGTTTAAAAACACACTCAACAATACACAGGTGAATACGATACATAAACAGGAAACAGAAAGTTCAGATAAGATAATATGTTACACGTGGCTGTAAAACACACAGGATGTTTTTTTGATGGCTAAAGTTACTGGAAACCAGAGGTTTTTTTTCTTTTTAATTCTCCGACTGCTCTCAGTCCGTTTCTTAAATGTTTCTCAAACAGCACCTTCATTAATTTAAATGAGTTACTATCTAGTTATAAATCTCCCCATACTTATATTTACAATTGTCTCCAATGCAAATGGAGCCACATTGTAGAAGACCAGTGCTATTTGCAACACACGGATTGTGTGCAAGGTAAAGTCTGCTGACAGCTGTTAATCTGACAGTGGTTGGGGGTGTGGGAGAGAAGTAATGATTAGAAAGTTTCTACTCCTCAATAAAAATAATTAAAAAAACCACCAAGCATCTACATCGCTTAATAATTTAGAAGAACCACACTGAATGCGATTCCTCCATCATGCAGTATTAAACTGTACTGCAATGATCTTGTTTGATCTGAAGCTTTTTGTGGGGAAATCTCTTTTTCTTTACCTCTTTGGTCCCTTCGGCTGCTGCTGTCTTTGTGGCTAATAAGTGGACGACTGCAACCTGATGCAAAAACAGGCATTAATTCCTCCTGCTTGCTGGACATGATTCATTTGGTGCAACGTGAAGCTCAGTGGATCCATATAAATCTGGATTTGTTTACACACCAGAAGAGTGATGCCAGCTGATGCAGTCTTTAAAACATCTGCACAGGTAGTCAGCCGGACTCGTATTCTGTCTTATAAAAACACTCTGTCCTGCCTCTTAGCAAACTCTCCATGTGTCTTAATAACTTTCTGTACTATTCTGTAATTCACTGCTCTGTTTAACGTGGCTCAGATTAGGAAAGGCCAAGGCGATGCTGCTCTTAGTCACATTTCTGCTGAAGACCTGCAGTGTTTCTTACCACAGCGGAGAGGCTGGGGACAAACTTCACAGAGTTCTGGATATCCTCCTCTGTCACCTCCACCATGGAGCAGTGCTCCTCCTCCAAAGGCAGAGGGTCAGTGCCTCCCTGGGTCACCCACTGGTCCATCTACACACACACACACACACACACACAGACATCCCCAATAAACACTACGTATCCCACACTTGTCATTTCAAGTGTGGGATGAGCTTTTATTCTTGGAGCTTTTATTCCAAGTGTTATGTGACGTGTATGTTTCATGAAGCAAAGACCTAAACTGATTTTGATCTGATTTTTACCCAAAACATCTCAATCGTATTCTGAAACCAGATCTTTACATGTATTTTTTCACAAGTCTATGGACGTGCAAAGCTTGTAGAAACATACCCCAAAACAATCACTGCTGTTATCTGTAGTTGGTCTAACAAAGTACCGAATCGGGAGGAGCTAAATATAAAACCATTAGAATCATTCATCGTATTTTCTGCATGTTTTTGCTAATGCACAACAGAAGCAAAAACCAAAGTTGTTGTTTTTGGATCCAAAAAGGAACGTTCTAGAGTCAACACACAGCTTCAGTGATTACAGCTGGAAACTAGAGATCACGCCCGAAATCTGGGAGGGGTGAACTAAGACCTTAACTTTCAGAGACACATAAAGACAGTTAAAAAGTCAGTCTTCTATCTCCTGAAGAACATTTCTGGGATTAAAGGACTAATATCCTAGCTAGATGTAGCATTTGGTTGCATTGATTACTGCAACAGTGTCTTCACAAATCTGAAGACAGATTACACCTTCTGAGAGACACGGCTTGAGGTCATCTGAGGTATGAACCAAGTGCACGCTGCCTGTCCTTTAGCTCGTCTGTGGAGGACTCCGTTCTGACTGGTCATCTTCAATGAAAAACATGGAAAATGTCAAAGGAAAGCGTCGTGCCTCTCAGTGCTACACCGCCCTTCATCCTATGTTTCTCTGACATGTGTGTGTGTGAGAGAGAGTGTGTGTGTGGATGTCTCTGCACAAGGACACACATGATGTCTAACAGGCTCATTATCTCCTTTTCCATAAACACAAACAGCGTCTCTGGTGAGAAAATGACTCAGCGTCGTCGGATTGTGCAATGGAAACATGTTGGAGGGAGGAGAGGGTGAGGTATCTGCTGTCTGCTCCGTCTGAGACCGGCCCCTGGATTCAGACTGACTCAGGTTTTAGTCCACATTGACACACGGCTTCCATCTCGCCAAGCTTAATGAGCACCACTGTTCACCTGACAGTAAGTTGGTGGAATCGAAACCCAACGTGCGAGGGTAAACAACGCCCCGCTGAATCCGCGGTCTTTTCACACATCTGAACATCGACTACTGCTGCCACAGTACCTTGATCTCAGGAATGGTCATTCTGGTGTCCGGGTTCTTGTCCAGCATCCGCAAGATTAACGTCCGCAGCTCCTCGCAGATGTTTGGTCTGCCATGGAGAACGAGACTCGGTCAGGTTTTTGGACACTGCTTCGTTTATCCGCACACGCTGAGGTAACAGACACTGAAATCATCTGACATCGTTTTTAAAACGGCTCCGGGTGTTTTTCAGGATTTTATGATAAAATTATTAACAGTGCGTTAAGTAGGTATGATGAAAGCCTATGCTTAATTAAAACAGACTGGGAACTGCACGTTATCAACCAGCACTGAAAAATAAACACTCTCCTAAATGTTATTTAAGCTGCAGAAATCAAATATACTATTCTACAAAAATTCAGCTGTAATAAGAGTACCAAGTAATTAAGATAATTACACATTAGATTAAACAAAATCTAAATGATCATTTGAAAGCAGAATAAATAATCATGGCTACTCTAAAATATTGACTTGGTAAACTTCAATCCTTCGATTTAGGGTTTCTATAGATAATTAGAACAAATAATAAAAGGCATAGTTGAATTAATTGAATATTTTCAAACATTTTATTACACATCATTTTATTGACAATGTTACAAAACAAATTATTTCTAGTATATGTAAACTACATTATTCAACATTTCTCAACTGCTTTTCAAAACCCTCTTGCTAACTTGTTAGCATTGCGGTGGTTGTAGTGAGCTGTCGCCAGTTAGATTCAATTCGTTCTAATGTTTTATTACTGGAAATGCTTTATGTGCCCATAGGGATACTTTCCCTGCAGGCACATCATTGTGGGGGAATTTCTAAATAAAGAAAAACGTAAATTACCTGTTGAATATTCTCAATAAAGTGCAATTTTTTTCCTCAGCTAATAACACAATATTTAAAATACATAAAACCAAGAAATAATAAGCAATGATGCAGTACAGTATTGACCAATTTAGAAATTCATAGACCCTACCCAGGCAGTCTGGAAACAAAGACTAATAAAAACTGAAAAAGTGAGGTGTTTAAAAGTGAAATCAGAGGTCGCAAAGAGACACAAGAAGTTATTTTAAATCATTTTTTTCCCCATAACATGTAGAGAAACAAATAGGATTTATTTAGGCTGCAAGAAAGCAAGAGAGAGCAAAACATTCTGCAGATATCAGATTTTGAAAAATTCATTTTCTAGGGGAAGCTCATTATGTTTTTTATATTGCCAATAATGCTAACGTTGCTAATTGCTATATTAAGACTCTAAAGATTAAACTAAATGACAATTCAAAACATTTATTCTTTGCCTTACACTAAATCCTTTCTTGCATGAATATAGTTATGTTGCCTCTGTTCATAATAGGCACAGTATACACTTATTGTTTTTTAAAAGAAGGTGAAAGTCGCAGGTCAAAGCTTAAGAAAAAACCCCAAAAAACCTGATATCGGAAATCGACCACGAAATTCTGATCGGAGGATCTCTAATTGTGATTCCTCTAATTTTAAACGTTATAATTTTACTTTTATTATAAGAAGCAATTTTCTCAATTTATTTAAAAAGGGCTCATCAATTCATCTGTAACAAGTTCAATTCTAAATTCAGTTTATCCAAACACAAATGACTAAAATTAAACACTAAAATTACTAACGGTTTCAATCCGTAACGGCAGCCAGCGACACTGAAAGAGGAGAATGTGACAAAAATGATGTTCATCAGGGAACCCAGCCTCCATCATGGTGACAGTGGCATGACATTATTTGTACAAATGGCCCCATCACCACTCAGAACAAGGCACCATTAATCATTATTGATTTTTATAGCATACAAATGATGCGATTGCAGTCTGCGTGGGGGGACGGGCCAACCGAATGCAAGAGCTTCCTGAGCAACCATGACTCCAGTAAGCATGACGGTTCCTTATTAACAAAATAACACTTTGTTCTAACAGTGTTATTTTGTTATCTTCTACGTTTATATTTCATCAGTCTATTCACTCTGCTGATGCTCAATACGTGGCTTCACGTGTTTTCTTACTTAATCACCCAGGAAGACCTCTTCCTCTTCCTCTTCCTCTTCCTTGAAAGAAAGATCAGGGAGGCACCGCAGCTTGTATGTTCACATGCTATTGTTGCAGTCTAGACCCTTATTTTGATGCCGAACCGGTGACTCCCTTTCATATTCCAGTTGTTTTGATTTGTGTGTGTGTGTGTGTGTGTGTGTAGGGGGGAAGTGTTTTTTACTGCTAAAAATCCACAATAAGAGGTAAAATAACTGCACAAAGTGGAGAGAAAAGGTGCAATCAACTCTGCTATTTTCTCTAAGAAGGAATGAAAAACGGCTGGAACAATAAAAAAAACTCACGTTTCAGGAAAATCCACAGGCTTGGTCTTTATCTTATTGTGCAAAGCCAATATGTACTCGTCAATAAATGGGCACTGCAGGTAGAGGAGAACAAAGACAATAACAACAACATAAAAAAAAAAACAGGAGTGAAATCCACAATGCAGGTTGCCTGAATCACAGCTCTGGCAGAAGACGGATCAGACAAATTACAGCTGCAGCAATCAGCCTCTGGTGTTCATTTAAATGAACGAGCGCCGAATCAGACGCAGAGAAGGCGGCACGCTTTGTTCCCACAGAGGTGTTGCTATAGAGGGAGACGGCTTTCGGTGTTACAACGCTGTTAAATAAGCGAGAGACAGAAAGTGTGCACACTTGCCTTCCCAAACACGAAGCAGTACAGGGTGATTCCCATGGCCCACACGTCCAGCGCCTTTAAAACAGACAAACAAAAACAGGAGATTAATGCAAATGTGAGCCACGCCGACTGGAAATCACTCGCAGCACCGAAACCTAACGGGAGATTTATGCAACGTCAGGCCGTTTTATTTTAGGGCGTCTTTTTCTGAAGCCTTGAAGATGGATTTGTGCTACAATTTAGCAGAGGGACTAGCTGAGCCACCTCACTCTTTGTCCCTCTGGCTTGGTTTTTCTCTACAGGTAATCCTTACCAGTTAGAGCTGTAATAAAAAAATAAAAAATAAAGAAAAATAAAAAAAAGTTAATTTTTTAAAATTTGTTTTGTGAGACATAAAACGTTTAAGATCACCCGGCTAATTTTGACCTCAGACAAAGACTAATTGGAGTTAATTTATTAAGAAAAGAAAAACTTTCCAAACCCACCTGACCTTGCAGAGTCATTTTAAATCAGTCATCGTCCCTCTATTTGATTTAGGTACAGATACTGACCAGAGTTTAAATTTATTTCCCAAGCAGAGATTTGGGCCGAGCTGGGGCAGAATTATTCGTGGCGCATTTAATAACCCTGCAATACCTACAGCACAGGAAAAGTCAAGCGAGAATGAACGATATAAAGTTGCGCTGATCTACTTATTATAGCGTAACTGGAGGAGCAGGTTGTTCACTCTGTTGAGGAAATAAAGAGAGGAAACAGGGTGTAGAAGTTAATCAGACTGTAACAACCGCAGCTCCACCCTGCATCAATCACACATCCCAGAAGATTTGCATCTGACTCACCCTGCAATAAAACAAACAACAAGATGGAGCTGGAAGACGCTAAAAAAAAAAAAGAGCTAAAAATGGGGGAAGTTCTCAATAACCTGTCAGGATCGGACATGTTCGGAGTCGGGGTGGATGTTTTAGATGCGATCTAACCTCCAACACTGACGGGGAAACGCCGGATTTACACAAAGATTGTCCTGGAGCTGAAACTAAGTGCGCTTTTGGGTTTACAGTTACAATTACAAGCAAGTCACACGTTTCATTAAGCTCCTTTTCTGAAATTACATTTTGTTTTACAGTAGATGCAACAGGAAGCATTTCCAGTCAGTCTACCAAATATTTTCACAGAAGGGATAAAAGTCAAGCAAAATGCGCGCATTATGTTCCTGGCCTTGAAACGTGAAATGATAAAAAAAAAAAAGACATTTCTGATTGTTGAGTCATTCTGAAAAGGCTTCAGAATATTTTCCGGACTGAAACAAGACTGTTACTTTGTTTCTCGTTTCTTTAACTACATCACACTGAGCCATGATGTGTTGCTTGTTGAGGCTTTTCAGACCATTTCATGTCGTCACAGGATCCGTTTCAGTGTTTTGTTGATTCTGCAGCTTCGGCGCCAATCAGGTCTATCTGTGCACGTCTAATAAAACTAAAATAAAAATGTGTTACAAAAATAAACAGTTACTTCATGGCATTGCTGGACTTTCTTTTTCACATAGAGCCTGGTTCATTTGCATAATGTTATTTTATTTAATAAATAAAATCAATATTTGAAAACTGATTTTTGCATTTATTCCGATTGTCGTTGATTGTCGTTTCTTTTCGTTTCTTTTCTTCTTTTTTTTTTCCTCGCAAGACATGATTAAAGCGCCCTCTCATTATCTACTGCAATTTGTCATAGTGTTAGATTGTTCATGTACTTCTGGGAATGAAGCATAAAGGGCTTTAGTGACACACAAGTGTTGGATATTATAAAACTCACTTCTAATTTTTACATCCCTTGGAAGAAAGGCTTTTCTTTATCAAAACCTGAGAGAGTGCAAGAACAATCAGGGAGGAAGAGGCACTCGGTCCCTGAAACCTTGACAAAACAGCCCACTGAAGCACTTAAAGTGGCTCTTTTACCCTGGCGGCTTTTTGTCAGCAATCAAATGTGCTATTTTGGCTCCTCTTTAATGGACATACGCAGCCCTTCTCTTAGGTTTTATGGAAACCCACAGGAGGACGGAGCGAAGAGGGAGGCGGCTGCACAGGAGCAGGAAGTCAAAACTGACCACATGGATACAGCAGGACACGCATAAAGATCAACCGCTCTGAGTCTGGAGGCGATCATGTTCACATGTTGGCAGAATTGGAAATTTGAAAAAGCTTTTGAAAACATAAATAGAGTGAGAGTGAGATATTTGAAGTGCGTGTTTTACTTCACATTGCATGAGAACACGTACACAACTAATCAACGGTAACTTTATAACAGAACTAGGTATACTAGTAGGGTGACCATATTTTCATTTAGGAAAACCGGGACACCTTGGGGGGGGAGACGGCGACACCACGAAAAAACAGGACATTTCCTCACTTTCTATTTCACACGACATGAAATACAGACATTTCCCAGGAAATATGGACGTTTGGTCACCCTAGATACTAGAATATACACATTGAATTTATGATAATTCATGTTTAACCTCATTGGATTACACCAACCGACTTCCTCTGCAGCTGTTTGAGTTGTGCTGCAAAACCCATAAAAAGGGACAAAATGACTTTAGCTCCCCTGTACTGGTTTCTTGTTCTTTTAGAATTGGTCTATAAATTTAAAGCCCCCCAAAAATTACATTACAAACAGATCAGAGACTGTTCAAAAACACTGCAATCTACTTTTAGTAAGAAACACAATACCCCCCAAAAAGGATCCAACATTCAGTATTTGTCGACGAAATCTAAAGCCTTCTGAACTCTGCTCTTTTTGTACAAAGCTACATTTAACTTTTAGGCCTAATTTCTAGACATATTTAATTAAGTATTCGCAGTCTTCATTTAACGTTCTCTTTCTCTCACATTCCCTTCAGAAGCAGTGGGTGATTATTTAGATTTACCATGAAAGTCAAACTGATTAACCCAGAAAATAAAGAAAATAAATTCCGACCCAAACGTACACGCACTACCCTTCAAATCCACTGATTCGACTCACTTTCCCACTGAAGCTCTTGCACTTCTCTGACAGAGTCTCTGGCGCCATGAAAGCAGGAGTCCCTGCGGTGCTCGACAGCAGAGCGTCGTTGCCCTCGAACTGGTTGCTCACGCCGAAGTCGGCTATCTTCACATGGCCGTCGTCTCCGAGTAGCAAGTTGGACGGCTTGATGTCCCGGTGGACGATCTTCTGGTAGTGCACTGAGGAAAAAGGAGGGGAGAAGTTAAAGAAACTGTCCCAACAAAATGCATCTGGTGTGTAATATTTCAGTACTATGTTTGTGATCTAACGGCTTGAATAGTGATGTCACTACAGGGCTACGCCGTTCCCTTAAAAACTACATTTAATTTCTTGCTCCGGTTCATTGAATTCCTGCCATCTTTTTTTTTTTAATCCACCAAATAGTCTCCCAGATTGTGCATGAAAAAGATAATGTTTCTATTAAAATTCTGAATATTTTCAATATTGCTTTGCAGTTGGCAAACACCAATGGATGGGCATCAAATCGTTCATATTAATAACCCAAATCATCTGATCAGAAACTAAACAAACCGACGTTTCCCCATAAAAACACGCTAAGCAACGACGCCACGAAGCGGCTCTGATATAAAATCCTCTGAGATCTGACTTTTGTTGTTACCATTTGATGATTTGACTTGCACTGCCTGTCCACCGTCCAGGCTTACAGCTCTTGTTTGTCCGAAACTAAAATGGCATCAATGCGCTGTTCTAAATTTAGTAGCTTGACGTCACTGGCGATCACTGCCATACCACGATCTGGCTCATTTTAATACTAACCCAGGTATTTAACTCCAAGCGGACCGGAACATTTGCTTTGTTTCTACCAGGTCTTTATCTTCTGCATGTAATTATATGTGCTTGAACGTCGGTTTTGTTCTGATGAAATCAACAATCAAGATTTGCTATTCTTTAACCACAACCCACTTGGGAAAACGAAAAAAAATCAAAGAAGAATCTGAAGAGGGATAATTAACAAAACAAGCCATCAGAGAGAGAAGTAGTGATTATGTCCCAGAGGAAAGCATCACCAGCTTTGATTGCCGCTTCATAAGAATGATGGGAGGACTGTGAACCAGGGGTCATCTTTGAGTGAGAGTTAAGTACGTCCTCAAACGTCTTCTGGAATATAGGTCCTGAATGCGTCCCTGATGGGATAAGTGGTCTCTACTTGCAGTGAGGAGGTCTTCCTGAAACAAGGGGCGCTTGACTTCTCTACTATTAAATGTCATAGCGCTCACAACGGTCAAATTAAAGTGACGCCAGCGCCATCGGGAGCCCCGGCTCCGACTCACGGCTAAGATTCATGAAGGCTGCAGGAGACATTTTAATGCACTAAAACTACAATTCAGAAAATTAAAGGCTTGAAATTTATTGTGCCTGCCAGAGTTCAGCATTTATATTTCAACAAAGCAGATGGACACGCTTCCCAACAGATTTTCTTTAACTTATCTGCCAAACACAGGCTTCACACCTCTTTCAGTGCTTTATCTGTAGCTGACCTCAGTGGATTTCATTTGGACTTTCAGTTCAACAGACTTTAAGTCGTGGTGTCCAGCTTCTATCTACGAAGTAACGTCACTTTCAGAAGCAGCTCTGCTCCAGCGCAGCTGGTTCAAGTCTGATTGGTACGTTGTTCAAAAGCGGTTCGATCAGAAGGAGATTGTGTGTAAACCTCAATCTTTAAAATCTTCCCACAGATTCCTCAACTGGATTGAGGCTGAGACTTTGACTGGGTCATTTGTAACTCGAAATGTGCCATGATCCTCACCAGTGGTTTTAAACTGCATTCCTCGAGGAAACTTTTAGACGTCTCTCTGCTTCAGTGCACACGGCTCCAATATTAGCTCATTAGCAGAGCTTCGGCTTGACTGAAAGCTAGTGAGGGTGTTTAGCGTCAAGGGAAATGTCCAGGATGACCTCCATGTCCTTGCTAATGCAGAGACGCTGCACAACCTCTTTGTGAGAGTTCTGCTCATCTGCCGCAACATCCACAACAGGAAACCCTTCCTGTCCGTAGCGATAACCAATCTACAATCTTAAATAATGAGCGTAACTACAACATCTTTCCCTCAAAAATGTTTCCTTCTTTAAAATTGAATTGAAAGCAGCCACCGCCTTGTTTCACTGTGAACATGGTGTGTTTAGGGTGAAAGTAAAACACTGGTATCATCTGACATCAGTCACTTATCCCCAACGATTCATGGAGGACGGGTGAGGCACACTCTAGAGAAGTCTAAATTAAGACGGGACAACAATAAAACAGAGATCACGCACTAATGATTAAATAATTAGTTAAAAAGTTGATTTCTTGCTGCTTTGGATTAAAAATGAGTAGTCAATGTATTGGACCAGCATTGCAAATTATTACTTCCTTATTACTCCAACGTCTGCGTTCTTTATGGTATTTATAATGCAGTAATTTTGTGCAACTCGAGTCGAAACCACAAAAGTGTGGACTCTTCTGACTTTTGATAACGACTGGTTGCACTGGATTTTCTTCAGGGGTATCAGAATAAAGCGGGCGAACACAAACGTGCCTCTTTTTCTGATTACAACTTGAAAGGATGATTTTTCTTGTTTTGTAATCATGTACAGAGTTATGTAGGTTTTGTACTATGGGCCACATACACTGAATGAATGCATTGAAGTTCTCTGTCTGCAACAAAATGTGGAAAAGTTGAAAAGAGGTATTTTTGCAGCAATCAGATTGTTTGGAGAACTATGGCAGAAATGTTAACGTTAAAGGAAACCTTTTTTAAACACTCTTCAAAAGACATCATGACATGCTGTTGTCTACTCTAAAAAAAATCTGTTTTTAAAAAGATTAACTTAACTTAGAGGCTTAGATGTGTTCTTTTGTAGCATTTTTGGGAATTCAAAAAACTTGATTCTTTTTCAATTGTGATCATCTTCAGGATTTAAGGTGCTAATGTGCTGGTAAATCCTCCACACAAACCAACGTGATGTGAGAAAAAAAAAAAAAGACAGTAATGTCCTTTTGGATGAAAAGGCTCAATAACAGCAAATAATTGAAATTGATCCACTACAGCGAAAAGGGCAGCTTGAGAAAAACTGTTGGACCAAATTGTGTCTCAGCGGCGATCAGACGGACGGACATAAATGCTGCCAGACGGCGAGGCGAGGGAACGGAGGCAGAGGCTCAAGAACATTTTGTTCCTTTATGCAGATCAAAGGAAGACACCAAATAAAAAAAATATTACAATCTATTAACATTTTTAATCACATTTAGCATTATAATGTGCATGATAACAAGAAGTATTAATACTGATGGTTTGCGCCCAGTAGATGCTCTGATTCCCGAAGAATATAAGCATTAAATATGAGCAACTTTTGTCATAATTTTGCAGACTCACGGTACTCAATGCCCAGGATGATGTCTCTGAAGTACTGCCGGGCTTGCTCCTCTGAGAAAGGAGTCTCTGTTGGCACCTCCATCACTGGACTGCAGATTCATACAGCCGGGCAGAAACACAGATTCAGACATTGCTTTTAAAACCGGATTCAGATTGAGGAACAAAACCAACGAGTTAATGTCTGAAGCAAAGATGAGGCGACAACACTGAATGCGATAAATAACTTCCCGACAACCTCTTCATCCTCAACGCTTTCCTGAGACACACAACTTTATGATCACATAGAAACATCTGAGCAGAGGACATAAATTATGCTGCATTCCAAATGGAGCCGAATCAGATCAGAAAACTGCATCTGAAATGGTTTGCATGGTCTTGAGATGATTGTGAACTGGTGCTGGATGGATAAACTGAATCGAGTTTATGTAAAAAGCAGACGTACTGAATGTGCCGATGAAGCACTAAATACAAACGTGAATATTCGGGTCATTTTATTTGTTCTCCAGGTGTTAAAAAAAACTAACTTACATTTAGAAAAAAGAAAAAGAACCGCTCATGTTTATTATTGTTATCGGTGAAACGACTTAGAAACATCAGCACCAGATCCACGACCCGAAGCCTTTCCTGGCTTTGGCAACAACTGTGAAAACCTCCAAGACTGTAACGGCAAGGAAAAACTCCTGCAAGGCGTTTAGCTTGGAGCAATGAGCGCTGCAGAGGATGGGATGGAGAGATGGAGGATGGAGGATGGAGGAAGAGACGGAGGAGGAAGACAGAAATCAGAGGACGTGTTCTCTACTCACCCCTTACGCATCAGCTCAAACACTATCGGGAACAAAACAAGGGGACAACAAAGAGGATACAGGTGAGGTGGAATATTTTTACTCATTAGCTCATTGTGATCACTTCTGCCCAGCGAGGTTACATCCAAACTTCCTAGTAGCCGTCGTCTACCTAGCCTAGATTTAGCTCACGGATAGTTTGATGTTCAGGAGGAGAACTGTGATCTGGGAATCCTGAGAGGATTCCACCCACTGTGTGAACCCTGAGGTGGTGCTAAAGACATACTGGGTTCTGAAGAAATTACACAAACACCTGTACAATTGGCAAATGTTGCCGAGCGGAAAGCAGATAAACTGAAGGAAAATCAGACATACATACCCATGTAGAGGTTGTCCTCCGACGGATCATCCAGGACCTGGAATATTAAGGAGGTGAAACGGAGAAAGTTCAGTTTTTCAAGCCAGAATAACACATCGTTTAAAATGTGCAGCATTTAGCTTCATCAAACTGTACATTTGAATTTTTTTTTAAATATATTGATGCATTAGGCAGGGACAATGGTCATCGATTAACATTTCTGTAAGTTCACCAAAATTAGCCAAAAAGGCTATTTTTTCTTCAGCTATCCCCAAACAATGAGTAATTTGTCTGGCTGAAAACAAACACAAAACAAGGCTCAAATGACTCAACTGCACACATTTGTGAATAAAAATGCATTCAGTACAAACAGTACATATAAACTTAAATTTTTTGTTCATAAAAAAGGAGTCAACTCATGACCAGAGAATGCTCAGAAATCTCCAAAACAACAGAGAAAATCCTTCCTTTATTCTTTTCTTTTTATTCTTTTGCAGTATCAGGTTGAGATAAGAAATCAGCGACGCTCTTCTACATCTGCTGTGTGTTTTGGCTGTGTGGTGCCTCAGGGGTCAACACTAGGAGCCCTTCTCCTCTCTCTGTGTCTCCTGCCATTTGATTTTGTTTTGAGGCAATTTGGAATTTGATTTTGTTGTTATGCTGATGACTTTCGAGTCTAGATTCCCGTTAAAATAATCCGACTTGGGATGATGTCTAAATAAAATCAAGGCGTGCGAGTATAGAATGAATGAATGCCGCTTATCTTCACGTGCATGTGGAGTCGCGTTGTAAAATAGAGGGGCGGTTGTTTGGGCCACAAACAGGATAACATGGGCAGACGTTTTAATCCCGTCCATTAGGCTGTGAGCCTCGGTCTGCCGCATGCGAGCTGAGCTCTGGTAATGGCAGTTTTTCCACAGAGCAGACAGATTTTCTTGGATGCAGATTACAAACAGTTGGCAGCCGAGGTCAGACAGTCTGGACAGATTTCACAACGGTGGTAAATACGAGATTTTAATAACGGAATCTGGGTTTCGTTCTGGGAGTCTTCAAAGGGATTATGGTCGGAAATGGTTAGTGACGCAAAGCAACGTTGCGATTCTGCTGTAGTTTTAGGTGTAGTTGCTGTTCATTATGCCACTACAGTTTTATAAAGAATGTTGTAAAAATTTGTGCAACTCTTTCCCATTTTTTGCCACAAGAAAAATATTTTCTTGGGATTTTATGCGATAAAAACACAAAGTTGCCTATAGTTCTGCCTTTTGAGGAAATGTTAGATCATTTTAAAATTATTTCTGCAGACAGAACTCAAAAATGTGGAAAGCCTTTTTATTCAGTCCTTCTGGGGCAATGCTTTCTAGAAGAACCATTTAATGCAATTACAGCTGTAAAAGGTTTCGTCTCTACCGGCTTTGCACAGCTGGAGTTTGGACCTTTTGACCACAGCTCTAAACGTCATTCTCAGTCTTGAACACGGCTTTCCATATTTGCTATGTGTCGTATGTGGCAAATTACAAATGAGGCATTTATTGGCTTTCTTTTAACAATGTCTTTCATTGTGACGCTTTTCCAAGAGTAGCCAGTTTTGTGGACTTTCCTGTTAACAGTTTCTGTCGTTGAGGATCCGGTCCTGCTGGGTTACCGGAACGGCGTCATTTTAACCAGGTTGATGCCCCACTACTAATATGAGTGCTAGATTTCATTTCTGGGCATCGTATAAAAGGGGCTAAATACTGCATTTTTAAAAAAAAAAAAGGGATAAGTGGGAGGGGTGATCATTTATCTTATTGTTTCTCATTTATTGCGAGAAATTTCTTATTATGATAATAATTCACTTTTTTTTGTTGTTAAAATAAATCAGAATTATTTATTGTAGCACAATAAATTAAGGTCAATTATTTTTTACCCAAAACTGTTCATATTTTGTAGATTTTTAATTTTACAATTTTTTCCAATGTCAAATTTTTTATTTTTTTTAAAAAATATGATTAAATGCAATTATGGTGTGCAGCTTAGTGAAACAAATCATACTTCTTTATGTGTATATGTTCTATAACAGTAGTATTTGTCCTTATGGTGCCATGTCAGCCATAGAGTAAACTAAAAAAAATAACAACAACTAGGTCTTATCATACCATTTATTATCACAAATAAAAGTATTGTGATAAAACTTTAAGTGTATATCACCCATTAGCTTGAATAAAAATTAATAGTAGGTGTGAATGTTCACATGAGTGTGAACCTTTTCATACTTTGTGTCAGCCTGTCACTTGAAATCCCAATAACATACGAGGAAGTTTGTGGTTGTAATGTCATAAAGTGTGGCAAAAGGTCAAAGGCGTAAAATACTTTTGCTCTCCACAAAGCAGAACTCACAACACAACACTAAGCAGATGACATTTTATCTCTCGACGTGAGAAGAAGCAGATCCCGCATCGAGGAGCGCGCATGTTTTCACCACAGTCACAAACTATCAGCACATCGGAGAAGTAACAACATTAACGACGGCTCCCTTCCGTTTGCAGTCGCTACATCAAATAATCGTGGCAGTGAAATATAATATACAGGACTTATGAGTGATTATTAATACGCATGTAGCTCCAGCGCCAACGTGTCGAAAGGTGAAAATGGATTACGCTCTCAGCTGGGGCTGCGTTTAACCGGTTGAGAGGCAGACCTGCTCTTCACTGCTGCCTCCTCTTCCTCGCCGCCCCGGAACGTCTATCCTGTTTTTCTGTACGGGATTAAAGGAGCGGGTCGTCCTGCGGAGAGCTGCTAAGGAGCGTCTCCAGCCACAATCAAGGCCTTATTAGTAGTCTGCCCCTGTCACCAGTCATTTACAAGGATATTAAACCACTTTGTGCTCCGAGTCACTCTCCTGTGATACCAGCGTTCTGTTTCCTGCTGGTCTCCACCTCGTCTGCTCCCCGTTTCTCCTCGGGGGCTCAGTTCAGTTCTCCATGTTTCCTCCTTCATTTCCTCCCTGCCTGGCCCTCATCAGCATCTCTCCCCAGTCTCTCAGTGTCACCCCAGTTAACCAGCCGTACCGGCAAACTGCGGATCTCTTCCAGCACACGGGTCCGTGGGCCGCCTTTGTGACAGATGGCAAATACAGAGGAACAGAAATCTGGTAAGAACGCAGCTGCATCAAGTGTTTAGCTTCAAGTAGGTGGCTCTATAAATGTCAGACAAAGACATCTCACATACTGTTATGTATTAAAACAAACCGCCAACGTGTCTTTATTTCTTTGTCTGTCTAAGATTCTTTTACAGTCTCAGGCAGACAAAACTCCATGCTGTTTCTGTATAAATTGAGAATTTATAAACTTGCTATAATGAGAAATTAACAATGGAAGCCCAGTTAAATGCTAAAAGCTGAAATTAATGGCTGGTGGAAATCTTTAAAAGTTGTAAAACGATGGTAGATCAAGTCATGTTTTTTGTGTTGAACACATGAAGAAATGTAGTTTACTTACATCAATGTCATTATTTTCTGCTCGTTATTCTCCCTTGTGGTGAATTTCGACTGAATCCCTAATTTGCAGTCATGTGTAAAACACTGATCATAGAGTCAAATAAAGACCTAAAATTCAATCAATCCCAAAACCCAAATCTGTCAAAACAGGAACATGTAGCTGCGCTAAAACCCAGTGGAAATGGGAAAAACAAGTTCATGCATTGATTTCTTCGTATTTGGACAGAGGTCTCATCCAAATGCTGATGACATTTGTGAAATCAGAAGTTTTTTTGAATTTGCTGACAAAGTAACAGACAAGATATTAGTGGCTTCTGACGCTAAAGTTGCTTTGGGGTTTTCTATTGGTGCCATTTTGCAGTTAAAATAATCAATGTAGACTATATTTGATCACTTCTAGTCCAAAATCTAAAATACTTACACATATCTATCAAACAATGTTTGGAATGAAATAACAATTCATATTTCAACAATAAATAAAGCTTCTTTTTTTTTTTTACAAGTTAAGAATTATCTATATATTAATCTACCTATAGGGCTGAAGCAAGGCGGAACAGGATCAATTTTTATTATTTCCTGATTATTTTCTGAATTGACTCAGACAGACGTCCTTGTATGCATGACGCATTCAGCTCAGCAAGCGGCCTTGAGGCTGACAATCCGGCCTCGAACCACAAACTGCACATGAAAAACAGACTCGCAATGGACGGCACAGCCAACGATTCGCTGCTTCAAGGTAACGGCTCACGGTTTTCACAAAGCGCAGAGCACTAGTCACCCCGAGTTAAACATCCTGAGGTCAGCGCCAGTCAAGGACGCCCGACACTGCAACAACTAGTTCCCAAAATTTGCAGCTGAAGCCACAAGGAAACTCCAAGGTTTGCTTGTGTCTGTTTAAATAATGTTTACTGACACGGCCTTGTGCAGGCTCCTTCAATAAGCAAGGTTTTATTTACACAACACATTATGCTTTGTCAATGTAGCAGAAGACCAATCCATTACGTAGAAATGTCTCTTTGCAAAGTGAAATCCCTCAATAGCTTGCTGCAAAACTGCTGGGGACTAAAACAGGAGGGAGGGTATTTAGACTTTGAGGGTAATGACATAAAGTGTGCTTTGGGTTTTTTTTTTTAATGGAGCTCTGATAAGAGCTAAACATGCTGGTGAGAACAGCACAGGCTCGTCTGTCTCTTCCCTCCATCTGTGACAAATGACCAAATCACTTTCATCAGCTTTAATCTGTTCCACTTGGCGTGGGCTCAGTGTTTAAGGGACGGATGGAGAGTATATTCATAATTAGACGAGACTGGACTGAGGTCTCCTGGGGGAATCAGCCTGGTACCTCTAATGTATGTGATGGAGGCCCGAGACAAACCCCATTTACAAAAAGACAAATGGAGAGGGATGGAGGACTAACTTCCTACGCCCATCAGGAGTGTGAGAGAGCAAGGGTGGACAAAGGATGGAAGAGATGAGAGCGAGGGTGTTCTGTCAGAGCTAGCACACGCGCACAGAAGCACTCAACTTTTCTTTTTTATTTTTTTGTTCCTGAAAACTCAGCAGTCCTGGCGGTTAATTCGGCCAAGCGAGCCAGACTGCTTCCCTGCGGTTGCCCCCGCCATCTGGGCTGGACTGAAAACACCGATGATATCACCAGAGAGCGGCGTGCGTCTTGAGTCACAGTCGTCGATATCAGCGATCGTCTTTCCAAAACAAAACGCCCCCTGCGGAACCTGGACGTCTGTCAATTCTCAAAATCAGACGGAGTTTATTTTCAGGACAGAAGTGTTTCTTGTCCAAGAACAAATCAACAAAGGATTAAGAAATGTGACTGAAAAATAACCCTGAAGCATATTCCGAGCTTGTTCTATGGCACCACGGGGATTTAGCCACCTTTTCAGCTGAAATGAAAAAGCGTGAGTCACAGCGTGCTGAGGGTAAAGGTTATCTGAAAACAACACAGTGAAGGATAATCCTGACCTCAAAGGATGCTAAACGTGCTGCCCATGTCAACGTGCTGTCATTAGAGAGGCAGACGTGAAAACATCCACACAGAACCGCTTCTTAGCTCCTCATTTTTCTCCTTTAAAATTCAACTAAATGAGAAACATTGCACAATGTGATTTAATGAGGCGGTTCAATGAGTCTAAACCAGAAATCCACAGAGTTTTTGGACATGCCAAGCAATTCAAATGCATTAAAGTTGCAGTAGAGCAGGGTTGGGTCCTTGAGGGCCGGTGTCCTGCAACTTTTATATAAAACCCAATTCCAGATCAACAAATATAAGCGGCAAGATAATAAGACAGTAGAGCAGCAGCTTAGGTTCTTCTGTTAGTGAAGCTAGCTAGCTGTTTGTGCCAGCATGAGTTAATACATTGAAGTTTAAATATGCTTTTGTTTCTCCAGGTTTGTTCTGTTGTTCTTGATTGTTTATTGCAAATAAGGTAGAGACGATTCTTCTTGTATTAGCCATTTTTGGAGGGCTAACCCTAAAAAAGTGAATGTGAATCATTTTGATTATATTTCAGTGCTAAATGCTTTTGTTCTTTATTTAGGCTTAAAACACAGCACACCTGTACACAGAACAAGGATCTCGGTTTTATTCCTCTATCCAACAAGTGGAGCAAAGGCGTCAACAGATCCATTTTAAACCGTTTAGCTTGATGCTGCTAGCTTAGCCAAATGATGAATCCAAGCCGTTGACAATGCCTTCCAGTACAAAATAATCCTTATGAAACAAAGACAAGTGAAGCAACCAATTAGACAAACAGAAGATTCATACCTCCACCAGCTTGACAATGTTGACATGGTCTAGTTTTTTAAGAATGGCAATCTCTTGGTAAACTCTTTCCAAGGGTCCTAAGACTTTAGGCTGCTCTCCTTGGGCTGCCTTGGGTCCTCTTGGGGGAGGGCGACCTGCAGAGCACCACACACTCCAGATTACACTTTATCGTCAAACATTTACAGTCTACAAATCCTTAAAGCTACAGTATGTAACTTTCATTTTTTTAAAAACAGTTTTTTACCCATTTGTGAAAACTGACACCATGTCTTAGATAATCTGTGAAAAGATTAATCTTCTCCACCTGAGCGACTACTGCTGTCTGATCAAAAACAACCAATCAGAGCCCGGAGAGTCTTACCGCTGTCAATCAACCTCTTGTACTCGCTGCTAATGTGCTAATGCTGGAAGAACAACTTACAATTACAGAGAAGTTGTCATTAGTGGTCTTGCTAACTAACCTAGCGTTCACAAGGCTAGTTAGTTGCTAGTTAGCAATGGGAGAAGGTAGACAAGCAAAATTTTTTCACATTATCTGTCTCACACCTTATTGCCACAACATAGTGACAGTTTAAACAAATATCTAAAAGAATATTTTTTTTTAATAAAAGTCAACACACTGCAGATTTAAATGGTACTAACTCACGTGGAAAACCACACTGCTTCATTAACCTCTTCTTGGACAACACCTTCATGGCCTAGGACAGAAAGAAGTCTCATCAAACAGCATGACCACATATCCAGGAATACGTCATAAGCTCAACAAAAACAGAAAAGACAGATGTATAAAAAGCAGCAAAGAGGGGGGGAAAAAAAGAGACATTTTTAATTAGATGAAAATGCATAACAAAATCTTTAACTACCGCGTGTTAAAGATGTGTTCTGCTGGTGTTCTGCTGGTGTTCTACTGCGGATTTCAGCCGAGTTGCAGCACAAACCAACATCAAAGTGCAGAACATAAAAATTTTAGGGGATATATCTGCTACTCTCCTTTGCAACAGGCCAGAGCAGTCTACAGCCCCTGAATCTTTAATACAAAAACAGCATTTACTGGCTTCCAAAGAGAGCCGTGTGTGAGCTTTTCCCCTAAGAACATACACAAAAATAAATAAAACAGCTGAAAAAGAGAAATGCAATTATTGAAAATCTTTAAGAAAACGTAGAGAAAGAAAAACAACACTGGCACATCCGTCAGCACATGCTGACTTGGTGGTTTTATTGTCAGCTCATTGGAAAGGTGGAACATGTTCCGTTTCGATAACACAAAGCGATCTGCTGAAGGGTCGCTCAGCGGCCTCTGCGGTCGTCATGGCTATGACTGTGCAGAAAGCAGCTTCGCCTCTACATGGTTTCCATGGCGCGCCGCCTGCGTTCCTCGTGAACATCCTCTTAAAAATAAAACATCGTCCGTCTCAATTCCTGAATCAATCTGTCTGCACTGGGAGGAGAGGCTCATCATCGCCAAGATGAGACAGAATAAACAAAGTTTTCCAACAAAAATGCAAAAACATGATTAAATGTAATCTTTCTTGATATCAACCACAGGCTATGGAGGTAATACGAGAGGATTTTGGCTTTGATCAAAGCCTGGAAGCAAGTCGAATATGCATGAAGGGTCCAGCGTGATTATCCTGTTACTGCCTCATTAAGCAGAAGATGTCCCCATCAATCACATGTGTAGACTAGATTAGACTAGGCTAGACAAATGAGATATAGAGAAATGAAAGAAGCAATCTTTACGGAGCTAAACAGAACTCTTGGGGGTTATAAGATGTGTGTCTTAATAAAGGCAGAAACTACAGAAGCCCTTTGCTAACAAGACACACAGCTTATTTACTCAGTCAAAATGGAAGCATTCAGTCACTTAGACAGTGCAACTTCTTCGTAAAGATAATTTATAACCTCACTTGGATGTTGTTTGTAACACCAGGAGTGAACTGTAGACAGCTCTAGTGAATAGAAGCAGCTGAAAAACTCACTTTTCAACTAACTTCAGCTTTTACTGGCCAGAAGAAGAAGAGCATCAGAATAATAATGACCCAAAGTGACCAGTGATGGCAAATTTACCGTCTCATCATGGATGTTATGTTTTACAGATACAAAGCCAGCTTTTTCTTGTAAAGGCGTGGCATGGTGTTGTGCGACTCAACGGTACAAATGATAATCAGAACCACTGGCGGGTGGATTGTCCCCCTCACATCATCGGCTAACGGCAGAAACCTGAACGCCACGGCTGTTAATTGCTGAGATCTGACGATATTCGCAAGTTGTTCACAGACCCAGAGATCTGTTGGGGTTTTTTCGTCCTGTGAGAAAAAACACTCGCTTTGTTTCAGCAGAACAAATTGCCGTTTCTCACAGGGACCTCCTAAGCATTTCATAGATTTCTCACGATATCTTATAACTAAATGCCATCAGGAATATAAGAATAAACTTCCATCCTGCTGAATTGGCAACATTTTCCAACACATCCAGTTTTGACCCGTTCTGTTGTCGAGTTTGACAGCCCTTCATCTCAAAGCTCCTTCTCTCAACTAAAATGCTCTATTTGTGCCATCAATTCCCACAGTTGGCTGCTGTTATGCTGCTTAAGAAAAGGGAATGATGAAATTAATGGAAAGAGACTTTTTTTATTTGTAAGTGAGATTCCTAGTTTTCACTTTTTTCCCCCCCTCGACCTTCTTTTGGAAACAAAGCAATCCTCAGGAAACGAGTTAAGACTAGTGTGCCTCATTATTTTCTTGTCTTAGAGTACAGTTTCTGAAGGCCACAATGTAAGACTCGTGGTCAAGTTTATACTATATTGTGCATGTTTTTGATCATGCCTGGAAGAAAACGCTGATGTACAGGACCAAAAGAGATTTACATATTAGTTGCACTAATGTGAAAATCTGGAAAAGCAGACAGACTGAAATATCTCACTAGTTGTGCCTGCTTTTGCAGTTGTTGTTTTGTTTTTTTTTTCCACCCACATATGGAAAATTTCTAAAGTCCCTGTAAAATCCAGCTCTCCGCACGACGAGTTGCTGCACGTCTGAGCAGCTCTGTCGTATCGTAATCACAATCGGGAGTCAAAGTTTGTAGAATAAAGATCTTTTAATGCCCTTTGGTTCAGAGCTCACGCATGCCTTTACATAACCTCTCGGCCGCCAACATTTCTTGTGTGTTTATAAGCTTGAATTTTCATACTGGAAACCAATCAGCAGTGAGCTTCCACTGGCTGCGGTTCAAAAGTACTTCTTAAATCCATCCAGAGTTGGCAGCTTAAGACGACGTGACTCACCGAGAGGCTTTCATTGTTGCTGCTGCACAGGACAGCTTAGCTATGTTAAGGCATCAAACGGCTTACATCTGCAGATCGCTTTGCTTTCCAAAGGGAACACATTACCTTGATGGAAATGCTGAAAAATGACCTTGCACTGCTGCCTCATATGCATCTTTTTTGTTTGTGTTATTTTTTTGTTGACCGACCTCAGAGCAGCAGGTGTACAAAGCAAAAGCAGCAGAGATATTTGAAGAAAAAATAATAATAATACAGTACAAAAGTTTGGACACACCTTCTAATTGAGTTCAATTAGAACTCAATTAGTTCTAATTGAACTAATTTGGACACAATTAGAAGATGTGTCCAAACTTTTGGTCTGTAAATGCCGCCAGCTTTTATTTTAGGTTCAATACAAGGGATGTTATACAGCCAAGGGAAATAAAACTCAATGCTAGGCAACAGGATAAAAAACAAAATAAAACACAATCAATTCCAGCGGTCTCCTGTCAACAACTAAAGGTGAAGGTTCAATGACGACCACAAAGCAACCGGTCCGTCTACGAAGCCTTTCTGAGACACAAAACCAGACTTACATAATGTTTGTCGTCATCTTCGTTGTAGGCGAGCTTGACCACGCCATAGGAGCCCTACAAAACAACAACAAAAAAAACTCATTAACTACGGGCCTATACAAAGGAGACATGCAGCGATCGTTCCTAGAGCTCCACATTTCATTTAAAACCCACGAGAGAGACTGCTGACATTTCTAAAGCATCACTTCAGAGCAGACGGTAGCACCGTACCGACAGAATGTTTACAAGGCAGCGCGGCTCATATTCAGAAACCACATTTTTATTCTTTGGCAGCTCAGAATAAGCTCGTCCCACACAGACGAACACGCCTACACACACACACACACACACACAAAAGAAACATGTCCTTTTCTGACACGTTTCCTTCTCAAGAAACATGTCAGCAGGTTTTTTTAGCAGGTTTAATGTTTTTGAAATTTGCTACAAATTATTTGCTACAAATTATTTGGAAAGTAATTGACCTTCTGACAGATATTTCCATCAAAAACACCAAAACAGATTTATAGACGCTTCGAGCATCTAAAAAAAAACCTCTTGCATTGGTGAGGTCCTGCTTTTATTCGGCGTGATTATGAAGCGTGCTGAAAGCAAATTACGTAAATGTCCCTGAAAAAGAAAATGCACAATTTATGTTTGTTAGAAATTACTTAGAGGATTCAATGCAAGCAGTGAGACACTAATAAAATAAATGTTGTGCTTTAATAAATGTAATTTTATTTCAGCGTTAAAACTTATGCAGCTTCAATCAGCAGACAATACGTCTCCACTAAAAACAAAACATCACACAACCCAATGCAACATCTTCATGAGGTTGTTAAGCAGTCAAAGACTCTCCAATAACGTTTTGAAGAATAATAGAAGTTAAAACCACATTTAATTTCCCTTTGAGATTATTAAATATTTTTTGAATCGAAATGAACTGAAAAGGACAAAATAAAAAGAACTTGCAAGTTTATATCACTAAAGCACAGACCTAAAAGCCAGTACAAAATTTTTAAGTACTGAGAAATGCATTCTGTCTGCATCTGAATTTCTCATGAAGTATGAAATATAAGAATGAAATGTGTTCTTGTTGTGGCCACTTCGACAAAAACCCTTTTCTTTGTACTTTGTGCGACAGGCGTCGATTTTACATGAAGCATCTCAAAGACTGTCAGATGTAAACAAAACTTACATTTTTACAAACAATAAAGTTAGTGTTATGAATCAAAGGCAACTCTAAACTGGTGTGTTTCCCAGGAAGAAAAAAAAAAGATAAATAAAATCTGCACATTCACTCTCTTAGGCAGCGATTTTATTGTACGAAATGATTGTATATTGAAACTGTTGGTTTTTAGCAGCTTTTAAAGAACAGTCTTTGTGCCGCTTCTTTTTTTTTTTTTTGGAAGAGGAAAAAAAAAACAACAACCTCACCTTTCCAATCTCACTCTTCAGCTTATACTGGTTCAGCTGGATACAATCCTGGAAGGAGGACAAAGGATGGAGAGTTAATTATTAGTGTTATCATCCACTGCAGTTATTATTTGCAGCATCTCAACCAAAGGAAAAAATAATATACATATTCATTGGTACAGAGAAAAAAAACAAAAACACACACACATTCTCTCTGGGTGAGTGTGTCTCCATGTGCCCTGCAAGTCATTTACTTCTGAGTCGCAGGAAACGATGCAGTCTGTAGTTTCTGTTTACTGTCTGCAAATCCATTAGAGTGCTACTGCTTAAATGGCTGATTTGGAGCTCCATAGCAACCGCTGCTCCAGCACGCAGTCAGCCAGGGCCGCGGCAGACCACAGCGGGACACAAGGGGAGGAGGAAGAGGGAGGAAGAAGAGGAGGCAAGAGGAAAGGTGAGGTGAGGTGGTGGGGGGGGCAGAGGATATTTTGTCAAGAGGCTAGTGCTGAGAGTGCAGGACTGCACAGTAATGAGCAGAAAGTGAGCAGGGGATTTCTGACTGAAGAAGGAAGAGGAGGAACTGTAGAGAGACGGAGCTGGAAGCAGCTCTCTGGTTTCAGCCGGGGGCCGAGCCTGGAGCGTTATTTACAGGATGAAGGATGGAAGGTGAGCGCAGAACTCAAAATACTCATGATTTGGACGTGGAGCCAGCAGGCAGCGTAGCTCGTCTCGCAAAAATGTCAAATTTAGACGGATTGCTAATCTGGATATTACCTTCTAATGCAATTCTGCTCAACTCAAATTTCACTTCACAGCACAATTATGGGTTTTCTCCCATTCACTTGGATTCCTCTGGTAGAATTTCAACTGGGCCGATCAGCGAACAGAAGACGTTGTAGACAATAACGCAGTTTTAGAAATGTAGTGTGATTGTAGTTTTAGCGGTGGCAGCAGAGGACGTGAACCAAGCTGGCCGTTTTTGGCCACGTTTCCAAATATTGAGCTAACATTAACAGCTGTTCGGCTCAAGACTTCTCTGCTCGCAGAATGTGGCACCGAACAAACAGAAATAATGACGCCAACCGTGAACATCCATGTAAATATTCAGAACCAAAAAAAAAAAACATTTAAGGACTTTCAACGATGGTGTCTTTTCATGGCTGTTTTCAAAAACTTTCCAGGGCCTTTAATTGTTTACTTTTTTTTTTTTTTTTCAAATTCACAAGTTTTCTAGAATTTAAAGGACTCATGATACTCTGTATGTAGTTTGCTATGACTGTATGGCTGCGAATAGCACAGGAGTGAAAACAGAATAAATAATGTGGTGCTTTGATTGGTTGAGGAGAGAGAGATGAACAAGCTGAGGATAGAAAATGTAGGAGAAAAAGGTGGAGGGGGGTTGTAGACATGGTGCTTCACTTAATACTCAGACAAAACATTCAGAAAGCCTTAAGTACATTTGACACATTAAAACTCTTCTCACACAAAAATCCAACTCTAGTGCTGGAATGCGACACTGGGGATTTTTTCCATCTTTTGCTTTAATGTCAGAAAATCTCTTTACTTTAACACTGAAGCCCAACATGACTCACGACTTCGCAAGAGCTTTTCACATTTTGTCGCGTTTAAACAGCAATCCTCCATGTGTTTCATGTTATCCGCCAACACTAATTAATGCTTACTAGTGAATAGAAAGAAGAACAATATGTTGTTTTAACACTGTTTAAATATTAAAAGGACTCACTTTTTAGCCCACCTCTATTCGTATGATTTATTTCAGAGACTCAGGTGGAGAAAAACAGCAATTAAAAGGGTTTATTGACATGAATGAATTAAAGTTCTTTGGCGCTCGGACCCTGTGACAGACTGGCGACCTGTCCAGGGTGCACCCTGCCTCTCGCCCGGACCGTAGCTGGAGATGGGAACCAGCAACCCTCCCGACCCCTCTAAGGAACAAGGGTGAACAGAAAATGGATGGATGGCGCTCGGACCCCGGCGGAAGACATTGTGTTGTGAAATGCAATAAGCTTGAATGAGCATTTCTGACGCCGACTAGGAATGTCTTCCTGTACACTGGTGATGGAGGTCGGAGAAAGATGGAGGCCCAGAGAGCCTCCATCTTCGGACCTCCATCCCTCCAAGGGGCGGAGGTGGAGAGTTACATGGATGGAGGTGTTCATAAGCAGGAGCCTGATCAGTGATAGGTGAAGACAGGGCATTGGACGATGCTGATAGGCTGACGGCAGATGACGCAGCGATTGGACGATGCAGGTGATTCTGGAGATTCTTCCAGTTTGAATTTACGCCAAGGCTTCATTTGTTTTGTTTTGTTTTATTTAAATCAAACTCACTGAGAGTTTGAGATATTTTTCTACATCTGGGGAATAAACTGCTACAAATATTCATCCTTTCAGAACATAACCTAAAAAAATACAAACAACCCCTTTAAGACCTTCTGGGTCAAAACGTTGCAGAGCCATTTTTTGTTCAGCAGTTCTACTACAAAGTCTTCACTCTAAGGTTCTGGCCTGCTTCTCTGATTAATGATCATTATAATGCTCATTTTAGTCAACATAATTTTTTAGGAACATTTCTCTGTTAATTTCTTAAGCTACAAAAAAAAAAATCAATTAGTAGCCAGATTAAGTAGTTTTAACCTGCTATCAACACAGCGCCTACTCCATGTTGCTCTGATTAAATGTTCGAGAACATGTTTTATGGATTAACGATGTGCCCGATTGTGCTAATGTGCAGACTTTCTGCAGCCGGTTGTAACAGCTCTGCTGTTGGAGCTTCAGAAAATACGACAAAAAGATGAATCTGTGTTTGACGTTTAAAT
Source organism: Gambusia affinis (assembly GCF_019740435.1). Taxonomy (NCBI): domain Eukaryota; kingdom Metazoa; phylum Chordata; class Actinopteri; order Cyprinodontiformes; family Poeciliidae; genus Gambusia; species Gambusia affinis. Next base: position 17,180,434 of record NC_057882.1, read on the forward strand.
CTAGTGAGAGTAAAACCAATTCTTCCTCGGTCAGAATGAAACAAAAACTGAAGCACCGTCACATCTGGAGCGGGAAGCAGATTATATCTCCGTTTAAATCAACGCTTGCTGTGCAAACGCAGCAACCTCGCCTTCTATCGCCTTGTGTATGGATGGTGCTATACTGTAAAAAAATAAAATAAAATCTGTTTGTTTAGTAAACAGTGGATTAGTCATATTAGTGAATCTACAGCTGGATTTCTTCTTTTGTTGTGACAATGTGACTTACGTGGCTCAGGCCTCTTAATTTGTTTCCGGTCTGTCTTGTGCTCCCACAGCCATAACCACGTTCGGTACATTACAGTCTATCGGTTCCCGCAGCCCTGGATTAATCTCCTATTTCCTCTGGATTATCTTAATCCCAACTTTAATCCACTGAATAGCAAAGTTATTGTGTTTGAATTTGAACCCAGTTCCCTTTGTGGCATTGAAATGATGTGAAGACCGTGTTTACAAAGCTGGTTAAAAAAAAAATTAAAAAATCAGCAGTGGGGTAAGAGATGTTGGCGTCTTTCCTCAGATGGCGTTATGTGGGATTATCTAAAGATTTCTTCTGTTTTTAAGAAGAGCTGAGACACAAGCAAATCATTGAGACCTTCTCTTACAACAATAAATAAAAACATTAAGCACCTTTCTAAAACTATTAAGCTGACCACGTATTTCCCTCAGGTTCCAAGAAAAAAATAATAAAAAATGGCGTAATCGCTGTTTGCGCAGACAGGATGTGTTGTCGCCTTCCTCTGTAAAGTGTCATTTTTGCAAAGCCAGTGAGAAAACTAAAACATAACACGGTCCTTCATAAAGTCTTACAGGAGGACGGGAACGGACACGATGACAGCTCTGCTCAGCTGTGGCAGCAGTCTGTTAAATTCAGAGGGCTTCTACATCCTGGCAGATCTTATGCATTTTTAATGCTCATTCCGAATTGAAAAATGCAAAGGGATGATGGATATGCAGGAGACTCCTAGTGCCAGATGATACCCCTTCTACATTACACGTGTTCCAATAAAACCAGCTACTACTCTTCATATGCTACACATGATATATCCTGCTGCCAAACTCTTGAATAAACAGCTTTTAACAAATACACTTGTTTTTGGTTTCTAACCAGACGTTAGCTTAACGGCTTGTTGATGCTAATGTAGATAATTAGCAAAACAACGGTTTTCTGGTTCCTTTTTTTTTTTTTTCCAAACCAGAAATGTAAAAATTACTAGAAGAAATGATGTAACTGCCTACTTGGTGCAATCCCACTATCACATAGTCTGAATCATCTGCTTTTTATTGATTTGTCGCCTCTATTCTTTGTCCTGAGTCTGGCCTAGTACACAGATCTGGGACTACAAGTACATATTAAAGCATTTTGAACTTGCATAAACGCAAAAATGTATTACTTAATTTCACTAAAACAAAAATGTCCAAACCAGAGAGTGGGGAAAAGATTTTTGTGTATCTTTACTTAGTAAGCGTCTGGTTTCTATTGTAATCAGAGTTCACTTGGAATAAGTGTAACTTTGAAGCTGTTTGTACGATTGAATTTATTTGTAAATGACTTGAAACAATATTTTTGGGGGGGAATTGGCACAAAGTGAACAAACTTCATCCTGGTCACTGTGTACAGCAATTAG